>NW_027411977.1:74200943-74775820 GCF_047663935.1 Musca autumnalis | reverse complement strand
TGAGGATTTCGCGATTTACACGCATTTCAAAAATGAACATTACCCGATACAATTTTATTTCAAGATTATACCCCATTTAAAGGAACCCAACATTTATTTGAAAGATATCCATATCTTCTGCTAGATGTTAGCGTGTTTTCGAGAAGTGATTAGAATAAAAAATGTAATTTATTGCGTGGAATTTAACTAAAATAGAAGAAAAACTCCGACCTATTTTTCTTACATTTTGTTCAACTAACTTCACAAAATAAATTTTAATAAATATTTTCTCTTACAAAAATTTTATAAATTTCCTCAATATATTTTTTGTTTTTTGCTATAATATGCAAACCGCGAAACGGATTTGTATAGTTTTGGTTTCATTTGAATCTTCGCGATGTTTAGATTACGTACATATTTTTTATATATTTTTCAGATGCATAAACAGCTTGAAATTTTATTAGAACAAGTTGTAAACTACCAATTGTTTTGAATGCTTTCCTAACTTCCGCGAAAATTTACAACTTTTTCACTAAAGTTATGGGACCTCAGTAACCATATAGTATGTAGGGAGCCCCTAATTAAGAGAGTTTCTCAATATAATGATTAGAGTCTTTTAAAGATTTCTTTCTTTTTATCAGAATTGAAACCGCCATAACTTTTGCGCGCAACAACCAAAATTAGTATCACGAACAGATTTAAGAACGGGATTTTTTTCCCAATGTATGTACCAAAAATCATTCATGTAGCTTAAAAAAAAAATTTAATTTTTTTTTTATGGAAAACTAAAAAATTTTGTCTTTTCTTCATATACCCTCGTTAGCTGAGGGTATAAACATTTTTGTACCTATTATTGAAATATTTGTTGTATAAGAAAATATGTAATTTGCATAATTTTGCATTGCAATTTAATCAGGAGCCAAAAATATGCCCGGTCCCAAATTTGACATGAAACGCTGTCTACTTATAACGAACATTAAAATATCTTGGATACCGTTTAGAAAGCCATTACGATATATGTGTATGTATTCATACTATGATATGATCAAATATGTATTTAAGGTAATCTTGTGCAAGTAATTTGAGGTGAGGATTTTTTGAAAGTACAGACCCAAACGACAAAATCCTAGTTGGGGTTTGTTGTGTCAGATCCATCATGGGTAAAATATTGACTTTTTAGAGCAATTCTGGCTATATCTCTGAAACCTATGTGAATCTTTATCTGACCTCTGAAGCAAATTTGTAGATAAGCTGAAGAATAAAATATTTCGAGAAAATAATGGACTCGAAAAAATACATTTATTGCTTCAAATTTTATAAAATATCGAATATTTCCATAATTTGTAAACATTTCGCACCATATCCCCAAAAAATCTTCAGGACATGCCATTGTTGTAAAATACCTCTATCACGTTGTTTTCAGTATATTTTTCAACTACCATTTAATAAATATGACAATAATGTGGAGAAATCCGAAATTCGAGAACAAACTGTTGGTGTGAACTGTGTTTGAAATACGTGTTGTAAAAGATATAATGCAAAATATCGTTGAAACAACATGAAGTAAGCATTTTAGAGTTTCAGAATGTTCTGAAGAATTGCTGAGAACTTTATTTAGAAGATTTTTGAAAAGGGTTACTTGGTTCAACTCCCAACTCCCGGATATAACGAACAAATTTTGTTGTTCCTACCCTCTATTCTTGTTTTACCTATTTTATTCATTCCAACCTAATGAATGCGATTAGAACGAAAACACGGTTATACCGAACTGAAATGTTGATCCGCCAAAAGTGATATTATCAAAAACTTGGATACACGAAGAAATCTTTATAAACATTATATGTTTAAAAGGACCAAATAAATCATGTTTACAAGTTGTGTGGCCACTGATAACATTTTGTGACCACTGGGAATCTTAATCGGTCACTGGGAATCTCAAATGTCAAATTAAAGATTGTTTTGTCCAGGGGCTGTGTAGTCGGAGTCCAGCAAATTTTGAAGTCGTGGAAAAAATCGACGCCGACTGCGGGGAGTTACCCTTATACGGGGGCTATACCAAAATATGGACCCATGTTGATAATTTTTGGTGGAGGAACTAAAACGAACTAAAACGTTGCACACATTCCGATTTGGATAACAATACACTATAATCTCGATAATCCGGATTACCGAGTAATGACAAAAACATATAATTTTGTACGTTTAAATCATTAATAATGTACTTTTACAAGATAATAACCTGACATATAAGTAGACGGCGGAATTTTATGCAACCCTATTTTTGGTCCGATTCATGTCAAATTTTGGGACTGGGCATATTTTTGGTTCTGATTACATTGCAATGGAAACATATGATATATGCAAAATTATGCAAAATGCATCAATTTTTGCATATGCAAAATTTATGCATTTTTACATATTTTCTTATGCAACAAATTTTTCAATAATAGATACAAAAATGTTTGTGTGTACAATTTTTCTGTTTAAAATCGTCTTCAGACAAGTCAATAAAATAGAGAAATGTATAACCACAGCCACAACCTTCAAAATACCGAAAATCGGGAGATATCGTTCTATGGGGGCTATATGAAGACGTGGACCTATAACGACAAATTTCAGGTGGAAAGTTTTATGCCCACAACGAAGACAAAATGCCAAACTTTAGTCATTTCGGTGGGATATTGAGGCCACAACCTTCAAAATACCGAAAATCGGGAGGTACCATTCTATGGGATTATATGAAAACTTGGACCTATGCCGACAAATTTCAGGTGGAATGTTTTATACCCTCAAGGAAGACTAAATACCAATTTTCAGTCATTTCGGTGGGATATTGAGGCTACAACTTTCAAAATACTGAATATCGGGAGGTACCATTCTATGGGGGCTATATGAAGACCTGGACCTATACCAATAAATTTCAGCTCGAAAGTTTTATACCCCTAACGAAGACTTAATACCAAAATTCAGCCTTTTCGGAGGGATATTGAGGGCACAACCTTCAAAATACCAGAAATCCGGAGGTACCGTCCTATGGGAGCTATATGAAGACGTGGACCTATACCGACAAATTTCAGGTGGAAAGTTTTATACCCACAATGAAGACAAAATGCCAAATTTCAGTCATTTCGGTGGGATATTAAGCCCATAGCCTTCAAAATACCGAAAATCGGGAGGTACCATTCTATGGGGGCTTTATGAAGACTTGGACCAATGCAGACAAATTTCAGGTGGAATATTTTATACCCCCAACGAAGACTAAGTGCCAATTTTCAGTCATTTCGGTGGGATATTGAGGCTACAACTTTCAAAATACCGAATATCGGGAGGTGCCATTCTATGGGGCCATATGAAGACGTGGACCTATGCGGACAGATTTTCAGTTGTAAAGTTGCATAGCCCTAACGAAGACTTAATACCAAAATTAAGTCTTTTCGGAGGGATATTGAGGGCACAACCTTCAAAATACCAGAAATCCGGAGGTACCGTCCTATGGGGGCTATATGTAGACGTGGACCTATACCGACAAATTTCAGGTGGAAAGTTTTATACCCACAATGAAGACAAAATGCCAAATTTCAGTCATTTCGGTGGGATATTAAGCCCATAGCCTTCGAAATACCGAAAATCGGGAGGTACCATTCTATGGGGGCTTTATGAAGACTTGGACCTATCCAGACAAATTTTCAGGTGGAATATTTTATACCCCCAACGAAGACTAAGTGCCAAATTTTCAGTCATTTCGGTGGGATATTGAGGCTACAACTTTCAAAATACTGAATATCGGGAGGTACCATTCTATGGGGGCTATATGAAGACCTGGACCTATACCGATAAATTTCAGGTGGAAAGTTTTATACCACTAACGAAGACTTAATACCAAAATTCAACCTTTTCGGAGGGATATTGAGGGCACAACCTTCAAAATACCAGAAATCCGGACGTACCGTCCTATGGGGGTTATATGTAGACGTGGACCTATACCGACAAATTTCAGGTGGAAAGTTTTATACCCACAATGAAGACAAAATGCCAATTTTCAGTCATTTCGGTGGGATATTGAGGCTACAACTTTCAAAATACCGAATATCGGGAGGTGCCATTCTATTGGGGCCATATGAAGACGTGGACCTATGCGGACAGATTTCAGTTGTAAAGTTGCATACCCCTAACGAAGACTTAATACCAAAATTTAGCCATTTCGGTGGGATATTTAGACCACAACTCCTTGAATATATTTTTGCATATGGTTTTGCATATGCTCATTTTATGCAGATATGTAAAAATATGTCAAAATATGCGCGATATGCAAAATATGCGAAAATTTCTGGGCCTAATCCGTTTAATTTTGTAATAAAACAAGTTTCTGTCTAATGAGATTTTCCCTACGACCATCCTAACCATATATGCATTTGCATAGGATTCCGCTGTCTACATATGTATAAAGTAAACAAATTCATATTAAGCAAATATTTTAAGACTGGATGCAGCTTCCCTGGCTACCAAATTTACGTCTTATATTCCTCCAGCGTAATTTAGGTGACTTGTGCATAGTTTTTTTAATGATATAAAGTTCGTAACCCGTGTACATACATATATTGATTTCCTCTTGTCTATAGGACATGAGCGAGCCTCTTATGACTCGCGATAGAACTTCAGAATTCAAATGCACTGATCTCATTATGGGGAATATTTAGCGATCTCTATGAACATTACTAAATGACTTCATCTCGTCGACGAAATCAAAAAGACATTTTTTTATATAAATGTTACAGCTTACGAATAACACTATGCGACACGAAAAAAATTAACCACATTCTGACACCGCAGCGTGATAGAAGACGAAAAATAAGAAGACACGTGTCTCGGCGTTTTTCCCTGTTACTTCGAATTTCGCGGTTATGGGCCCGCAAAGACCTGAGGCCTTGATGTCAAAAAGCACCATTTGGTCAGGCTCATATCTTCTAAACCGCTGAGAATTTTTGGTTTACTCGTTTACTCACATCTTAAAGAATAATAATTGTGAAGACATAAAATCCATTCAATCTTATCTTCAAGGTCAAAATCGTTAAGGTCAAGTTTCCGTTATAATTTTTTATCAGATTTTGGCCTACAGATATCAAACCGATCAAAATTGAATCAAACAACCAACTACAAAATTCTCAATAAACAACTTTCTAGAACATACGAACCCTGTAGAAATGGTTCTAAAAGGTCAAAATAGCAAAACAAATGCAATTTTTATTTTTTTTTTTCGGTTTGTGCTCCATAGAAATTAAACCATTCAAATTTCAAGAAAACATTCGACCACAATAATGTAGCGAATATATCAGTATACAACTTTGTGGAACATCAGAGCCCACTACGAACTGTTTTTAAAGGTCAAAATAGCAAAAAACTTTAGAAAATATTCGATTTTTATACTTTTTTCTCCGATTCTGGTCCATAGATACCGAATCCCAGCAAAATGTTCGATGCCAAAGATGCTATTCAAGAATGGGTGCAAGTGAAATGGAATGTCATTTTTTCAGCATCTTCACTCATTCTTTTTACATGAGCGTGACCCCCAAAAGATGCAATTAATTTTCAGATCCTAAGCATGTCATCTTTACTAACTCGATGGAATGACATCTTCAACAATTCTTTGCCATGGCATCTATACCAATCCTTTGGCATGCCATCTTAACCAATTCCCAAGAATAGCATTTTCAAAAATCTTTGGCATGTCATTTTCACCAACCCTTTGGCATGTAATTTTCACGTCTTGTTCGGAAAATGGAAAATGCTGTATTGAAATATGATTTTCATGTTTTTTATTTTATTAATTCAAAGATATTAATGAAATAACTATAATTTATTTATCATCATAAAGTTTACATCTATAATTGCAGTTTGTTCTCGTTGTTGTAACAGTAGTTAATATGTTCGTATTCTCATTTTTCTGCTTAATCTGACTCTGGGTCTATCAGTCGTAAGAATTAGGCTATTTCGCTATTTATATGGTTTGTAACCACAAAGCAGCAAAATTAAGTTTCTTAGCAGGATTGGTAGGACAATTGAAAAGGAGCAGTGTGTCGTGGGGGCCTGTGCTGTATGCTGGGCAGATGTTTTCCACGGTGTCATCAGTACTTGCCCTATAGGAATTTTGACGGCTGCACCATCCCGAGCGTATTGACACAAAACTACTCTGTTTTGTCCACACAGCTGGAGCTTCTCAGCTGCGATAGATGGTGGATGTTCTCAAAGGACCGCATTCACACGATAACTGTTTACTGCATCTGCGACTGCATTCGTGTGAATGCTACTTAAACCTGGTTGAAAGGCTTGTTGATCTCTAATATGGAGATGGCCTTCAGCGCAGTTGTTGTGCTGCTTACCTATGCTATTGATCGGCAACTGGAAATTTATTTCTGATGCTGGAAGAACTATAGCCACAAGGGTCCTTGCTACGGGCGACAAAAGCGAAATCGGTTTGTAAGATTCACCTTTGCTGCCATCCTTTTCGGGCTTCAGTAGCTGGCCTATTTTCCAGACTTCGGGAACGATGTGTTTGGCAAGCGACAGGTTGTAAATTTAAGTGAGAAACTTGACTTCCGGCCGTCCCAGCTGTTGCAGTCTAAACACCGCCGTTGCACGCAACAGAGTTTACTTCCTCCGCAACAGGTTTTGATTCATCTTACAAAAGGATTTTACTTCCCATCAGTGCAGTGCAGATTTCGACATTGACTCCAACTGCAGATTACTACTTCGTGAATTTTATTTTACAAAGTTTTGGAAATGTTTGTTGTTTTGTAGGGATCTTCAAATCGACTTGTTGAGCAGGGTTCTCTAGAGCAGGCAAGGAAACTTTTATAATTGGTCTGTTCCTTTACTTTTAAAAATGGTAATTGTTGCAAAAATGGTAAAAGTGGCGAACTGCTCTCATATAAATTGTATGCTTTTAAAAGTAAGGAAACACTTTGCGGGTAAAAACTGGTACCCTCAGGCAAAGAGTGCAGTCCGTCTTTACTTTTAGCTCAATGATTGGGACTTCCTAGCATAATAAATCTTACATTGCTTTAAACGTACATATTTAGATAAATAAAAGAATATATACATGTGTAAAAATAAAAACACAAAATTCATCTCTATTGGATCGACGGAATGGGTAAAAGATCGGATCTATCACGACTTCCTTTGAATTGGTTCAAATGCTGATGAATCTGATCAAAACTGACCTGTTAATCCCAACGCTTTAAATGATTCGAACATTTGTAGGTAATATATCCTCGGAATGCATAACATGGATAAACCCATAAAAATACCGAATACCGGACGGTGTCGTTCTATCGGTGCTATATCGAAAAGTGCAAGAAAGACCAAGTACCAAATTTTATTCGCTTATATTGTATAACCTGGCTCACGCTAAAACAAGTTGAAACGCTGCTGAGTTCAAGTGGACCGAATTTTTATACCCAACACCATAAATTCTATTGAAATCAATGTAAAACCATTACTGTTGGATGATGCTGCTAAAACTTTAAAAATTCCGAAAACCGGGTGGTTACGTCCTATGTTGGTTACCGTAGACATGCACCGAAAACATTCTGGGGGTAATAAGTGTAGCCCAACAAAGACTAAATACGAAATGAGTCGAAAATCTTAAAAATACCTAACATACCTATGCCGAAAAGTGGATAAGTACCAATAATTCTCTGCAGGAATGTTGTTTATTCCAACGAAGACTATATACCGACTTTTCTGCAGTTTCATAGGGGGTCTATCAAAACGTAAACATGTCCTGACAAATTTCTGGAGGAAAGGTTTGGAACACCAACGAAGACTAAACCTTCAAAATACCGAAAATCCGGAGGTACTGTTTATGGGCGCTATATCAAAACATGGACCTATACCGAGAATCCTCTGCACACAACAATGTTTTGCCATTGTCCTTATATGTTATCGGGACGAGGAATGCTTTGATTAAGCAGTTGGGCCAGTTGAGTGGAATATGCTGTGGCTATCTGTTGTGATTGCAGCTTACCGATGTCCAACTTCCGTGTTGTGTCTGTGCGCACTTTGTTTGCTACGTTTAATCTGGTACGTACGTACCCGGAGGTACTGTTTTGGGCGCTATATCAAAACATGGACCTATACCGAGGATTCTCTGCAGACAACAATTTTATGATGTAGTGCGATTCTCTAACATATTTTGTTAGTTACCAACAAAAATCGGTTAAACTAAAACGCAATAAAAAAATTCAAATAAAAGTTGACAACCCTGTTGCTATCGGTAGAACTTTACGATTACTTTTTTGGTGGCTAACTTTTCGTTAGTTTTACCGATTTTTGTCGGTAACTCAAAAAATAAGTTAGAGAATAGCACTAGTCATCAAAAATATAGTACTCTATATATTTCAATGTGTATGGGTATGTATAATATTTCAATGTGTTACAAACAGAATGACAAAGTTAATTATACCCATCTTATGGTGGAGGTAATGAAAATTCCAAAAATGGCGGTATGTACCTTTCTTGCGGTCTATATAAAAATTTTGACATAACCGACAATTTTTTGCTAGAAAATTGTATTCCCATATGGGGTTTATATTAAAACTTAAACCAATGATATATGTATTAGATCAAGACCAAACATTCTAGGAGTTCATTAAAACGTCTTAAATTATAAATGTTGCAAGCTTTATTTTCATTTCAACACGCACGGGGGACGAGGAGATATTACCATAAATTTCTACTGCACAGTTTACTCGAAATATCTCTTAGATTACATTCTATATCGTCTTAAATATTTAAAGTCACAGAATCAATTCCCAAGTGCTATTGACATCTGCAACGTGATCTTAAAGAACAGATATTTGAACTCAAATTATCAAATTTAATCCACGTCTGCGTGACGAAGTTCCACTAGTTTTAATATAAAGAAATAGAACTCCCCTGAAATGATTCGACCGAATTTGATAAAATTTTGTTCGTAGATGCGTTAGGTCTGAGAATAGATCATAAGGTAGTTTTTATACCGAAAAATGCAGGGGTCGGGGGACCTCCCCCACAACGGGTTTTAGCCAAACGCGAAATATAAGAGATTATTAGACGTATTGGTATACAATACAATAGTAATTGTGTCTTCTCTCATTAAATGGGTGTTTTGGGAGTAGAATACCGCGATTTTGTCCAATTTTTTAAAACTTTATCATTACGGGTAATATCTATAAATTTAGTGGGTGTTTGTAGTGCCTGTTACTAAATTTAGAGATCTTGAACATACACGATTTCAATGCTTGATATAACTAGGATAAGATTACTATCAAATTTGGCGATTTGTGCCATATTGACAAGTCCCACTCCCAGCCCAGCTCAATACTTAAACATATCCAATATTTTAGGTGTCACCCTATTTATTAATAAGTTTCTATACGTTTCCGTGGCCATACCAGTGATGCCAGGATTGCCGATTTATCTGCATTTTGAAGATTTTTACCCCTAAAACGCCGATTTTTAGTTATGTCAACTTTTTCACATAAAATTTGCATTTTGTGTGAATATTATGATTGGTAGACCTGATCTCTGAAATACAACTATTTATAAATCTATCACCTTATTATAGTACGTTTATATATGTATAACTGAATTTAATAAAGCTACTGATTTTTAAATGACAATTCCATTGTGTATACGTCAAATAAATCCTCATTACGAAGGGTAACCCGAAAAAACCTATAAACCAATTAATTAACCTCTCAAAACTACATATAATTGTATTAGTTTTGTTTAAAGGGTCGCACCTAGTAGTGCAGTTTGAAAAAACATAATTTTTTATGATTTTTTTCCAAGAAAATTACCTGACTTTTTTAGCAGATATTTTTTCATGAGGAAAGGCACATTTTGATCTACCTTCTTTAATGTTTTGTTAAAAAATTTTGCATAGTTTTGTGGCACATGGCCATCCACGAGAAACTGTTTAAAAAAAACGGCTCTATCTCGAAACCGACTTGACAGATCATCACATATTTCTATTGGCTTATTAGGTATCCAATAATCTTGTCTTTAGACTAGGGAATTTGAAAAATATTACTTACTTACTTAGCTGGCCCACTACAGAACATTTGTACCATAGACCGAACTAAGAAAAGATCTCCAATTCTATCTGTTTAGTGCTTCGCTTTCTGGAATACCGCGCCTTGTCATCTCTTCATCGACTTGTTTACGCCATCTATTCTTTGGCCTGCCAATTCTGCGTGCACCGCCATATGGCTCGAATTTATACGCCTTTTTAGCGGGTTCATCATCGCTCATTCTTATTATATGGCCTAGCCAACGCAATCGCCGCATCTCGATCAGAGTACGTAAAAATACTTTAAATAACATTTCCAATCGTTTCGTTTCGTATTTTCCATAGGAACAATACAAAACGAAACATAACCCTCGTTGGCCGAGGTCGCTGTTTAGTTTCGTTTTGTTTACATTCGTGAGTGCGAACAAAACGAAAAGCGAAAAGTACTCAACTCCACAAGAACAGATAGAAAACGGAATAGTACTAAACACATGTGAATAAATCAAAAACGTTTGGTGGTTGATAAAATTCACTGTGGTATGCTGATTGGTGGTTGATAAAATTCACTGTGGTATGCTGATGCTAACTTATAGGGTTGTTAACCAATCACATGTGCGTGTGTCTGAGTGTGTCATTGACAATACGCACGGGAAACGTTTCCCAAAAATACTTCTTGTTTCGGTGGTGAATGAAACAACTCGGCAAAGCATAACCGAAGTTACATTTCCGCAATCGTACGGTTTCCATCTTTTTACATTGAAAAGTTTGTGTTTTTGTTTTGGTTGTGAGAATGAAACGATTCAGAGAAGCTGAAAAGTTTATGGCTTTGTGTAATTGGTACGGGAATCATTTTGTTTGTTTCCTTCATTGATCTCGATACGTTTAATTATGTTGATGTCGTTGTATAGAAGATACAGCTCGTGGTTACGACGTCGGTATTCACCGTCAACGCAGATTGGTCCGTAGATCTTTCGAAAAAAATTTCTCTCAAACACGCCAAGCACTGCCTTATCTGCTTGCGCAAGTACCCAGGCTTCGGAACCATACATCAGCACGGGTAGTATCAGTGTTTTGTAAAGCGTTATTTTTGTTTGACGAGTTGTGGCTTTTTTAAAGTGCTTACTTAAGCCAAAGTAGCATCTGTTGGCCAAAATAATTCTTCTTTTTATTTCACAACTGATGTCGTTTGTTGTGTTTACGGCGGTGCCGAGGTATACGAAGTATTTTACTACCTCCAAATTATAGGAACCAACTTCAACAGCTGGTCTGTTCTCAATGGACGCATTTCGCGTCGACACCAGCTGCTTGGTTTTCTCGCCGTTTACCGCCAGACCCACTTTTGCAGATTCTCCTTCGACTTTCATAAATGTATCGGTTACTTCTTTTACTGATCGTCCCATGATGTCTATATCATCAGCATAAGAAAGTAATATTTGGCCTTTTCAAGCAGGATGTTAAAAAGATCACACGAAAGGCTGTCTCCTTGTCTGAAACCTCTTTTGGTACAAAACTCTTCGGAGAGGTTCCTTCCTAACTTAGCTGAAAATCTTGTGCCAGTTAGAGTCATTCTACAAAGCTGAATGAGCTTTGCGGGGATATTAAAATTCAGACATGGCTTGGAATACCTTTGAACCTAGCGGACTATCGAAGGCTGCTTTATAATCGACAAAAAGGTGATAGGTGTCGATCTGCATCTCTTGGGTCTTATCCAGGATTTGCCGCAGGGTAAATATCTGGTCGATGGTGGACTTGCCAGGTTTAAAGCCGCATTGATAAGGTCCAATTATTTTATTGACCATGGACCTTAGCCGTTCGCATATTATCCCTGACACTATTTTGTAGGCGATAGGGAGAAGACATATGCCCCTATAGTTGGAGCAAAAAGTCTTATCTCCTTTCTTATGGACGGGACACAGGATGCTCAGGTTCTAATAGTCGGGTACGCGTTCTTCCTGCCAGATGTAGCTAACAAGCTGATGCATACACCTTATCAGCGTGTCGCCTCCGGTTTTAAACAGCTGGGCTGGTAGGCCATCAGCTCCTGCTGCCTATATATCTGTGGTATCTTCGTCGACTTCGCTACTATTGGATACCAACAGTTTAGAAAAATGCTCTTTCCATATATTTAGCACACTATCTGTATCAGTTACCAGATTACCTTGCTGGTCTCTACAGGAGGATGTGCCACTTCCAAAGCCATCAATTTGATGTTTCACTCTTTGGTAGAATTTTCGGACTTCATTATGTCTCCTGTACTTCTCGATTTGTTCACACTCCCCCTTTCCATTTCTCCCTTTTTCCTGCGGAAAATACCTTTTCCTCTCTCCTTTTCTCCCGATATCTATATCTTGCGCTACGCGTTGCTACTGATTGTAGAGTAGTCCTATATGCCGCATTTTTCTCTTCGTTAGCACCACGACCCTCCTGGTCATACCATGGATTCCTTGGTGGAGGTTTCTGGTATCCAAGTACTGATTTTGGGGCTGTTTGCATGGAGTGGGTAATGTTTTGCCATTGCGCTGATATGTTATCGGGATGAGGAGTGCTCGCGTTAAGCAATTGGGATAGTTGTGTGGAATATGCTGTGGCTATCTGTTGTGATTGCAGCTTACCGATGTCCAACATCCGTGTTGTGTCTGTTCGAACTTTGTTTGCTACGTTTAATCTGGTACGTACCTTTGCTGCAACAAGGTAGTGGTCCGAGTCTATGGCGTGGTCGTCAGGTTTCAAAATATAACATATAAAAAGTGGGCGTGTTCCGTTATTTTGGCTGTACCCCGCCCCTTCGAAATTCAAGAAAATATGCATCCTGTACATTCCCTGAAAATTTCAGGAAAATCGGTTCTGTAGTTTTATAGATGTAACATATTTTAAAAAAGTGGGCGTGGTCAACTCTTTGGGTCCTAAAAAAGTAGGTTAGGCCGGAGACACAACCACAATTGTCTCGCAAATTAATTTCAAAACCGATGCATTCGTAATTATTTTAATATAGCATTTTTAAAAAATAGGGTATAGGGCCCTCTCCGAAACTAAATTTGTAGCCTATTTTCACCGGGGGCCATCGCTGTACATTCCCTGACAATTTCAGGAAAATCGGTTGAGTAGTTTTTGTAGAAAAGTTTAAAATTGATAATTGAAAAAAGTGGATGTTGAATATTGACTTTTATAAAGTATCATAGAGTGGTGGTGTTGAAAAATCGGTTGGAGAAACACTTTACATTTGCAGGTTGCACCGTCGATAGTAACGGGTTTAATAAGTTTCCCAATCGAATTATTACTTCGTCCGCTCCTTAACGTTCATTATCTACATCGATATATATTTATTTCAAGGCGATCAATCAAGAACCTGGATGTAGCATCACACACTATTTTTTGGGATAAAATGAATGTAGTTGAAGTTTTTAAATCTCTGTTTTCGCAAAAACGAAGATGGACCATTGCAGTGGAAACGACCCGCAGAAAACGCGATATTTTCAAAAACAATTTAAGGTGATTTTCCTACTTTGGAATTTCTCGTATCTCGCGATTTTGAAGATAAATTTTCACGAGTAATGATTTATTAGATCCGCAACTTAAAAATCTAAAAATTTGCAATAAAGTACGAGAATATCGAATGACAATTGTAAAAATTAGGCCCGAAAAACGACGTACAATACAATTTTTCCTTTATACCAGCGTGAAACATTTGTTGTTTTACCAAAAAAAAAATACAAAATTACATTTTTTAAATTTGTTTTGTTGCTTTATTTAAGAATTTATCCTAAACATCTTAAACACTGAGTCATTTTGCGATTTTAAGAATGGTTTAGCAATTATTTTACCAGCATTAGTGGGTATTACTGAGTGAAGTTTTTTTGTGCCCGCGATAGGTTTAGCCATTGCATATTTCATAATCAAATTCTTTTTCGAATTTAAATAATCATCTATTGAAAAAATATCTCTTTAATATTTGGTACATTATTCGGCCCGGATGCAAAGTCATATAATTCCCGAGCTGTATTTATTTGATCATCAATTTATTTATTTGCTCATCCATTTTTAAAATCGAAAAATTGCGCAGTTTTTAAAGAAAAGAAAAACATATGTGTAAAAAATATTATACTAACCAGCCAATAAATGCCATATACAGGAATTTTAGTTACCTTTTATCACATATTTCCACTATGAACTTTTCTTATGGCCATTTCTTCTTTTGTAATGAAATTAATTCATTTGTAAAACTATTCTACAAAATTAATTAGTAAAAATTACATAAGTTATTGGAAATTATATTTGACTCCTTTATTTGTGAGATAAATTGCATCGCTAATTAGGAGGCGGTAACATTCGATTGGAATTAAACATGTCATGTTGTGTCCGTTTCACTGAACAAATTGGAGGAGTCATCAATAATAATTGTAATACAAGTAGACGCTACCCTCCTCCAGGTAAAATAAAAGTTCATTGAAAAGTCACATTTATCAAAAGAAATAAGTGAAATGAATAATTACATAAAAAGGATGAAGGAAAAACATAAATTAGTGAGAAAATAAAAAAGAAACGAAATCATATCAAAAGTAAAGGTTTCAACTTAACTAAAGGTGGATGGAGAAGAAATCCTTAGAGAAAAACACGTTATCAACTTAATAAGTCGCATGATTTGTGATTGTATTTGTAACCTTTAATTTACTTACAAAGTATCGTTTTTTTTTTCCTTTCTTGTTGTTAATTCATTTGTTTTCTTTTGGTACGGCTCATCCGTTTTTTTATATACCTTTCGCCCATGTGTGCGTGTGACGTCCTTTTCTTTTTCAGACATTCGAATAATTAGAGAGTATCAAAGAGTCGGAAAGGTGTTGTCGTCAGTACAATAAAACGTTTTGTTTTGCATGAATAAACTGCTGGTATGTGTGCATTTGTGGCTAAGTGTGTATGTTTCGGTGCAAACGTTTGTATGCTTGTCGTGTGAAGTCAAAAGTTTTATAATTTGAAAAATACACACCACAGCTCTATTATCGTTTAGTTATACAAAACTTGCAAAGCCAATAATTTGTAAATGAACACCTTGCAACAAATGAATTTAAGTTATTCTTGCACTTGAAGGCTGGATAGGTAGCTGGGAATGCACAGTGTTTTCGTGTAACAACAAGTAAAAAAGTGTCAGTCGGCTTTGCCAACCGAGGTATATCCTCAGAATGTGTAATCTATGGACAGTTCTAAAACAAAAATCAGCACCAAAATCCTTTTCCCCAAAAAATTATGTATTCAGAAGATTTTCAGAATGTTGTGTCACTTTTTGGAAGTATGAACTTGCCGAAAAATAGATGATTTGGATTAAAGCTCAAAAGTGTTGCGAAAAGGTATCTGAAGGAATGGACATTGTCTATGTTGGAAGTGAATCATATTTTGGGAGTCATTTTTGTCGATAGACTAGTCATTAAAGTTGGTAACCGTTTAATTTAGAGCTCTCAGACCATTGTATCAGGAAGCATGGACTTGCACACGAAAACCATAATATCGCTGTGAACAGAGCCCCTAGATGTACCTTCGGTAAAAATTTACCAAGGCTCATCGGTATAGGTCCACGCCTTCATATAGCCCCCATAGAACAGTACCTCCGAATTTTATGTATTTTGAAGGTTTTGGCCTCAATTTCGTTGAGGGTATAAAAATTTCAACCTGAATATTGTTGGTATAGGTCCTCATCTTCATATAGACCCCATAGTACGGTACCTACCGATATTCGGTATGTATTTTCAGCCACCGAAATGGCTGAAATTAGGTACTAAGTCTTTGCTGGGGGTATAAAAGTTTCCAATTGAAATTATTCGGTATTGCACCACGTCTTCATATAGCCCCCGTAGATCTGCCCCTCTACAAATTCGGTATTTTGAAGATTTTGGTTCCAATATCCCACCAAATGTTTTAAATTTGGTGTTTAGCATTCGCTGGTGGCATACAACTTTCCACCTAAAGTGTGTCGGTATAGGTCCACGCCTTCATATAGCCACCATAGAACAGTATCTCCCGATGTTCGGTATTTTGAATGCTATGACCTCAATATCCCACCGAAATGCCGGAAATATGGTACTTAGTCTTCATTGTGGGTATAAACCTTTACACCAGAAATTTGTCGGGATAGGCCCACGTCAATAAAAACGGTGCTTTGATAAAGTCGAACAACAGAGTACTCGAAAAACCGAATTGCAGTTAATTATATTAAAAAGTGCGACTAAAACATGTATCATACAAAAAATCGGAAGGTACCTTTTTTTGAGTGTAATATCCGAAGTCAAACAATCTCTTCATAGAGAAATTAACATACTAAATCCTGCTTATTTGGTTGGAAAACTCTAGTAAAAATCTGTTTTTGCGGATTCTGAAACCCGAGGGTTTTTTTAAATAAATTAGAGTAGGGTAATCTAGTAGCTAGTTCACCGTACTAGTTCCAAAACGTATGAGTGACGTCATAAAATCTAACGGGTGATAATACGTATACGCAGTTCGTTCATGTAAATTATGTGGGCCATTAAAACTGCGTAGTGAACTAGAGAGTTCCATATCGAAATAGGTTTAGAGAAGATGTTGTAGCTGTTAAAATTCTCTACAAGATTGACCTTATGATATTTTCGTAGGTTTTAGCATTTTTGAGATATAGAAGTTCAAATTGAGGCAAGGCACTGACTGTATCGCCTCTTTATAAAACAATATCATGACCAGAGTTTCGGAGTCGGAGTCGAACAATTTTGCTGGACACATATATGAAAACGGTATATTAACTAAGTTAAAGGACAATTCACAAGATATTTACTATCCTCTGAAGTGTAGTCTATTCATACCTATTTTTTGATCCAATTGAATCTTTACATTTTTGCAAACAAAAGTAAAGTTCTATGACAATCAAATTAAGATTGGATCTTTAACCTCTTTCGTCAGAAGCCTTACTGGTCTTCCCACAAAGGTCTATTGGTATTCTTATTTTGTTTTTTATGAGAAGTCATCTTTGTCTTCTATTAAAGACTTGTCTCTATGGGAAATCTTACTGAATATCCTGTGACGCAAAATGGAAATCAAGATCTGGGGGTGGAAAAATTCCTTTTCGGAAATTTCTGAGTTATGACATAATGAATTTTTTGATTGACCCCCATTAATCATTGAGCTATTATAGCTTTATACACTCCGGTTCATCTGAATAGAAGTAGCCAGCATTTGTCTACAAATACCGTTATATCTAACGAAAGGAGAGGAATTGTAAGTTATAATATTGTGGACATGTAGAGTATATAGTAGCCGATATTTTCAATACCTAACATGTTTCACATATGCGTCATAACGGTACTTTTTACTCGCTTTATGAAAAAATGTAAAAATATTAGCATTTTTTAATGGTTCACCAGGATAGAACCACCCCAATAATTTACGCAAATCCTTTGTTAGATGTGGTAAACTTTAACAAAAAACTATTTATAATTATAAATAAATGCTGTGAGTGTTAATTGCTATCAAATATAGTGCAAAAATTTGTATTAGGGTCTTGAAATTTGATGAAAATCGATGCTTAAAGCCCCAAAAAATATTTTTATGAAGAAATCGGTAGAAAAAATGTATAAAGACAAAATGTTATACTGAATTATGTTCAAAATTTTCTATACTACAAGAAAATTACAAAAAAGTTAAATTTGATATGTTTATGAGTCCGAAACAGAGGAAATAGGGTAAAGGTAATTCAAAATTCTACATTTCCAATCCAAAATTTGATATTTTATCTCAGGAAAGTGAATGCAAATCGATGGGTTCCACCCAGTTTCGTTGGCTGTGGACATCTACAGGTCCAAAAAATAAAGAAAATTCCACCGCCGAACGCTCCATGTCACCATCAAGTCCTTGGAATTTCAAAAGGTTCTAAGACATTTGATGTGAAGAAACAGCATATCGATAGGGGAAGGCAGACGTTAATTTTTTCGAAAGGAAAGAGCTTAATTTTGATGGTTATGATGTTCACACATCTTTTACTCATAGTATAAGTACCGAAAAAATATTTCTGATCCGTTATTACACAAAAAAGAGCGCCTTTGTTTCTGTGCTTTCCATGTCATGCGATATCTTCTAAATCAAAGCCCTTGATGTTGACATGAAGCGTTCGGCGGTGGGATTTTCTTTATATTTTGGACCTGTAGATGTTCACAGCCAACGAAACTGGGTGGAATCCATCGATTTGCATTCACTTTCCTGAGATAAAATATCAAATTTTGGATTGGAAAGGTAGAATTTTGAGTTATCTTTCCATATTTCCTCTGTTTCGGACTCATAAACCTGTCAAATGTGACTTTTTTGTAATTTTTTTGTAGTATAGAAAATTTTGAACATAATTCAATATAACATTTTGTCTTTATAAATTGTTTCTACCGATTTCTTCATAAAAATATTTTTGGAGCTCTAAGCATAGATTTTCATCAAATTTCTAGACCCTAATACAAATTTTTGCACTATATTTGATAGTAATTAACACTCACGGCATTTATTTATAATTATAAATAGTTTTTTGTTAAATTTTACCACATCTAACAAAGAATTTGTGTAAAATATTGGGGTGGTTCTATCCTGGTGAATCATTAAAACATGCTAATATTTTGACATTTTTTAATAAAGCGAGTAAAAAGTACCGTTATGACGCATATGTGAAACATGTTAGGTATTGAAAATATCGGCTACTATATACTCTACATGTCCACAATATTATAACTTACAATTCCTCTTCTTTCGTCAGATATAACGGTATTTGTAGACAAATATTGGTTGGTTCTATTCAGATGAACCGGAGTGTATCTCTGTATGGAGATATTGTTTCATCATTTTTAGATGACATGTTATTAGTTAAAAAGAATGAGGAACCTTTTTGTCGAATATGCTGTCCTTCTAGCTCAGTTCCTTCCATGTCCTTTATGTTCTTGAACTCAAAAAGTAAAACAAAATGAAATTTTCTACAAAAAGGTTCCTCCGAAAATTATATGTAGGTTTCCCATATCTAAGAAATCGATATTGTCATTGTCCTATATCAGTTTTACACGTTACTTTCTCAAAAAAAGTATGTTTATGTATTTCGGTAATCTACGCATAATCTTTTAACTATATATGAAATTCGAATGGTTACGCTTCTGAATTAATGCATCATAAATTCGTTGCTGGTCAACGAGAGATTCATCCCGCTATAACTCAGAAGTCTGACAAACGGCGAATCTTTCTTCTAGGTTTCATTATATACTCAATGAGGGCTTTAGATGTACGCCAGGAACAGTGTAGTTCATGTGTATCCAAGTTTTCTACACAATCAACAGCATATACGGAATTCAATGAAATACATAATCATTGAATTTTTATGAGAAAGGATCGGGTAAAAGTGATAAAGGACAATAAAACATAACAATATCGATTTCTTGCCCTACTGGACCGACCTTACATACAATTTTCCTAGCAAAATTTTTGTAGAATATTTTCATGCACGAAATCCCGTCGTGTGCTAATTTTTCAGTTCCAGAAAAAATCCATCTGCCTACGGGCTGGGTGGTGTACACAACATATCTCAAATATTTCAATAAAATTATCCAATCCACACCAAAGTTCAAAATGTGAGCGCTGCACAGTGGAAAAAAGTACCGATTTAGCGCGCCAAAAGTAAAAGTCTATGTTTTATTGTATGTTTGTCCACAAATTCGATATGAACAGCTATAGATTGACAATTTTACTTCATTTATTAATATATTTGGTAAATTTGTATTTTTACAGTAGAATGGTACCTATCGATTTTCGGTATTTTAAAGATTTCTACCACATTATCCAACCGAAACGGCTAGGATTTGGTATATAGTCTCCGTGGGGGTTATGCATACACCCCTATAAACATTTTCGGTATAGGACCACGTTTTCATATAGCCCCCATAGACCGGTACCACCGATTTCGGTAATTTTGGAGGTTTTAGCCATATTATCCAACCGATATAGCTGAAAGTTGACATTTAGTCTTCGTTGGTGGTATAAAATATTCCAACGAAGAATTTTCGGCAAAGGTACACGCATTGATATGGCCCCCATAGAAAGGTACCGCTCTAATTTCAGCATTTTTACATAAAAAATGATATAAATAAAAATAGTAATAAAATAAAATGTTGCAGTTTGTTGCAGCTAAAATTTTACAAATTAGTTAGGAACTATGTGTACTAAAAATAAAATAAAAAATCTACGCGCCATCCCGCGACACTCCATAGTAATAGCTTTAACAAAGTGCTCAATTTGGAAAAAAATCGGATGCCAAATGTTTTAAGTGTAAAATCCGAGTTGCAATAAATAACATCTTATATTCAACATTTTTTAAATCACCTACTTCGCGAAATGTTAAATTCAATAAAGCTTTAAAATTACTTTGTAGGAAGAGTGCATGCGACGATCACAAATTTACTACTAAACTATATTATGAAAACTAGTTCAAAAAATGTCAACCAAAAACGGACCGTTATTCCGCTTACACTGATGCAAAACAAATTATTTTAAATGCGGTTGCATTCTGTGGACACCTTAGATTAATACTGCAACAATCATTTTTAAATTGGCGTATGTGATTTTTTGACTTTTGGCGCACTAGATCGGTATTTTTTCCACTGTGCGCTGAGTTTTAGTTTAAGGGGTGATCCCTACAATAAACCAGTAAGGAAAGGATCAAAGTCGGGCGGGGCCGACTATATAATACCTTACACCACTGTGAATATGTAAAATATATATGGGAGCTAAATCCAAATCAGAACAGATTTCGATATAATTTTTCACATTTATTTGCAGACCAAATTCCGTTACATAGTCCAAATTTCATCAAAATTGGACATATATAGCATGTTTCGTGCATCAAATACTTCTAATCGGTTGAAAATATATAAGGGAACTATATCCAAATCGGAACCGATTTCGACATGATTTGGCACAGTTCTTTCTAGACTAACCACCGTCACATATTCCAAATTTCATTGAAATCGGACAAATATAGCGTGTTTCGTGCAGCAAATACCTCAAATCTACCTAAAATATATATGAGAGCTATATCCAAATCTGAACTGATTTCGATGTAATTTGGCACACTTATTTCTAGGCCAAATTCCGGTAAACATTCCAAATTTTATTGAAATCGTACATATATAGCGCGTTTAGTGCATCAAATACCTAAAATCGGCCGAGAATATATATGGGAACTATATCCAAATTTGAACCGATTTCTATATAATGTAGCACACTTATTTCTAGACCAAATACCGTCGTACATTCCAAATTTAATTGAAATCGGACATATATAGCGTGTTTCGTGTACCAAATGCCTTAAATCGAGCGACAATATATATGGGGGCTATATCCAAATCTGAACCGATTTCTATATAATTTGGCACACTTATTTCTAGACTAAATTCCGTCGCACATTCCAAAATTTTGAAAACCCCCTAAATACATAAGTATCTTTTTTGTAGGCTAGTGTGACAAAAAAGCCCTATCTATCAATATCCCCGCAAATTTTTGAGCTTTAATCCTATCCACAATTTTGTCGGTTAATACGTCCAAAATTTTGAAGACCCCCTAAATACATACTTTTTTACTTGTTCAAAGTAAAATTCGGCAGAAACAATAGTGCTATTTTCAAATGTATTCGAACGAATGCCCTTTCTAACGAATATGTAAGGAAAAACTAACACAT
This sequence comes from Musca autumnalis, assembly GCF_047663935.1. Lineage (NCBI taxonomy): Eukaryota > Metazoa > Arthropoda > Insecta > Diptera > Muscidae > Musca > Musca autumnalis. Next base: position 74,754,083 of record NW_027411977.1, on the reverse strand, counting down.
TAGCATATATAGGCCAAAATATAGGAAAAAGTTAAAAATTTGTGCACATTTTATTCAGTTTTAGTGGTATAGGAATTCACTCTCGGAGTCGACCCGGAGTCGCGATGGTGATGACTGTAATTTCCCAACTTAAACATATACTCAGCAAAAATTCGGATCCGTAAGTCATAATGTAACCCATTACAAAGTGATGTAAACAAAAATAACTACTTATATTACTCCTTACTAAGTTATGAGTACGGTGTGTCCGACTACAAATCAGAGGATTTTGTGCTCAACGCTCACCGCCGGCCGAATACTTTTTGTTCAAAAAACAAAGAACAATTGGTGGTGCACATGCAAGCGCTTAAGCAACCCTTAATGTTCGTGTGCGTGGCCCAGTGTGTAGTGTGTTCGGCTACAAATCAGAAGTTCGCAAGATCAAATCCAGCAGGGGGCGAAATAAAAACATAAAATAAAAAAATGTGAAGTGTGTTGAAGTTGAAAACAAATTCCATCTCAACTGTTCTAATAATAGAAAAAAATATTGAGCAATATTAAAATATTAGCTCAAGAGACAAATTATAACAAACGTTACACTCTAGAGATGTTGCACATCATAAACACTCCAAATGATATTAGAATGAACTACAAAGCAGACACAGACAATTGTGCTCAAATGTATAGACACACGGTTAACAAATACAGACGAGACTAACTTCAGTTGAAGAAAGCTCTTGGAAGCAATTAAACCAAACTCTCTTTCAAGTAATTTAACAGCCAATAATTTTGTAATTACATCCATTAACATAATTATTATTTGTAGTTCCCTGAAGATGATTGGAGATTCCAATCGAAATATTGGATAATAAAAACAAAATTGAAATAAACAACTAGTTTTATTTAAAAAAAAAGCCTGTAGCCGAACGATACCTAAAACACAAACTTTCAAGCAAGGCAAACAATATTCACTTCAAAAAAAAATTTAGTTTATAACTTATTTTTCAACTTCCAGTGGCCATAGAATAACTAGTTATTCTAGTGTTCATATAATAACTAGTAATTCAGTGCGACATGCCCTGGTTAAAATAATGGGTTAGTAGAGGAATTTGTAAGTAGTTACGCCTGCCATAAATCCCTTATAAAACCCATTATTTTGTGAGGATTATTTTTGCTGGGTATATCTCAAATATTAAGAAGGCTAGAAAAAAATACGAAAGCCAATTTTGTATTTTCACAGCTATAAGATTTTCTCCAGTTCCATTTCGATAAGACTTGCCGTTTTCAAGCAAAATCGTGAAACCTAACAAAAAACCTAAAAATGTGACCTGAACTTCTATATCTCAAAAATGGTAAAACCTAGGAACAAATCATAAAGGTCAATCCACTATAGAATTTTCACAGCTTCAAAATTTTCTTAGCCATATTTCGATATGACTTGGGGTTTCCAAGCAAAATCGTGTTTAAAAAGCCCTCCGGCAATTTTTTGTTGTTTAATTTTTTTTGTCATCTATGAACATTGTAGTTTCAGAACCCGCAAAAACTTCCCAGGTGTAAGCGGTTTTCATTTAAAGTTAGTTAAGACGCACCGTACATGACATTGTTTTATAAGGAGGCGATATAGTCAGGGTATTGTCCCAATTTGAACTTCTTTATTTCAAAAAATGGTAAAACCTACGAAAATATCATCCAATATGGACCATCTTACATCAGTCGAACAATTAATGGCAGTTTTAATAAACAATCAACATATTACGTACATATGTTTGCTATTCGGACTGGCCTGCTATCATCGATGTGAAAGAAGTTCGTAGAAAAACAATATTTTCATAAAAAATCTTCTTAAACAAAAATTGAAGATTTTACATCCGAAAACCACAGTGACGTTAAAGTATTTTTTTGGTACAATTGCTGCTATCATCACCAAAGAGTAGTGCAAATGTATGACGTGGAAAAATTCATTTCTGGTCAGGAGTGCATACACAAACGCTTACACACATACATACTATATCCCAAACACTTGCCTAGGACACGAACAAGCAAAAGCTATAAACTATGAAAACCCACACATTGGAATACATACAAACTTTGTAATTATTCTTACGTTTTACCTGGGCAATGGTGGTCATGAAATTTCTCTTTTTAATGGGGGATGGGTGGCTGGTATATCAGGCTTAGTGAGTTGTATTTTTTTGTTGGTTTTCGTCTATGAATTCAGTTTCAATGTTTCTAAAAGTCATTTACCGTAGTTGAAATAGACACATACCATGTGTTGTATTCCTTTTTGTGGGTGTAGGAAGACCAGGAGTTATTAGCGGATGTGTGAATGCATGGAGATTGAAACGATGATATACATACACATAGTACTACTATTAAAATAGAGGTTTTCATCTGCATAGTAAAGCATTAAACAAAATTTGACAGGTTTTGTTCTAGACTAAAATTTGGTTGCATGTGTCAAACATTATTTTGATTGGATATACATACATAGGTAGAGTTGTTGTGCGTTATCTTCTATACTTATAAAAGAGTTGAGTAATGATGAATCACTAACTGACTGATAACATTATGCAACAAAATTGAGTTGAAAGTCTGGGGAAGAGATAATTCCTTTTGGGGATGGATTTCCTTGGTGAGTATATTAAGAACCCCGAAGGGCAGATCCGCCGTGGATCGAACTTCCGCGTTATGGCGTGATGAAGTTTTTGCTAGAGACGCTGTAAGGCATCTGAAATTAGCGTTATATCTTTGTTAACTGTTGTTTTAGATTATTAATGAGATGACATTTCTTCAGTCAAATCGAATGAGGATTATTTTCGTAGAGCACTTCGACCTTCTAACTCGCCTCCTTCAATGTCTTTTTCGTCCTTTATTTTAAGAGCCGCTATAAAAGTACCACAAGATGACGTTTTTCAGCTTCGAAATGTTCTGCAAATATGTCGCTCAGAAAATTTTAGGTACGGCTCTTATTGACAACTAATCGATTTTTTCGCGTTTTCGTGGCCGCTTTGTGCATTTACCCTGGTTTTGTTCAGAAAAAGACTATATTATGTTTTTTGTATATTCTTTACAGAACATACAAAAACACAAAAAACACAGTTTTTTCTGAGCAAACAGAGGTAAATGTAAAAAATGACTAAAAAACGCGACAAAATCGATTAGTTGTCAATGAGAGCCGTACCCAAAAATTTTCTGAGCGACATTTCTGCAGAACATTTCGAAACTGAAAAACGTCATCTTGTGGTACGAAAACGACATTGAAGGAACCAAGTTAGAAGATCGAAGTGCTATACGAAAATAATCCTCATTCGATTTGACTGCAGACATGTAATCCCAAAAATAAGCTAAAGCAACTCACCAAGGACATTCATTCCCAAAAGGAATTCTCTCTTCCCCAAAATTTGTGTTCACAGTGTAATCAACGCCCAGACTAAACGACAGGAGCTAGAATCTTGAATGTTTGAGTGAGGCTAGGTTTTTGGAAATTCGAACTAGAGCGGTATGAAAAGTACTAAACGGTACTAAATATGGTAGCATTTGTATTTGGCGAACCGGTAGGTTTAGAGTTCTGAAATTTGCAATGAAGATGACTAGTAGAGCGTAGGATAGATGTACCAACGAGTTTTTGGATATTCGTGTATAAGTGTACAAAACGTACTAAAATGCACTAAATTTGGTACAAATAAGTATTTTGTGAACGGATAAAGCTCAAAGGTTGAAATTTGGAGTGAGATCAAGTTTAACAAGTACAGTTGATATAAGAAGGTGGTTTTGGGAAGGTGTACACATGTGTACGAAAAGTATTCAATGGTACTAAATATGCGACAATTAGGATTTGGGCGAATGAAAGTAGTTTTGAAAATTCTTTCGTATAGATAAAAAATTACTAAATGCTCCTAAACTTTATACAATTTTTATTTGTGTGAACGGATAGAGCTGGGATCCTTAGATTTGAAATTAAGATTGCAGTTGGAGTATAGGATTGAGGTAGTTTTGGATATTCGTACTTATGGGACGAAAAGTACTAAATGGCACTAAATTTGGTACAATTTGTATTTGAATGTATGGATAGAGCTGGAATCCTGAAATTTGGAATTAAGGTTACTGTTGGAGTGTAGAATAAATGTAGTTTTGAAAAATCATACTTATTGATACGAAAAATACTTAATGGTACTGAATTTGGTACAACTATTATTTGGGTGGACAGATAAAGCTGGAATAATGACATTTGGAAAAAAGGTTACTGTTGGAGTGCAGAATAGAAGTAGTTTTGGGTACAAAAAGTAGTAAATGATACTAAATTTGGTACAATTGGATTTGACTGGACGGATATATGTAGCTGGAATCTTTCAATACTTCATGGTACTAAATGGTAAAACTATTATTCGGGTGGACGCATAAAGCTGGAATAATGAAATTTGGTTTTAAGGTTTCTGTTGAAGTGTAGAATTTAGGTAGTTTTGAAAATTCGTACTTATGGGTGTTAAATTTAAATAATAAATAAGATAGCGGCAAAATTTAGTGTAAAAAGTTTTCATTAACAAATTTTTCGTTTTAATTTTACCGATTTTGTCGGTAACTCGAAAAATTAGTTATAGAATTCCACTACTGGAATTTAGAATTAAGGTTACTGTTGGAGTGTACAATGGAAGTAGTTTTGAAAATTCATGCTTATGGGTACAAAAAGTACTAAATGGTACTAAATATGGATTGCTGTTGGAGTGTATAATTGAGATAGTTTTGGAAATTCATACTTATGGGTATGAAAAGTACTAAATGGTACTAAATTTGGTACACTTTGGGTTTGGGTAAACGGATAGTAGAGAGTAGGTTTGAGATATGGAAGTAGTTTTGGAAATTCGTACCTATGTGTTCGTGAAGTGAAGTGTTGTGAAACAAAATTTTGAACCCTTTGGCATTTGCTAAAATATAGAACTAAAATTTTGAATTTTAGAATTAGAATCAATCTTGGTGTGTAGAATGGATATATATCATTTTATATTATATGTAACTTTATTTCATATATCATAAAAATTAAAAGTCGTTTGTGCGGGACCTTTTTTAAAACTTAAATGGAATAAAAGTTATTTTAGTAATTAAAAGTCAAAAGATCATTCATTCGTGCAACAGGAAATATTTTTTTGATACATTTTTTTCTTCATTGCATAGAATTTTTTAAATTTGTATACCCTACACCACTATGTGGAAAGGGTATTATTAGTTTGTTTTGGTAAAAATTTATGTAACACCGCGAAATATTCGTCGGAGACCCCCAATGTGGTATACCAATCTTCATATCTCGACGAGATAAAGCGATTTTGAGATGTGTGTCCGTCCGTCTGTCCATTATAAATTGTAATCAAACTCCAGGCCGCAATTGTGGACCGATCCGGGTTCTGGCAAGAATAGATCCCTATATTTGTTGAAGATGATCGTGAAATATAATATTTATCCAGTTTTGTAGCGGCTCTGTAGGTCGCAATAATAGTCTGATCAACGCGAAATTTTAATTAAGGTAAAAGTATATGACAAAAAAGAAGCTTGCAATTAGAGATGGCGATCAGATAATTTTTAGAGGGTTAAATGGACCACAACTTTTGTGTGAAAATTGTGAAAATTTTTAATATACAGCTTATATCTTTGTTCCTGAAAGACACATTCTTCCCTCGTGAGTTATTTTTGGAAGACGATCTCTTGACCTTTGCACTGATGTCGATTACGTTGATGTACGTGATCAGATAACATAGCTACAGCCTAATATATCCAGTTTTTTGTTTGTAGTGTAGTAATTAACACTCTAGAGGTTGCAATTATAGCCCAATAGTCACGAAATTTTGCACGAGGTAAGAGTTTAGGTAGAAAAAAATGCCTATAATTTTGCATGATGATCTGATATTATTTAGCGGGTGACATACTTTTGCATGAAAAATATAAAAATTTTATTTTTTTGTCCATATTTTAATTCCTGGAGGGCAAATACCGGCAAAGTAGCCTACATATGGAATAATAACTACTGACATTTCCCCTGATGCAAATTGCAATAATGTGTCTGCTAGATAACAGGTCTACTGCTTAATATATAATGGGTTTTGTGTAGAGAACCACAATATCCTCTCATGCTACAAATTGTCTCTATCATGACAGAGAAATGTTCATTTCAGTTGTCAAAATGAATTTTTTATACAAATATTGCAGGATTTAGGGTAAAGGGGATACAAACAAAATACGAACAAAAATGTGTCTCATCCAAATATTGGTTTTAGACCCCAAGTATATTTGGACGAAATTCGTTTCAGACAATTTGGAGTCTATTTAGCCCTGCCGTGCATCTGTCTCTCTTAATGTCTAACTGGCTGGTGCGCACAATAACTCTCGAACGGATCTACCGATTATAACAAAACTTTATATTTCGTAATATTTTGCCCAAACTTTGTTAAAGTTCGAATGTAGGCTATGTGGGTCCACACCTACCCCAAAAAAGTTCAAAATTGTTTTCGAAAAATTGTGTGAACGATAACTGGCGAATTGTGCAATCGATTTGCTCCAAACTTTCCATATATTGTTATTCCTTCCAGATATAGATCGGATAAGACTATATCGGTCCACACCTCAGGGTACCTCCCACACAAAATTTGGGAAAAATGCAATTTGAGGACCCGTATCGGATCTATTTAATTTTTTTTTGAAGAAGGTTCTTTGCACGGTTCCTATTCTGTCCCTTTTCCGGGGTAAGTCAAACTTCCTGAGATAATAGTCCAGAAGTTCCACAAAACCCCTGCCGGCTCCAACTAAAATTACAAATCTGAAAAAATAATTCTCAAACTTTTCCAAAACTCAGAAGTTATATATATATATAGTCCTTTTAATTCCGACTGGAACATAGGGCCGTCACAAATGTTTTCCATCTATCTCTATCCATGGCAATGTTTTTCATTTCACTCCATGTTATTCGGCTCTCTTTTAATTAAGATTCTACTTGGCGCCTCCAGGTGTTTTTCGGTCGACCAATATGTCTCGAACCTTGGGGATTGTACTCGATTAGTTGTTTGGTTACGTCAGTCGACGCTTTCCTCATGGTATGACCAAGCCATCTGTATTTCTTTCCTTTAATTTCATCTTCCAGTGGTTGTTGATTCGACATATTCCACAGAGCATTGTTGGTTATGGTGTTGGGCCAGTAAATACCATATATGCGACGCAGGCACCTATTCGTGAATGCTTGCATGGAGCGCATTAGGTTCTTTGGAATCATCCAGGTTTCACATCCATATAACATAACAGATTTTACATTGCTGTTAAATACTTTTAGTTTGGTTCCCGAGGATATAGTCCTATCTCTCCATAGTTTATTAAGCATTCCAAATGCAGTTTTAGCTTTGTTGAGTCTACATTGTATGTCTTTGTCGCTACCGCCATTTGTAGTTATAATGCTGCCTAGATAATTGAATGAGGATACATCTTCAATTGGCTGGTTCATCACTTGGAAGTGGTTGGTGTTTCCGCTATGTATTCTCATTGATTTGGTTTTTGCTATATTGATGTGAAGTCCAGCTCTAACAGCTCTGTCCGTAAGATTTGTAAGTTTTGAAGACATGTCGGAGAAACGGTGTGACAGGAGGCAAATGTCATCTGCGTAGTCAAGATCATCTAAATTTCCATGTAGGCCTATTGTCACTCCACATTGTTCTGCCATAGCTCTTCTCATAATAACATCAAGAACAATGTTAAATAGAAGCGGCGATAGGACGCAACCTTGTCTCACTCCAACATTAACCTTTATTTCTTCACTTACAAGGCCTTCGTGAGATATACGGCAATGTGCATCTTTATATAGCTCTTTGATCAGGTTAATTATTTTACGGGGTACACCTTTACATTCCAATGCATTCCAAATAGCATTGTGGTGGATTGTGTCGAACGCTCGTTTAAAGTCCACAAATATTAGATACAGTGGAGAACGCCATTCAGCAGACTGCTCCACGATCACTCGGATGCTGTTAATGTGGTCTACACATGACTTCTTTGGTCTGAAACCTGCTTGCTCTGGTCTTAGTTGGGGTTCAATAATTGTTGATATGCGCTTATGAAAAATAAGTGCAATGATTTTATTTAACATATTTAGCAACGTTATTCCTCTCCAGTTGCTAACGTTTTGAAGATCGCCTTCTTTGGGTAGCTTTATGACTAATCCCTCTTTTAGTTGTTTCGGCAGGTGCTCGTTTGTCCAAAAGTGATTAATAATTGGATATATTAACCTTGTCGTTAGCTGAATATCAATTTTTAAGATTTCAGGAGGTATGCCGTCTGGCCCTGCCGCTTTGCCACTTTTAAGTTGCTGGACTGCTTCCGATATTTCGGCCGGTGTTGGAGTTAAAACATTAATATCTTCTCTGATGTTGTTTGTGTGCTGCATTGGATCACAGTCACATATATTTATATTTTCATTGTTGCTCGTTGTCAATAGTCCTTTATAGTACTTTTCCCAGATTTTCAACTGCTTGTCCTTATCGCATGTAAGGATTCCATTTTCATTTTTGAGGGGTTTTGCGCTGCATTTGTTGTTTCCTGTAATTTGTTTTGTTATTTTGTATAGGTCTTTCAATCTTCCTGTCTGGCAGGCTTTTTCTGCTTCTTCTGCAAGACTTTGTATCAGGTTCCTCCTATCTTTCCTGGCACTTCTTTTTACTTTCTTATCTTCAGAGTTGTATTGTCTTAACTTTTCTCCTTTTTGATTGGGAGAATTGGCCTTGTTGATTTCGGCTTTCAACTGTTTCCTCTCTACAATGTGTTCCCATGTTGTGTCTGAAATCCATGGTTTACTATCTTTTTGGTGTAGCCAATTTCATTTATTGCTGTTTCAGTGAACGCAGATGTTATCTTTTTGCAGTATTCTTCAATTTCTTCATTCTCTGAGAGGTTGTTGACTTTTTCCTTCAGTTTGTTCGTGAAGTTGTTGCAGGTGTCATGGTTTTTGAGTTTTGTGATGTCCAATGATCTTCTCATACTTCTGTTGTTGCGAATTACAGATCGAAGTTTTAATCGTATATCAGCTACAATCAGGTGATGGTCGCTCGCAACGTCTGCTCCTCTCTTGTTTCTCACATCAAGCAGGGATCCTCTCCACATCTTGCTGATGGCAATATGATCTATCTGATTCTCAGTTAGCCTATCCGGGGAAACCCATGATACTTTGTGAATTTGTTTGTGCGGGAAAAGTGTTCCGCCTAATACAAGGTTGAAGTTGTCGCATACTTCTAGTAGCAGCTCTCCATTTTCAGACAGGTGACCAAGTCCATGTTTGCCCATAACATTTTCACGGTTGCGGTTGTCACTCCCATCCTGTGCATTGAAATCACCCATTAGAATTTTGATGTCGCCATGATCAATGTTGTTAAGTACATTTGATAGTTCGCTATAAAAACGTGATTTGCATTCCATGTCGGCGAGTTCGGTGGGTGCATAACATTGAATGCATGATATGGGTCTTGCTTTTGTTTTAAGTCGGACCACAATTATTCTATCTGTGTGTGGTTTCCACTCAATTAGAGCTTTTTTGGCTTCTGCAGAAAGGAGGACTCCAACGCCGCTAGGTCGGGGTTGGTCGGGAGGTTTTCCCGAGTACACAAATTTTGATCCACCGATAGTGTTGATTTCCCCACTATCCGGCCATCTCACTTCGCTTAAACCAAGTATCAGCATTTTGTAGTTGATGAATTCTTTTTCTATCTGAACAAGCTTCGATGGTTACAACATAGTACGTACGTTCCAAGAGCCTATTCGTTTCCTTTGTTTCATTCCAATGGTCGTCATCGAGGGGGTTGGTGTTTGATTTTCATTTGTAACGGTTTCAGTAATCAATGTGTATTCGGATGGGTAGATGATTGGTCTAAGGCATCCTAGACTGGTGCTGGGGTTGCCAGCTTTGCCACCAGCCTGGCAAAACGCCGCTCGTATTAGCTTCCACTACATAACTATGAAGTGGTCCCCAGGGAGTACCACGCGGAGGCCATTGCTTCTGCAATGGGACCAAGATATTGATCTACGAGTCGACTTGACTTGTCTTATTAAGGATTGTGGGAACACTTTACCTTCTGCTTATTTGGATTGTAAGTCTTAGAAAGGGTCGCTTTAGCCACTTTACCTTATGCAGCCCTTACTCCCTAAAAAACTCAGAAGTTAGCTTACTAAAATTGATTTGGTATATCCCATTATTACGATACCTACAGATTCCACGTATTTTGAAGCAAACTCGTGTTACAAAATAAATATACGAGTATTTTTGTACGGCAGAGGCTGAGGGTATATCGCCGTTATCGCAGCTGACCTTTACTATCTTCTTTGGTGTGTAATTGAATATGAATAATTTTGGGATTTATAAATTTGTTTGCATGCAAAATTTTTGAATTTATATTCATTGTTAGTTATTTCTACCGGTATAAAATATATTTTTGATATCACAATATATGCCCACAATGAACTATTTTCGGAGCAAATGTGATGTACAAGTGCACAATTTTTGGACGATAGATCTTCAATAAACTCGCATTTTTTCCAATTATCAAATATACCAAATTGCATGGTATATATATTTATTTATTTTAGGTGTATTCCAAAAAGGAACCTGATATTCAAAGACAATTTGAAGATGTAGCAGGAGAGGCTAATCAATGTGAATTTTCCAATTTTCGAATATTTTTTAGAAATGTATAATTAATATATTTTTCCACAAACATCCCAGTGAAGACAAGGGAGGCTTCTCTTATATCAATGGATTCATATATAGTTATTGATATGGGACCTAGTTTTTATCGCCGAGTCCGAAACGCGTGTCCTAAGTTGCCACTTGTAGAGACGTTTTTCATGGCTGAAATATTCAGGAAATATCGCCAACATTACTAAGGGGTATTTTCCAACCATTGACAATTTGATGGGAATCGAACCCGGACATTCAGCGTGCAAGGCGGTTGCACATAGCTAATTCCTACAGGTTGTGGTGTAGGGTGTCACATGGTCGGTCCCGTCCGACTACAGCCTTTGCTTACTTGTTTTTTATTTCCTTTCTGCATACGAACCTAGCTACAAGAATTTCGTCAAGATTCATTTATAATTCAAATTTTATGTAATATCTTCAAGAGTACATGAACTGATCGATAATGGAGATACATATGCGAATCGGGTAAAGAAAGTTATTCTAAAGTGGTTATTACAGTCAACTTTGCACTAAAATGTACCAAAACATTTTCCCTGGATCATATGTAGTATGGTGTAGCGTATAATTCACAAGTACCAAAAAACAACACATACTCAGCTATCTACAATTAACTCAACTATCTATGTACATTTTTATACATTCTCATACATACATACATACTAGTTGTATAAACCTTTGCACTCTTGATTTCCATTCGTAGGTGTTGCAGAACGTAAGCTATGTGATTTATGTTTCACATAGTTGTCGACAGGCACCGTACACATGCCGCCATGAAAGACATTCAAATGTCTACCACACATATTTTTGTACTTAGAAGAATTCCTGCAATGTGACACTACTTAAAAATGATGACAATTTTACATTAGCACACTTCTTGCTTGCTTCTTCACCCAGATTGATTTAATTTCCCCTCAAAGGAAGTAAGAATTAAGAAATTAATTTCAAGATCTTAGAGAATGGAATTCTTCTCGCAGATTATGGAAAGATTTGGAAGAGTATGTGATATTATTGCTAGGGAGGTGGTGATATTATTGCTATGGTATTTTTAAAGTGATTAAGAGACATCTGAGCTTAGGTTTCAGGTTTGGATGATTTAGGTGCTTTTTGATATCAAGCAAGGGACCTGAGCACATGTTAAAGTCCAGATTTTAAACTGATCCCTCTGACTTCACCGTTGTGTTACTTGGGAGACCGTTTTAAACAGTAGTTAATGGTATTTAAAGAACATGAGCTGCATGGGACGATAAAAAACTTGGGAGACAATACACAAACGTCTTTCTTAGTTGAATGCATTATGTGTAGTGATTTATTTAATCTAAACATATTCTTAATAACTAAATAATATAATATGTCTTAAACTAACTTAGACTAGTGTGAAGAAGAGAAAGGGTGAGTGCACAAAAGTTGTTATGACTTTTTTACAACCTCGTATCCGTGTATGATATTTTGATGAGATTTTACCTAAGATTGCATAAAATCTTAATTATAAAGTGATTCGAAAAAACGCTTCCACACAAAAAGCTTTTAAAGTTATTATTTTTCAGAACTTTTAATCATTTTTTGAAGTCACTATAAGCAGATATTTCACACAACATAGCCAAAATTACATAACCGTTTTTTTTCTCACTAATTTTGTCATCGTTTTATAACATACTAGGGGACCCGGCGAACTTCGTCTCGCAGTTTGTTAGGTACAGAACTTTAAGGCTTTGGTTCAAACCTATTATACTATTATTGCTATCACCTTGTTCAATGGCAAATATTCTTTTGTTTTGAACTGTTTAGGACGATCTTTGAAGCAGTGCACATTAGACAACTGTCAGTTTGACTAAGAGAGAAGGTACTGAGAGTAAACGTGTTTCTATTTTCCTCGACTCTCTCTTCTATAAACTGACAATAGCCGCGAAAAAAATTAGGTAACTCTAAATCGGGACTAAGATATATTTTTTAAGCAAATAACACGTTTTGCGATATAAATAAAAATATTTGGTAGCGCAGTTGAAGAAAATAATATCATAAAGCCCTACTCGTTTCAAAATCGATGGTTTTCTGCAATTCTTGTTTCCACCACTAAACACGATAGTTCACTAAAGCAATTGAATATGAATTTGAATTTAATGCTGAATATAGTGCTTATTTAAATTTGCGTTTTAATCAATTAACCCATTTTAACCTATTTACCCATTTTGATCCGATCGTTATCAGGTAACCACCTTCGTCTGTTTTTATACCCTCCACAATAGTTTGTATTTCTATTTGTAATACATCGAACTAATCATTTGCACATATAATCTTATATATATATGTCCTTTTTATTTGATAAAAAATGTGATACAAAATGATATGAAAACACCTCAAAACAAACAAAGTTCATGTTGAACATAGGGCGTTGTTGTTACATATAATCTTGATCAGGATAAAATTCTAAGACGATCTAGCCATGACCGTCTGTCTGTCTGTCCGTCTGTTGTAATCACTCTAGCGTTCGCAATAATTGAGCTAGAGCGCTATATATTTGCACCCGAGCGTCTTTTTTTCATAGGCAAGGCAAGATCAAAGATGGGTTATATCGGAACACTTTTTGGTATAGCCCCCATATAACGCTACCTCCCTATTTTTGGTATTTTGGGGATTTTAACTACATTTTTTGACCGAACTACCTGTAATTTCATGTTTGGGGTTCCCAGTGGTCACAAAACATCTCCACCAAAAACCGTCAACATAGGTCCATTTTTTGGTATAGCCTCCATATAACGGTACCTCCCGATTATCGGTATTTTGAGGATTTGAGAATTTGTAACCGAACTACCTGTAATTTGACAGTTGAGGTTCCTAGTAATCACAAAACATCTCCACCAAAAACTGTCAACATAGGTCCATGTTTTGGTAGAGCCCCTATATAACGGTACCTCCTGATTTTCTGTATTTTGTGGATTTTAATTACATTTCTTGACCGAACTATCTGTAATTTCAGGTTTGGGGTTCCCAGTGGTTCCCAAAGTATATCCACTAAAAACAGTCAAGGTCCATGTTTTGGTATAGCCCCCATATAGCGGTACATCCCGATTTTTGGTATTTTAAGTATTTTAGCTAAAATTTTTGATCGAACTACCTGTAATTTGACCGTTGAGGTTTCTAGTAATCACAAAATATATCCACCGAAAACTGTCAACATAGGTCCATGTTTAGGTATAGCCCCCTATATAACTGTACCTCCCGATTTTCACTTTGATATAGCCCTATATAAGGTTCCTTACCGATTGAATACATTTTTTATGTTTTTTACCTTATTTAGGTATCAGAGGTCACAAAATAGCTTAGTCTAAAGATGTGGACAGGAAAGAATATTTAGTGTAAACACAGCGAATTCTACTTGCACTGCAAATTCGGTATTAGATGCAATGGCTCTGGTAACATGGACAGAGCTATTCTATTAGTTGCCGTTCTTTCTGTGTTTCGGATGCTTGAAGTCTTGTCCGTTTGTAATTGCCTTTTCTTGTATCATGACAGAATCTAAACAGTATCAAAATATATCTGGTACAGCTTAAATATTATACCGCATACATCGGATGTTTATCTTTCGAAGATGTTTTTACCTATGGTTTAAAATTATACATATATGCCACAACTTCACTTCCAATGAAATTACCTCGGAGCTATTGATGTTTCAATTAACCCACCAATTTTGTGGATTTGTACCTTTTTCCTCAAAACTGTGGAAACCACTTTTGGCATTATCATCTCAGTCTTTTCAATCGGTATATGACCGAAACCAACACTAATCTTTACAAACTCTAAACTAAGCCCTTTTAACCATTTTTCGCTGTTAATTTCCTAAAAAGACGCTTGAAAATAAATGAAAATCGATTTGATTGTGAATAAAAATTCTATACAACTTTCAAAAATTGACAAAGGCGTACAATGGACCCTCTCAGTAGGTGCAAATACAATTTTCGCCAAAAACTGTCCAAATAAGTGTAAAAATTTACTCCAAACGCGAAGCTCGATAGAAATTTGTAGAAAAATTTACTTTATTGAAAAAAAATTTTTGCAAATTTTTCGCAAATTTTCGCGATTTTTTTAAGTTTTATCCTTTTCTGCCATGAGACCATTCCGAATTGGTGCGAATTTTCAAAATCTGTTCAGCCGTTCTTGAGTTATAAGCGTAGTAACTAACATCATCCTATTTTATATATATAGATGCCCAGCAAAAATTTGGTAGGCACATGTCATTACTTTCTGCATTACCAGGTAATGCGTACTCATTACCCTCCGCATTATCAGACAGTACATATATAACAGGTAACGTATAACTAGTTACATCCTTACTTACTACTTACCTACAAAGGAATAAGTACGGTGGCACAGGGCTAGTGTGTCTGACTACAAATCCTAGGTTTGTGTGTTCAAAGCTCACCGTCAGCATGGGAGTTTTTTGTTGACAAAATTACGAAGAAATTTTGATGTACATGGATGTTTTTAAACAACCCTTACTATTTGTACGAGTGGCCTAGTGTGTAGTGTGTTTGGCTAGAAATCAGAAGTTCATGTGTTCGACACCGGCAGGAAGCGGAATAAAAGAAAAAGAAGAAATAAAAACAAAAAATAATTGGAATGTTGAATTTGAATATAATTTCACCACATTTGTTCTAAAAATAGAACATATGCTTTTTAGCTTTTTTTGACTACTGGTAAGTGGTTAAATATGTACTTAAAAAACACATTTAAGAAAGTACTTCCTCCCTATGACATCCCCATGTTAAAATAATGACTTTTACGGTCATTTAGTAAGTAGTTACAACTGCAAAAATTTACTGAATAAAGTCATTATTTGGTAATGACTTTTTTTGCTGGGTGTATATATCATTTAATATTATATATAACTATATTTCATATATCATAAAAATTTAAAGTGGTTTTTGCAGGACCTTTTTTAAAATTAAAATGGACTAAAAGTTATTTTAGCAACTAATAGCCAAATGTCCATTCATTCGTGCAACAGGAAATACATTTTTGAGATTTTTTTTTTCATTTCATAGAATCTTTCAACAAAAAAATATTCAAAGTGATTTGTGCGGAACCTTTTTTATAATAAAATGGAATTAATGTTATTTCAGGCATTAATAGGTCAAAGTTCATTCATTCTCACTACAGGAAATCATTTTTGAGAAAAAATGTGAAAAAGTCATAACCCTAGTGCACAAATGTGTACGAACACATCTGCCATATAATTTTATAGAGCTGTCTTGGACATATTTTTATCTTATGTGTGGCAAACAAACTCGCTACCAATGCTTATCAGCAGCATAGATTGCATTCTGTAATCTATCTCAGACATGCCACATGTAGCAATGGAAAGTCTTATCTCACCGTCTTAAAAAACCGTTTATCTCATTAAGTGGTATATTAAAAATAGATCCCCCTTTACAAAATATATGTATATCTTCTCTACACATTCACTATTTTTACTATAAAATTTGCCTGTTCCTACGTAAACATCTTTTTTCAATATATAAAATTGAAAATAAAAAAAAAAATTATTAAATTCTAAATATAGAAATATCAAAAGTGCAGTTTGTTCTAAACAGTAAGCTAAGTTATGGCACCCAGGAAGCTTTTCCAACTTTTCACCATCTTTGTCTGCCAACTGCAACATTCTGGGAGTCATCAAGTCGTTCTTAACTCTAGCAGTAACAACGTCATCCTTCTGATGTGGCTTTACTTTTCTGGCCATCTTCTTACCGCGTTAAAGAATGTCATATTTCCCTGGCGACATCACCTTTTTGACCATGGGCATTTTCTCCTTCCAACGATAAAAGTCATCCTTCGCAGGTTCTCTGGATGGATAGTCCTGATTTACCTTATTCTCAACGTGGGAGAACAATTTCTTCTCTTCCTTCTTTGTACAATTGGCTTTGTTTCCTTCTATATGAAACAACCTAGTTCACTACGCAGTTCCTATGGCCCACATCATTTGTATGCAAAAAATGCGTATAAGTAATATTACACGTTAGTTTTAATGATGTTACTCATACGTTTTGGAATTATTTCAGTGAGCTAGTAACCAGATTCCTAGTGGGCCAGGAACTAAATTATTTACTCAACTCTACCCTTAAAATCTTCACCTCACGTTCTGCCTCTTGATTGGCCACTGGTAATTCGTCCTTGGCTACCTCAGCATCACGCGGAGCATTCTTGGCGTGCTCTTGCAGATTCGCGGCAAGCTTGACTACACATTCCTTCTCGTCTTCGAACGATTTCATGGCGTCTTCCTTCATCATCAGATTAGCTTCCATTCTTTTCATGGTCGCATCTGCGGCCTTGCGTCCCTTCCGCTCGTTGCCCAATTCTTTCTGAAGCTCGTGCACCTTTTTCACATTTTTCTGGTGTAGCTCAAGAAGCAATATCGTACCTTCTAGTCTACGGTTAATTGGTTTGACGTACCCCAATTGTATGTAACATGCAAAGGAAGCCAGATTGACCCATAGTTCCTTTAAGGATACAGTACATTGAACAACTTTCCACCAGAAATTTGATTGTATAGTTCCACGTTTTCATATAGCCCCAATTTATGGTATTTTGAAAGTTTGGCCATATTATTCAACCGAAATGACTGAAATCAGCAAAAATACTCTAACAAAACCTCCTACTTTTTTAATTTATTTTTTATACACTCAGCGTTTATGCTAAGGAGTGAATATCAAAAAAATTTAGTTTCCATGAAGCCATGGTTTGTACTATTATAATACGTGAACTATTGCAATTTACCAGTATCTATTCAAGTGTTTTTGAACAAAGCTCAAAAATTTGGCAAAATAATTTAATTTGCGTGGAAGTTATGACCGCGTAAATGAATAAAAATAGGAAAAAAACGTTGAAGCTAACGAGTTTCTTACGTTACTATTTGATTGCTGATTAAACCGTTCAAACGACGGACATATGTCCAAAGTAAAAGTAGAAGAATACAAAATGAAGTTTACGCTTCTAATGTATCACTTTTCGAAGTTTCCACTGCTTCCACCTTTTATGGATGCTGACATTTTGAAGCCAGATTTAAGGTGTTTTTCGTATTTTTAATTTAACTGGAACGCGCGTTCGAGTATTTCAAATTAATAGGATTAAAGTACTCGCAATTACGCATAATTTGATAGGTATATTGGCTATGTAGCCCACGCAGCAGGAGAGTAAACAACTGCCAAAGGCCAAAATTTAGTGCGATATTTTTCCTATATCCTTTTGAGTGTGCTGGTACCCCGCGATATTATAGTTTTTAGGCGGTCCGGATCATATAAATCATAGATCGTGAAATTCATCCCCTAGAACGGCGAAAACAGCAACTGCAAAAACCGAAAAATGTGCGAAAAATGTTTTTGAAAATATCGCGGATTTAGTCCCATTTTCTGTGGATCGTTTCCTTGTCAATGAAAATACTGACACATCACTCGCGGTTTTGCGAAAACAGCGGTTTAAAAAATTTATTGGCATGGGAGCTGTATCCGATTTATCCCAAAAATAGTGTGTGATGCTACATCCACGGTTCTTGATGGAAATCCTGGCAAATGTGTACAAATTAAAAGAGAAGAATTCGCCGTATTGATAAACAGCATGCGCATCAAGCGATTTTGAGGATTTCGCGATTTACACGCATTTCAAATGATACAGTTTTATTTGAAGATTATACCCCATTCAAAGGAACCCAAAATTTATTTGAACGTTAGCCATATCTTCCGCTAGATGCTAGCGTGTACCGAGAAGTGATTAGAATAAAAAACGCGATTTTTTGCGTGAAATTTAACTGAAATAGAAGAATAACTCTGACCTAATTTTAAAATATTTTTCCGATGCATAAACAGCTTAAATTTTAATAAAACAAGTTGCAAGCAAGCAATTTTTTTAATTCTTTCTTAATTTCCGCAAAATTTACAACTTTGTCACTAATGTTATGGGACCTCAGTAATCATATAGTACGTAGGAAGCCCTTAATTAACAATGTTTCGCAATATAATGAGTAGCGTTGTTTTAAGATTTTTTTTCTTATTATCAGAATTGAAACCGCCATAACTTTTGCGCGCAACAACCAAAATTAGTATCTCGAACAGATTTGAGAATCGGAATTTTTTCCCAATCTATGTACCAAAAATTTTTCATGTAGCTTAAAATTTTTTTTAATTTTTTTATGGAAAACTAAAAAATTTTGATATTTCCTCATATACACTTTCATACGGGCAAAATGTGCCTCACCGAAATAATGGTTTTAGACCCCAAGTATGTTTGAACGAAATACGTTTCAGCCAATTTCGAGTCGATTTAGCGATGTCCATCCACATTTCTGTCTGGCTGGCTGGTGCACACGATAACACTCAAACGGATGAGCCGATTTTGTCCAAAAATTGGCTTTCGTAATATTTTCTCCAAACTTAGTTTAAGTTCGAAGATTGGCCCCATCTGTCCACTCTTTCAGGTACCTCCCCCACAAAAGTTCAAAAATGTTCGGAAAATTTGAGCTCAGGATAACTCGTGAAATTCCTACCAGACATAGATGAGGTTCCAATATGGACTCTATCGGTCCACTCCTTCGGGTACCTACCATTCAAAAGTTCGGAAATTCAGTTTAGGATCCGCTCTCGGATGGTTTTTGTTGTATCAGCTTGTATTCGCTGTCCCCATTACGAAGGTACTAGTTTTATGAGGGGCAAGTCCATAATTCCTGAAAAAATAACCAGAAAGCTGTAAAAATCCCCTATGGCACAAAGTGTAGTGGTTGGAGCGCACGATAACTCTCGAACGGATCTGCCAATTCGGTCTAAAATTTGGCCATCGTAATATTTTGTCTCAACTTAGTTTATGTCCGAATGTGAGCCATATCGGTCCATTCCTTTAGATACCTCTGCCACAAAATATCGAAAATATTCGGAAAATTTGTGCCCACGATAACTTCTGAAGACAGTAACGGATTTGGTCCATACTTTGCACATCGTAATATTTCTACGAGACATAAATCATGCTTGAATATCGACTATATATGTCAACTCCTTCAGGTATCTCCCAAACAAAATTTCGGAAAAATGCACTTTAAGACTTGCCTTCGAATCGCTTTTATCTCTGTTGTAACAACTTGTGTTCGCTGCTTCTATTACGACGATGCAAGTTTTTTCAGTAGCAAGTCCATACATCCTGAGAAAATAGCCCGAAAGTGTAAAAATCACTACAGCACTATGCATACGATAACGCTCGAACGAATCAACCGTTTCGGTCCAAAATTTGGCCTTCGTAATATTTAGTCCAAACTAAGTTAAAGTTTGAAGATTGCACTATCGGTGCACACCTTCCGGTAACTCCCCCTACCCCCCAAAATTTAAAAAAACGTCACTATAATTGTACGCTGAACGGAGCAACGGTCCAAACTTTGGATCTCCTAATATTTTATCCAAATGTAGTTTTACTTCGGAAATCGTTCTTCTCCTTAGGGTAACTCCCACACAAAAGTTCAACATTTTTGTTTAAGAGCAGTTTAGGATCTGTTCGAAGAACATTTGGAAAAATATAACGATGCTATACTTTGTGATCATGTTTAAATGATTTTATGTTTTTCGTGGGCAAGCCCAAGCTTCCTGACATCGTGGCCCAAAACTTCTAAGTTATACGGTGACCAACTGAAATTAAATCTATAAAAAGGAATGAATCCCACAATAAGATCCACTTCCAACTGTACTATGTTGGTCTATTCCTTCAAGTACACCCTCCGCAACACTTTTGAGCTTCAAAGGAAATATATTTTTTGTCGGGAAATTTCAAAAAGATCTACAAAATCCGTAATTCGTAGATTCCATATTGTCAATAGGTAAACGTTTCAATTCACACAGACTGAGGGTATATCTATTGCAAAAGCCAACTGATACTTTTTTACTTGTTTATTACTAATTTAAGTAACAACAAGTCAGCCAAGGCTATAGTCGGGCCGGGGCCGACTATGTAATACCCTACACCACTACCCCCGTTCATAAGCTTTTGACTAATAAAATTCAAAATATCTGAATGTTTTCATTAACACAGGTCAATTCTTTTGAAACGCATTTAAGTGCATCGACAGTACAACCCAAATAAAAAATGGAAAAGTGGGATGTATGCCAACCATCAATAGGCTTCTTTCTCTGTTAGACCCCCATCAACCCCCAAAAACTTCGTGAGGATCCGATCAAAATTTCGTAGTGTGATTGCACAAAACTGGAAAAAGGGATGCATTACCGACTATTGCGATATCTCTGTTGTTTGACCACCTATGACAACCTACTTCACATCGTTGTAAAGGTGATATTTTCTACAGAAGGGAGATACTAACTTTGAAATAAAACGTTGGTCTTTTTCCAAATATTTTTTTTCACATTCCGACCCCTGAATAATATCCGCCCATTATCAAAAATCAAAGGGTTTTTCCTCTGTGGGACCCCCAATAACACCCAAAATTTCGTGACGATCCAATTAAAATTGCGACCTGTAGCGTGATTTTCAAAAAAGTGGAAAAATGGATGTATTACGGACTATTGCGATATCTCCGTTATTTGGATACCTACGCCAACCTGCTTTACATCATTGTAATGATGGGATTTTTTACTTTCATTGTCAGACTTTGCTTTTGGAAGGTCCCGAACCAAAGCTGTGATATTCGTCATTATTATTAAAATCGCAAAAATGAAAAGTTGTGTTCTATTAGCGGCTATTGCGATATCTTCGTTGTTTGACCACCTACGACAACCTACGTTGCAAAGGTGATATTTTCTACTTTCATTAGCAGGTTTTGCTTTTGATATACCCCTTTTAGAAGCGGAGATATTCGCTTTGACTATTGCGACTATTGTGAAATCTCCGTTATTTGGTCACCTACGCCGACCTAGTTTACATCGTTGTAAAGATGGGATCTTTTACTTTCATAGCCAGGTTTTGCTTTGGAAGATCCCCAACCGAAGCTGTGATATTCTTCATTGTTATTAAGATCGCAAAAATAAAAAGTTGGGTTTTATTAGCGGCTATTGCGATATATTCGTTGTTTGATCACCTACGAGAACCTCTTTTACATCTTTAGAAAGGCGATACTTTCTACTTTCACGGCCAGGTTCTGCTTTTGGTATACCCCATACTGAAGCTGAGATATTCGCTTTAGAAAAAAACGTTGTCTTTTTATCCACATAAGTTTTTTACCCATTCCGACCCCTAAATATTATCCGACCATCACCAACCAATGTGTGACTCCCATTAACCCTCAAAATTTCGTGACGATCCGATCAAAATTGCGAACTGTAGCGTGATTTCCAAAAAAGTGGAAAAATGGGATGTATTACCGACTATTGCGAAATCTCCGTCATAGCCAGGCTTTGCTTTTGGAAAGTCCCCAACCAAAGCTGTGATAATCGTCATTATAATTAAAATCGCAAAAATGAAAAGTTGGGTTTCATTTGCGACTATTATGATATCTTCGTTGTTTGATCACCTACGAGAACCTACTTTACATCATTAGAAAGGTGATATTTTCTACTTTTATTGTCAGGTTTTGCTTTTGGTATACCCCGTATAGAAGCTGAGATATTCGCTTTAAAAAAAAAAACGTTGTCTTGTCAATAGGCTTCTTCCCCTCCGGGGCCCCCATCAACATCCAAAATTTCGTGACGGTCCGATCAAAATTGCGACCTGTAGCGTGATTACAAGGTTTAGATGGACAGACGGACAGACGGACTGACGGACGGACACACATAGCCAAATCGACTCAGCTCGTCGAGACATTCATGTTGGTATATATAAGTATGGGTCTACGACCATTATTTCGATGCGTTACAAACTTTTTGGCCAAAACCAACTTATAATACCCTCCCCAAATAGTGGTGTAGGGTATAAAAATAACTTGTTATTTCGCGCGACATGTCCTTGTTAAAATGGGTTTGTAGAAGGTTTTGTAATGAGTATTTTTGCTAGGAAGTTTGGTATTTAGTCTTCGCTAGGGGTACAAAACATCCCAGCAAACCAATCGTACCGACATCGTACAAAATCTAAACTATTTCCTCTCCGTTAAATCGTTTTGAAATCGGAACGAAATCTGAACGACTTTGCTTCCGAAATTGATCAGACGTGTCGGACATCAGACTTTTGGTTTGCTGGGATAACACGCACAAAACATCCCTTTAAAAAAATGTGACTGTTTAGGTGCACGTCTTGGTACTACTTCCACATAAGGGTTTCACCCGATTTAAGCTTTTTTGAAGATTTTAATAACATTTTTGTACCGCATTGGTTGTTAATTGGAATTTTGTTTTCCCAGAATATGAAAATCTTAGGTTTTAGTCTATCCCTTATGACACGGTATTGCCCAATTGTATTTATTTCGAGGTTTTTTGTCAAAATTTCGAACCGAAATTGCTGTAATTTGGTATTGTGTGTTGTCAGAGGATGCAAAAGCTCAATTCGGAAAATTGTTAATAATGGTTCATGTTTGAGCGCTTTTAATGGGGTTTGCAAAATTTTCCTTCCGCAGTTGATGTAACATGTTATTTTGGAATATCAATGGGTACAAAACCTCCACCTTTTCCAAAATGTTTAATATAAAGTGATTATCATCTGTTAAGATATTCTAATCCTCTAAGGAATAAGACTTAACGTGGAGGTCTTCCTCCTTTCTTTCATGAGCGGAACTAACAACGCATTTTAAATTTCTGAAAGATAAATATTTTCTGTGAATCGTTTTTGTTTTAATTTTGATCTTCTTAAAGGAAAAATGTTATATACTCGTATATATTCAATATAGGTGTGGATGGACCATTCAGTGGGTGCTAACTGAAACATTACCCTCTTTATTCAAGTGTTTTAACATTCTTAAACAATGAATATGCAATTTTGTTGTTGTTGGCCTTCTCATTTCATGCGGCCAATACCGTTGATCTAAAGTACTTTCGTTATTATGAATTGTTCGTATTCTGTTGTGTTTATGTGTGAGTGGGTATATAGTTGAAATTCTGGGCAACGTTATGCTAATGCTGTTCCCCTCCACCACTATCCCTCTCCCCACAACCATTCTGACTTTTATGTAAAATCATTGTGTGAACATTAATTACCGTGGAAAGCTTAATTTAATTTGCATTTTTCCTTTGCGATAACATTGCGTTCTCTTACTTCTATTCGCTATTAAACACAAACCTCTCTCTCTCCATTCCATATTGCCACAAAGACTATGCAATGTTTTTATATAGTTGGTATCCACATTCCGGTTTTTATTCATAACTTTATCAACGATTTTTTTATTTTGTAACCATTTGAAAAGTGGCTGTCGATGCTTCCATGTTGATGTTAAAATTTTGTTTTGATATGTAAATTTTAAAGTTTCTATTATTCGGATGCTGTTGGATAAACTAGCTGTGATAGACCGAATCAAAAAAAAAAAGTTGCATTATTTTTCCACAACAATTATCCGGAAATTATATCAGCTGTTTAGTTCATAGTTTACCAATGTAAATTTCTAGCTAGTTGGCGAAACTAAAACTATGACTGCAATTAAAACCGGCACATGATGATACTTGATGAGATTATTATATTCAGTACCTATATATGTACATAAATGTATGCAAATAATTATTTAGTGTGCATTGCATGGTAATGTATCAGAAATTTGAGATGTGTTTAGTGCAAAGTTCATTATAAGCGTCTGCATGTAGTTAGATAAAAATAATTATTGTACATACATATGTATTGTATGCTGCATATGAATATAATATCACGGCTCAACAATGTGTAACAACTCATCCCATATGCTATGGATTGAAAATTGAGAAGTTAAAAAATAATAAATAATTTGTTGTAGCTGTTGCCATTAATGGCAATGTTGACTGCAGAATAAGTTTTGGTTGTTAATTAACATATGATGGTTTAAACAGTGATAATCTGTAGATTTGATTTGATTCCGAATAAAATGTGTAAATAGCCAAATAGTTTGTTCATATTCTCATGATGCACAACTAAACGTCGAGTGTTCTACAAAATTTAAATTGATAAATTCCCACATACGTAACAAGTAAGAGAGGGTTTATAGTCGGACAGGGCCGGCCACGTGATACCCTACTCCACTACACCTGGGCACAATTTTACAAGGTTTTCTTTTATAAGTTGATATACATGGTAACTTTCCAGAGATATAGAACATACATAAGGTATTATTTTCCGTATTTTATAATGACCAATCGAGGTTTTTTCGCCACATAATATTAAAACAATCAGTTCTTGGATAGCAAATATCTCCACCAAGGAATACATGTATGACCAGGAGTGTCGTGCTGCTACCGAAGAGAAAAATGCGGCATATAGGGCTACTTTACAATCAGTATATTCGCGTAGCGCACGAGAGAGGTATCGGGAGAAAAGGAGAGAGGAGAAACGTCTTTTCGCAGGAAAAAGAGAGAGATGGAAAAGCGGGAGTGGTGAAAAAATCGAGATGTACAGGAGCCAGAATGAAGTCCGAAAATTCTACCAAAGAGTCAAGCATCAAACTGATGGCTTTGGTACAGGCACATCCTCCTGTAGAGACCAGCAAGGTAATTTGGTAGTGTACTCAGGATATGGAAAGAACATTTTTCAAATGTGTTGGTATCCAATAGCAGCGAAGACGACGAAGACACCACAGTCCCAATACCAGAAGATGGTATTGATTGTATACCGCCCAGCCAAGATGAGGTAAGGACAGCAATAAATCGGCTGAAGAATAATAAGGCAGCAGGGGCCGATGGCTTACCAGCCGAGCTGTTCAAAACCGGAGGCGACACGCTGATAAGGTGTAATCAGCAGCTAGTTAGCACCATCTGGCAGGAAGAACGAGTACCCGACGATTGGGATCCTGAGCATCCTGTGTCCCGTCCATAAGAAAGGAGATAAGACTTTATGCCCCAACTATAGGGCATAAGTCTTCTCCCTATCGCCTACAAGATAGTGTCAGGGATATATGCGAACGACTAAAGCCCATGGTCAACGAAATAATTGGACATACCAATGCGGCTTTAGACCTGGAAAGCCCACCATTGACCAGATATTTACCCTGCGGCAAATTCTGGAGAAAACCCAAGAGATACAGATCGACACCTACCACCTTTTTGTCAATTATAAATCAGCTTTCGAAAGCCCGATACGTTCAAATGTAATCCAAGCCATGTCTGAATTTGGTGTCCCCGCAAAGCTCATTCGGCTTTGTAAAATGACTCTAACTGACACAAGATCTTCAGCTACAATAGGAAATAAGCTCTATGAAGAGTTTTGTACCAAAAGAGGTTTCAGCAAGGTTACAGCCTTTCGTGTGATCTTTTCAACATCCTGCTAGAAAAGGTTATGTGCCAGAAGTGGCACAATCTACACCAATAGCCACAAGTTACTTGCTTATGCTGATGATATAGACATCATGGGACGATCAGTAAAAGAAGTAACCGATACCTTTATGAAGGTCGAAGGAGAATCTGCTAAAGTGGGTCTGGCGGTAAACGGCGAGAGGACCAAGTTGATGGTGTCGACGCGCGTCCATTGAGATCGGACCAACTGTTGAAATTGGTTCTTATAATTTTGAGGTAGTAAAAGACTTCGTATACCTCGGCACCGTCGTAAACACAACAAGCGGCATCAGTTGTGAAATAAAAAGAAGAATTGTATTGGCCAACAGATGCTACTTTGGCTTAAGTAAGCACTTCAAAAACAAAGCCACAACTCGTCAAACAAAAATGACGCTTTACAAAACAGTGATACTACCCGTGCTGATGTATAGTCAATATAGTTAAACGTATCGAGATGCAGCGATTGCGTTGGCTAGGCCATATAATAAGAATGAGCGATGATGAACCCGCTAAAAAGGCGTATAAATTCGAGCCACATGGCGGTACACGCAGAATTGGCAGGGCAAAGAATAGATGGGGCAAACAAGTGGATGAAGAGATGACAAGGCGCTGTATTCCAGAAAGCGAAGCACTAAACAGAGAGAATTGGAGATCTTTTCTTAGTTCGGTCTATGGAACAAATGTTCTGTAATGGGCCAGCTAAGTAAGTAAGTAAGTAAGTATTAAACTATAACTGCGAACTTTAGCGTGGTTATTGTTACTATACACACAGTGTTTTTACAATGTTTTTATTTATTAATTATTGATTATTATTATTTTTTATTTATTATAGAATGTATCTTGTTGTAATGGGTGACGTAGGGGTGACGTAGGGGATGGAAGATACCAAGGAACGGTCCTGACCGGTTTTAACATGCAAAGCCCAGGATTTATCTTGGTCCCTCCTTTCATCCCAAGTGGACACTGACCTCCCCGTGGTGTCACCTGGGGAACTGCCTTTAACACCCGTTAAAGGTAGTGAGCTAACATGTGCCGCGCGTTCACCCATAAGAACGTTAAAAACTTGGGTTTGGGCGACGGGTTAGTAACCCTCCCCTAGAAAAAACAGCCTACTATAAAAAACGAAAGAAAAGAAAAACAAACCCCTCTAAAGTTGACGAACCCCGCAAACGTTTTAAGGACCATGATCTGCGAATCTGCACCTGGAATGTTCGCACTCTTTATAGAGAAGGTGCAGTCTTCGCATTGGCAGACGTACTTGAAAAGTACAAGACCGATATTACTGCCATACAGGAAATACGATGGATTGGGAAAGGCGTCACAACAACACCTAAAGGTGACGCACTGTATTATAGCTGCCATGACGTAAAGCATGAGTTTGGTTTGTGGATTCGTAGTTAGTCGGAGACTAAAACATCTTGTATCCAGCTTCACTCCAGTGAATGAAAGACTTGCTGCAATTCGAATAAAAGCTAAATTCTTCAACATCAGCTTTATCTGCGCTCATGCTCCCACTGAAGAAAAGGATGAACAGACCAAAGATATATTTTACGAGCGCTTAGAAGAAACATATGACCGTTGCCCTGCCCATGACATTAAAATCATTCTAGGCGATTTTAATGCCAAAATTGGAAGGAGAATATCTTTGGCCCAACAGTCGGGAAATTCAGTCTCCACAGTGAAACATCTGACAATGGTATGAGACTGATAGACTTTGCAGCTGCAAAAAACATGGTAGTTAGCAGTACCAGATTTAATCATCTCGATATTCATAAGGGCACCTGGCTGTCTCCAGATCAGAAAACAAGAAACCAAATTGATCATGTTGTGATAGATGGAAGACATTCATCGAGCGTGTTGGATGTACGATCGTTCCGAGGCGCAAACATTGATTCGGACCACTACCTTGTGGCAGCAAAGGTACGCACCCGCTTAAACGTAGCAAACAAAGTACGAACAGACACAACACGAAAGTTAGACATCGGTAAGCTGCAATCACAACAGATAGCCACAGCATATTCCACTCAACTTGCCCAATTGCTTAATCAAAGCCCTCCTCATCCCGATAACATCAGCGCAATGGCAAAGCATTGCCCACTCCATGCAAACAGCCGCAAAATCCATACTTGGATACCAGAGACCTCCACCAAGGAATCCATGGTATGATGAGGAGTGTCGTGCTGCCACCGAAGAGAAAAATGCGGCATATAAGGCTACTTTACAATCTGTAGCAACGCGTAGCGCACGAGAGAGATACAGGGAGAAAAGGAGAGAGGAGAAACGTCTTTTCCGCCAGGAAAAAGAGAGAGATGGAAAAGCGGGAGTGTGAAAAAATCGAGATGTGCAGGAGCCAGAATGAAGTCCGAAAATTCTACCAAAGAGTCAAGCATCAAACTGATGGCTTTGGTACAGGCACATCCTCCTGTAGAGACCAGCAAGGTAATTTGGTAACAGATACAGATAGTGTACTCAGGATATGGAAAGAACATTTTTCGAATCTGTTGGTATCCAATAGCAGCGAAGACGACGAAGATACCACAGTCCCAATCCCAGAAGATGGTATTGAATGTATACCGCCCAGCCAAGATGAGGTAAAGACAGCAATAAATCGGCTGAAGAATAATAAGGCAGCAGGGGCCGATGGCTTACCAGCCGAGCTGTTCAAAACCGGAGGCGACACGCTGATAAGGTGTATTCATCAGCTAGTTAGCACCATCTGGCAGGAAGAACGAGTACCCGACGATTGGAACCTGAGTATCCTGTGCCCCTCCACAAGAAGGGAGATAAGACTGTATGCTCTAACTATAGGGGCATAAGTCTACTCCCTATTGCCTACAAGATCGTGTCAGGAATTGTGCGAACGACTAAAGCCAATGGTCAACGAGATTATTGGACCATACCAATGCGGCTTTAGACCTGGCAAGTCCACCATTGACCAGATATTTACCCTGCGGCAAATCCTGGAGAAGACCCAAGAGATGCAGATCGACACCTACCACCTTTTTGTCGATTATAAAGCAGCCTTCGACAGTCCGCTGCGCTCAAAGGTATTCCAAGCCATGTCTGAATTTGGTATTCCCGCAAAGCTCATCCGGCTTTGTAAAATGACTTTAACTGACACGAGGTCCTCAGTTAAAATAGGAAAGAACCTCTCCGAAGAGTTTGGTACCAAAAGAGGTTTCAGACAAGGAGACAGCCTTTCGTGTGACCTCTTCAACATCCTGCTAGAAAAGGTTATACGAGAGGCAAACGTCAAAAGAAGTGGCACAATCTACACCAACAGTCACATGTTACTTGCTTATGCTGATGATATAGACATCATGGGTCGATCAGTAAAAGAAGTAACTGATACCTTTATAAAGGTCAAAGGAGAATCTGCTAAAGTGGGTCTGGCGGTAAACGGTGAGAAGACCAAGTTGATGGTGTCGACGCGCAATGCGTCCATTGAGCTCGGACCGACTGTGGAAGTTGGTTCCTATAATATTGAGGTAGTAAAAGACTTCGTCTACCTCGGCACCTCCGTCAACACAACAAACGACATCAGTTGTGAAATAAAAAGAAGAATTGTATTGGCCAACAGATGCTACTTTGGATTAAGTAAGCAGTTTAAAAACAAAGCCACATCTCGTCAAACAAAAATAACGCTCTACAAAACACTGATACTACCCGTGCTGATGTATGGCTCCGAAGCCTGGGTACTTGCGCAAGCAGACATGGCAGTGCTTGGTGTGTTTGAGAGAAAAATTCTTCGAAAGATCTATGGACCAATCTGCGTTGACGGTGAATATCGACGTCGCATGAACCCACGAGCTGTATCTGCTATACAACGACATGAATATTGTTAAACGTATCGAGATGCAGCGATTGCGTTGGCTAGGCCATATCATAAGAATGAGCGATGATGAACCCGCTAAAAAGGCGTATGAATACATGCCACATGGCGGTGCACGCAGAATTGGCAGGCCAAGGAATAGATGGCGCAAACAAGTGGATGATGAGATGACAAGGCGCGGTATTCCAGTGTGCAAAGCAACAAATAGAGAGGAATGGAGATCTCTTCTTAGTTCGGCCTATAGAACAAATGTTCTGTAATGGGCCAGCTAAGTAAGTAAGTAAGTATCTTGTTGTAATAAATCGTATTATGTATATTAATCACCAAAACTTAAGATTGTATACAAGTAAATGAACAAAAATTGGCTGACAATGTGAATGCTATAACATTCACGTCCGCGAACTTGCTAAAAATACTTTCAAATACTTAAATACTTTCAAAATTCCTTAAAACTTCGACATCACGTCACTTTGTATGGGTCTATATCAAAACGTCCACATACATATAACGGGTGATCCAACCAGACGTATTTTTTCAAAAGCCTTTTCTGACATATCACGTGTGGGTCGTGTCACGTGTTCATTTTATTTTTGTTAAGTGCTGTTTGAAATTTTATCATGGAAAAGCTTACGCCTCTACAACGTGTGTTTCGAGCCTAATTTTGTTCAGTGATGAGGCACATTTCGGACTTTATAGGAATGTAAAGTAGCAAAATGTCACATTTGGGAAGAAGACCAACTTAAAGAGATTCAAAAGCTGTCCCTTCATATAGAAAAAATAACGGTTTGTGGGTCGATGAAATCGTCGGACCCTATTTTTTTCAAAATGATGCCGGTTAGAACTTCATGGTCACCTTTATTTCGCCGTGATATTTGAGGTCTGAAATTGAAAATAAAATTGATGTTTGATGTCTGAAATCTCGGCGATATTTGGTTTCAACAAAACGGCGCCACTTCCCATATATCGCAGCAATAAATAGATTTATTGAAGAACACTTCGGTGACCACATTTTTGACCAGCAATATCGTCTCATAGCACTCCGTTGGACTTTTTCGTGTGAGAATATGCAAAGTCAAAATTGTATGCGGATAAAGCCGCTTCGATCCCGGTCTTGGGGAAAACATTGGACGTGTCATTCGTCAGTTACCAGTCGAATAGCTTGAACGACCAATATTTGTTATTTTTAATCTGCAAAGAATAAATGTCATCGAATGTTCTTTCAAATGATTATAAACATTCCCCATACAATTTTATTTTTCTGTGTTTTTTTCTTGAAAGATAGTAGGAACCCCTAAATGGATCACCCTTTATAAGCCATTTTCAATATAAAAATGTCTATGGTCATACAATAGTTTTCACCACAATTTTATCCACCTACTCCAATCCGTTCGACGCTAGAGTGCGATCAAAATTGCGCAATTTGGGATTATTACAGTTTTAGATGGACAAACCGAGAGACACACATAGCCAGATCGACTCACTTCGGCGAGACATTCATTTTGATATACATAAGAATAGATCTACGACCATTATTTCTAAGTTTTAAAACATTTTGGGCCACAATCCAACTTATAATACCCTCCCCGCATAGTGGTGTAGGGTATAAATATTTTGTCCGTTTTTCCAAATCTTATCGCGCTTGGTCTAAAATTTAAATAGGGTCCACTAATACGGTTGATGTCTCATTACAAAGCATCCATATGAGCGTACTTAAACATTAATGTCTGGTCTTTGAAGATATTTTTCTCTGAATAAATTCTCAAAGCGCTATGAATTTATGTCATATCAGTCAATGTGGCATAAGATGACTTGGTCTGCATATGTTTAAAACCAAATTTCCTTTGCAATTCCATTTGAAAAAAAAAAAACATCTTCAAATCAAATCTGTTCGCGTTCACAAAATTGGCCGATGCGCGCAAAAGTTATAGCGGTTTTTATTCTCTTATAAAAAAAAAATATTTTAAGACCTTTTACTTATTGTATTGGGAAAATGTATTCAAATATCAGTAACAGCATTTGATATCCATCCGTAGATGCACCACAATTTCTAAAATTTGTTTTTATTTTCGTAGAAAATCAAAAAAAAAAAAACAATCTGGGAGCAAATCTAAATTATACTACAGCAGAGCATGGGCGTAGCAAGGAATAGCTAGGGAGGGGCAGCTGCCCCCTAGATCCTACAAAACAGTTCATTTGCATGTAAAAAAGTAAAAATGTTACGAAAAACAAGCATTTGCCCCCCTAGATCGACCAAAAAGCATTCCTGGCTACGCCCATGCATCAGAGTCCGTATAGACCTCTAAAAAATAAATTAAAAAAATACGTACAGAATCTATACAACGGGTAAAAAATATGAAACCAAAATTATAAACATTGACTTCATAAATTGCATATTATAGCAACAACAAAAGAAAAAAAAACTTATTGTTAAAATATTATTCATAAATATGTATATGTTTTGGTTCGATTAGAAAAATTAGAAAAAAATATTTGGGAGTTCTCCAACTATTTTACTAAAATTACATACACTAATTAATGTATTCTGCTAAAACTTAATCAAGAAATATGGTTTACCATCGCGAAAGCTTAACTGCTTACTGTGATAACTTATACGGATTGGAAATTAAGAGCAATATTGAAATTACAATCATTCAAAAAATATGAAAATTAAAAAGCCTTATATTTACGAATTAGTTAAAGTCGGTTGATCGCATCCGATTTTTGATACAGGAAATCAATCTCTTTCAATACCTATGCATATTTCGATGTGTGCCATTGTGTGCCGTCAGTTGTATCGCAGAATGCCAAAAAACTTAAAGTGGGTAAAAGTCGCACAATGTGCATACGATTTTGATGCGCATCCGGTTTAATTAGCGCCCATCAAAAATACGTCAATATACACCTACTTCAAATAGATTATTCATGAACCGCGGATGTGCCTCCACATTCAATTTTGAGTCAAACACCCATGTTACTCGCATATCTTTGTAATTTATGACACGCGCTTTCGCAAATATTATAATCGCCTATGAATGATTCCATTTATGTAAAATTTTTTAAAAAAAATCGCGGTTTAGTACGTGGATTTGTTAAAATATATATTTGCTGATTTTCTATTTCCGAGGTGTCTACATCCGCGGTTTTAGTGGATGGATTCGATCGCGGAAGAGCTCATTAGATCCGTCGCGAAAAAAAGTAAATTCACGCGGGGTTCAAAAGAAATTGAATCACACTTGTATATTTTAAACGGAAAAAATAGGTTTATTAAGAAAATTCACGAATCAAATTTTTGCATTTAGACTCCAATTACAAAGATACTGTAAGGAGTACACTCATGAGGTGTACATTAAACGACGTAAAATCACGAGTTCTATAATCTTATTATGAGTTTGGAATATCATCTTGTTGCGCGTCCGGATTATTAAAAACCCCGAATTTCTGGCTTCAAAATGGCAGCATCAATTTTAGATGGATGGAGTGGATATATCAAAAAGTCACCAGTATCGTGTTGATGCTGTTCTATGATTCCTTCTTTGGGCATAAGTCTATAAAATGTAAGGTTAAGCAAAAAATCGGAAGGGAACATAAAAAAAACTCGTTGGCTTCAACCCTTTTTTATACATTTTTCTACATTGATGCCAACAAAGCTTCCACGAATATTAATTTTAATGGTCGACATTATGGGATCCCTCCTAAAACACTTCATTTTAAAGAATTTCAGTCATACTATATATAATATGTTAACAGCTCGCGAATTTCGAATTTTTGGTTTTTACAATATACCAACCTTTATAAATAAAAATCAAATGTCGTTCTTTGGTAATGACATTAGTTAAGAACGGCTTAGGTTCTTATGCAAAGAAAATTTGACCACGCCCACTTTTTTTCAATTGTCATCCTTTCTAAAAAAACCTACAGAACTGATTTTCCTCAAATTGTCAAGGAATGTACAGGGATGGCCTCCGGAGATAATAAGCTACATATTTTGTTGAATTTCGAAAGGAGCGGTACTTCTCTCTATTTCTTTAAAAATGCTATATTTACAATAATTACGAATGTATCGGTTTGGAAATTAATTTGCGAGACAATTGTTTTTGTGTCTCGACGTTACCTACTGTTTTAGGACCCAAAGACTTGAGCACGCCCACTTTTTAAAATATGTTACATCTACAAAACTACTGAACCGATTTTTCTAGCATTTTCTGGGAATGTACAGGGATGGCTCTCGGCGAAAATAGGATGCATATTCCCTTGAATTTCGAGAGAGCGGGGTACTTTCCTTTGCCACATTTGAAAAAACGCCATATC
This sequence comes from Musca autumnalis, assembly GCF_047663935.1. NCBI lineage: Eukaryota > Metazoa > Arthropoda > Insecta > Diptera > Muscidae > Musca > Musca autumnalis. The sequence goes on along the minus strand of NW_027411977.1, from coordinate 74,719,906 downwards.
TTTATGAATACAAATCAAATGCCGTCATAACCCGACTTTTTCAATTTTCAATTTAAATTTTTTTTCTGTAAAAACTACTGAACATATTTTTCTGAAATTGTCAGGGAATGTACATGGATGGCCCCCGAAAACAGGCTACATATTTTATTGAATTACAGAGGGGGCGGGGTACCTCCACTATGCGATATTTAAAAACGCTATGTTTGCAAGAATTACGCATGTATCGGTTTAAAAATTTACGGATTTATCTACAATGTGGCATAAAGACCCAATCCAATTTATACCCTCTGCCTTTAGGCTAAAGAGGGTATTTACACTTTGATACGACCAAAAATGTGCCTCATCGAAATAATGGATTTAGACCCCACGTATGTTTGTACGATATCCGTTTCAGACAATTTTGAGTCGATCTAGCAATGTCCGTCCGTCTGTCTGTCTGCCTGGCTGGTGCGCACGATAACTCTCGAACGGATCAATCGATTCGGTTCAAATTTTGGGTATCGAAATATTTTGTCCAGATTTGATTTAAGTTCGAAGATGGGCCATATAGGTCCACTCCTTCAGGTACCTGCCCCACAAAAGTTCAAAAATGTTCGGAAAAATTTTCCGCACGATAACTCTTGAAGGGAGTAACCGAATTAGTCCATACTTTGCAGATCGTGACATTTCTACCAGACATAGATGAGGTTCCAACATGGACGCTATTGGTCCATTCTTTCGGGTACCCCCACACAAAATTTTGCTTAAGTGCAGTTTAAGGCCTGCTCTCGAATCGCTTTGATTTTTGTTGCAGCCACTTGTATTCACTACCCCCATTACGACGATATAATTTTTATCAGGAGCAAGTCCATACTTCCTCAGAAATCAGCACAAAAACTGCAAACAACCCATATAATTTTATGTGTCGTAGTTGGAGCTCACGATAACTCTCTAACGGATCAACGGATTCAAATTTTGGGTCTTTCAATATTTTGTCCAAACTTAGTGTAAGTTCGAAGATAGACAATATCGGTCCACTCCTTCCGGTACCTGCCCCACAAAGGTTCAAAATTTTTCGCCAAGAGTGTGAAAATGATAACTCTAGGAGGGAGTAACCGAATTGAGCCAAACTTTGCTATTGGTAATATTACATTCAGGCATAGATCGGGTTCTAATATGGACTATATCGGTCCACTCATTTGGGTACCTCCCACACAAAATTTGGAAATAAATATAGTTTAACAACTCCTCTCTGATCTTATTAATTTGTGATGCAACAGGTTGCACTTGCGGCCCCTGTTACGACGTTGTAATTTTTTTTCGTGGGCAAGTCCATACCTCCTGAGATAATGACCCATAAAGGTCCAGAAAATCCTACCGGCACTACCTAAACTGGCTCAAACTTTGTAAATTGAAAAGTAAAATTGTAATATATTTAAATTCAGAAAACTAAGTACAACATTTTTAATTATATAGTCTGTAAGGAAAATATCCATAGACTAATAAAGAAAAAAATTATTTCCTACTGATTTGTACTAGGTCCGAATATGTACTACATCGGATCACTCCTACGGGTACACCCTACCCAATGTTTGGAAAAATGCACTCGTCTTGGATCATTCTGAATTTTGTTGCAACATATAGTTTTTTGCGGCCCTTTCCATCCTGGAAAATTTTCCCAACAGCTAAAAGACCTGCAGAAATACTGTGTTAACTTTTTTTCTTCGGGTACGTGGCTGAGGATATATCTCTGTCGGCTCAGCTGACTGATACTTTCTTACTTGTTTTTAATATGTTATATCTCCAACACTACTGAACCGATTTCCATCAAATTTGAAGCAAAAGTTTGTCGTTGTTATGTATATTTTATGAATTTCAGAGGAGCTGGTTTACATTTCCAAAGCCTTTCTTTTAAACGCAACATGTATAAGCCGATGGGGTTGTGTGTATCCTAGGTATATATTTGGAGACAAAATACAGGACCAAGTCCACATTTTTTAAATATGTTATATCTTGAAAACTGGTATATATTGAAAAGAGTGGACGTGATACTCTTTTCAATATATTATTTTTCCCAATCTACTGAACCTAATTTCATGCAATTTTAAAAAAGTGTTCAGGAATGTGCCGTGGTCCAAAATGCTATATGTATATTTGCAGACGAATTTCGGCGGCCTATTGTTTTATAATCGCTATATTTGCTAAACTTATGAGTGCGTCGGCTTGCAAATAAATTTTGCGAGACATCGTTGTTTGTGCCCCCGATCTAGAAAAACGATATATTTAAAAATTTCCTTAAATAGTGTGGTTCAACGGTCCATCAGCCATGACAAACTAAAACATATAAGTCTGAATAAGCGGTAGAATTCGACTTAACATTTTTTATACCCTCCACAATAATAATTAAATTTGTCATTCGGGTTGTAACACATCGAAATATTCATCAGAGACCCTATAAAGTATATATATTATTGATCAGCATAAAATTCTATGTCGATTTAAACATGTCCGTCCGTCTGTCTGTTGAAATCAAGATACAGCTCGCAATATATGATAATAATTATAATATTTGATAATAATTATAATTGTTCCACAAACATCCCATACGGGACAAGGGAGACTTCTCTCATATCAATGAGTGCACCCCGATTCATATTAGCTCAATGATATGGGACCTACTGTTTATTGCCGAGTCCGAACGGCGTGTCCTAAGACCCCACTTGTAGAGAAGTTTTACATGGCTGACATACTCTGGAAATATCGCCAACAACATTGAGGGGTATTTTGCCACCGTTGAAAATTTGTTGATGTTGCCTGGCCTGGGAATCGAACCCACGACCTTAAGCGTGCAAGGCGGGTGTGCATACCATTGCACCACGGTGGTACAGAAGTTTTTATTACTTGCAGGATGGTTGGTATTGAAAATTTGATATATCGGTCCACGTTTTGATATAGCCCCCATAGAACGGAACCTCCCGATCTTAGGTATTTTTAAGGTTTTAGCTTCATTATCCTACCAAAATGGCTGAAATTTGGTATTTAGTTATCGTTGGATGTATAGAATTTTCTACCTGAAATTTGTTGGTTTATGTTCACGCCTTCATATAGCCCCCATAGAACGGTACCTCCCGATATTCAGTATTTTGAAGGTTTTAGCTTCATTGTCTCATCAAAATGGTTGAAATTCTGTAATTAGTCTTCGTTGAGGATATAAAACGTTCCACCTAAAATTTGTTGGTATACGTCCACGCATTCATATAGCCCCATAGAACGGTATCTCCCGATATTCGGTATTTTGGAGGTTTCAGCTTCATTATTTCACTAAAATGGCTGAAATTTGGTATTTAGTTATCGTTGGGTGTATAGAACTTTCCACCTGAAATTTGTTGGTTTAGGTTCACGCCTTCATATAGCCCCCATAGAACGGTACCTCCCGATATTCAGTATTTTTAAGATTTTAGCTTCATTATCTCATCAAAATGGTTGAAATTCGGTAATTAGTCTTCGTTGAGGATATAAAACGTTCCCCCTGAAATTTGTTGGTATAGGTCCACGTCTTTATATAGCCCCATTTCCGACTGAAATTCGTCGGTATTGGTGCACGTTTCGATATAGCCTCCTAGAACAATACCTCCTGATTTTCGTAATTCTGAAGGTTACGACTGAAATTGGTATTTTGTCTTCTTCATAAACGAAAGGAAACTAATTGTTCCATTTTACTTCAATACAACTCGTGGTGGAGGGTATAACAAGTTTGGCCAGGTTGAACTTAACGCCGTTCTTACTTGTTTAACTTTTATAATTAAATCGCTTCAGGATAGAGATTGGGGATTTTGAATAAATCCTAAATAGCATCAATTGGCGAAAAAATCCAACAAAGTCTGTAAGAGAAAAGAAAGGCTACAGACGAAATCTGTTGATAAATTTAAAATCCTCCTCGGATTGACAATGGACCGAAGAAGTGAGGTAGAAAATACATATTTTGGAATTGTCAAGCATAATGTCCATAAAATGTTGTCACTAAAACTGGGCCAGCATAGCGGATCTGCTAGTTCATTATAATTTTCAAATTTTTTGTTTTAGTTAGAAAGTTAAAGTATTTAGACAACGACGATGCAATATTTGTTATCATAGGACAATGTTTCAGTATTATAACCGTTCGATGATAGAATTCAAAAAAACAAAAAAATTATATTTGATTAATCATATCTTTTGTATAATTTTCTTCCTAAACAATTTTTATATTGTATTTAGTTGCTTATTCATGGCAGTTGTAAATGTAACACATAAAGTCTGTTCCGCCGACAATAACGTAAGATTCTTTTTAAAAACAAAATACCTTCGATTAGAGCTAGAGTTACTTTTCTGTGATAGAATATACTATCAAATTACCACAGAATCAAGTAATTTCCTACCTTTAATGTTGGTCCTTGTGATTCGAATGCACCACCACCACCATTATTATCGTCGTCATTACTATCATTATTATTATTATGCTTATCCACATCGTTATTAGCGCTCGTTGCCAAAACTACCAACAATACCAATTTAACCAACGTCTTGTTTCTATCAACTTCAACATGGCTTGAAACAAATTTGTTCCATCTTACCGCTCCAACCGCATTGGTTTCATATTATTCATGTTGATTTAACACAGCTCGGCATGTATGCGCATCGTCCTTGTTTTCTTCAACACTGCTGCCGCTGCTGTTGTTGCTACGTCTTCCATTTCCAATGACCCATGGGGTGGTGGTGCCTGTTTGTGTGTGTGTGTTCATCTTACGTTCTTTCATTTCTTGCATCTGGTTTTCAATGGCATAATCAAATTCACTACAAAGGAACTACAACGTGGCAACACGTACAAGTCCTTGGTCTTGCAACAGCATTGTAGCATTGTATGTATAGCAGCGGTTCGTGAAGTGTCTTGAATAAGTAGCACTTCAAGAATGCTCAGTCTCTACTTTACGTTTACACTCTATCAGTTTGTCTCAAGGATGTGGCGAAAAGAACATAACTGACAGGGAAACATGAACAAATCAACATTGGTCTTATGTTTTTCTACTTTTTCTTCTTCTGGAACTTTTTTTTTTGTTGCTGCAAATTTTCCTTGACGTTCGTTTATTTTAAATGAAAGTAGGAAAAAACATAATTTTTGTTGGTGAGAGACCTCAAAAATAAGTTTGAAGAGGGGAAGAAGTAGAAATTGTAGTTTTAATTATTTGATGTATGTATGTCCCTAGCCAATGAGATAAATGGGTATATATCTCAAAGAAATAGGCTTGACATTTTGTACTGCCTATATAATTTGTGGATGGAGGGAGAGCTCGGAGAGAACATTTACGGATTTTCCAACTTACACATTATTTTAATGGCAGTTAGTGTTCCGACGGTGTGCACTTTCTGCGTTAGACAAAATCCGTGGCAAATTTAGCAACATTTTCTGAGAATTTCGGCTATGAAGTTTCTTTGCGATAAACATGGGGTCCCTTTTCAATGGGCTAAAATGAATAGGGTTGCACCCATAGACATGAGAGAAGTCTCCACTTTCTCCTTAGAAGATGTTAATGGGAAGTAGTTGTAGTTATTGTCAAAGGACCATATATAAATAAATATAATAACAGAATGACAAAATTAATAAACCTTCATTCTTTAAGTTTACAACAAGTACAGGTTCTTTTTACTAACCCACAAAATTATGTAAAATTCCTGTAAATTGACATCATTATTTGATTTCCAAAAAGTCAACAGTTTTTTCTTTCTTTTCTTTTTTGAACAGGTGTCTGCAGCAACGATACTTTTTACTTCAAAAGTTTCTCTTCCACCGAGTCATTGTCGTTAAACTTTACTATATTTGTTCTTGTCGTACTTTTATGTTGAGGTGGTAATTACTTTGTTATTCTTCAAGTCGAGCACCACAGCAAAGGCAGAGAAATATTTGGGAGTGTTGAAGTGTTAAATTCTGTGTAAATTTGTTTAAACTTTATTCTTGAATAGTGAATAATTTGTAATTTTTTGTGGATATTTTTCAACCTGTGTTACCTAAAAGTATGTAGGAGAGACAACTACGAATAATTTTTGTCTATTCAAAGTAAAGTGATTAAGAAGTTGTGACTCATAAAAATTATTTAAGAAAATTAATATTCATTTCGAGAAAGATTGATTATGGCAAAAAAAAAAAATCACCAGAAATTTGTTGTGAAAAAAGAAGTTATGCACGATTAAACTTACCGTTAAAAAAACAAAAAACGAAGTGACCCGAAGGAACCAACGTCATTTTCGTTGTCCATGAACCCAAACACGATCGAATTTTTGCATCAGTACGTTTGAATGTTATTGACTTTTATGGTCATTTATTGTCTTGGCTACAATTTTTGTCTTTGTTTTGGATCGAACATCTGAATGGTTTAGCTGTTATATACCAAAATATCCAAAAAACGTGGATGATAACCTTAAAGTCAAAATCAGGAGGGTTTATTTTCGCTGTAGACATATGCTCTAGTAGACTTTTTTATACCCTCAGCATTTATGCTAACGAGGGTATATACACTTTCATACGGGGAAAATGTGCCTCATCGAAATAATGGTTTTAGACCCCAAGTAGGTTTGGACGAAATCCGTTTCAGACAATTTGGAGTTGATTTAGCAATGTCCGTCCGTCTGTCTCTCCGACTGGCAGGTGCGCACGAGAACTTTCTAAAGGATGAACCTTTGATCCAAAATTTGGCCTTCGTAATATTTTGTCCATACTAAGTTTAAGTTAGAAGACTCCTTCAGGTACTTTCCCCACAAAAGTTCCAAAATGTTCGGAAAAATTCTGCGAACGATAACTCTTAAAGATAGTAATCGATTTGGTCCATATTTTACACATCGTGAAATTTCTACCAGACATAGATGAGGTTCCAATATGGTGTCTATCGGTCCAAACCCTCAGGTACCTCCCACACAAAATTTCGGAAAAGTTCAGTTTAGGATAGGCCTGCTCATACAACTACAAACATATTTTGTTACTGCTAAACCTAAATAACGACGGAACGTACACAAATATTTCACCAACCTACCAAAACAACACTCTCTGAGCGTCCGTAATACCCAAATACGTTGAGTCCCAAATCACATTTAAAACACAAAATCCGCGACCGAAACTTACTTAAATGTTTCATTTGTAAAACAAATAATTTTCCTTTGCAATGAAATGTATTTCATGTTTTGTTGGGCCTTGGTTTTTAACATACAAAACACACACACATACAAACAATAACGTTCTGTCAAAGTTAAACTTTGTCAACTTACAAAAAGTATACGCTTGACATATTTCGGTTGTTCTTATAAGAATACATGTGTTCTACTTGTGTTCACCACACACGCCCTGGGTATACGTCCGTATATAGAAATGGGCCTTATTGTGTTGGTTTCGAAACACAAACATTTTGATAGTTTCCCAACATACCATTCAGTCCGATTTTATAAAATTTACAAAAAACAATTCGTATAAATACATTTTACAATTACACGGATAAGCTAATAATTAGCATACACATTTATTATTTTCAAGAGAATCAAGTTTCGTTTATTATCCAGTGGCTACACAAGAAATTATAATTCAAATATGATGTTTTGTTCGAGCAATGTTGGTTTGTTGGGTTGTCTTGTGTAATGGAAAAAAGTTGTGTATTGAAAAATTTCATTTCAAAAACAAAAGCTCTCTTTTTCAATTGTGTGAGTGAGCAAATTGACACACACCGACAGCAGAAGTGCGCCCTTTGAGCAGCCTTGGTTTAGGACCTGCTCTCGAATCGCTTTGATTTTTGTTGTAACAAGTTGTATTTGCTGCCCCTCATACGACGGTGCAAGTTTTATGTGGGGCAAGTCCATTGTTGAACCGTGTTCAACAACATAGACATAAGAATCTTAGATTATAACTGAATACCATGAATTTAATCTATAAGCAATTTGAATTTGAATCTCTACAAAAATAACCGCCCAGCAAAAAGTTTGCCTCCAAAGAGGCAGTTAAATGATATGTACAAGTGATCTGGAAGTGCATCAAATTATGCATTTTCACTCATGATTTTTACAAGAGCGTGACTACTGAATGAAGCACTCCATTGCACTGCATTTAAACTGACCCTTTGGCACTGCATTTAAACTGACCCTCTGGCACTGCATTTTAACTGACCCTTTGGCATAGCATTTTAACTAACCCTTTGGGGTAGAATAGGAGGCAGTCGAAAGCACGTGTTTTGATACAGGCATTCTGCGAAAATTGTGCAAGCCATTACAAAATATCCCAGAACAAAAAAATGCATTTATTATTTGTGTAAAACAAAAATATTAAGAACTTTATTACATTAACACAAATTATGAAAATTCTCCATTGAATTCAATCGCAAACATGCGTGTTTCCTCCGCTCTCCATTTAATCCAAGCTGAACTGTTTTTGTTTTATCTGCTAAATGGGTTGTCTTTCCATCACCAGTTAATTTTTCGACATGTACTCCAACAGCACTCCATTCGGAAATTTTCTTCTCGTGAGTTACCGGAGGAATGTTCACAAATCAAATATTATTCAATTTCGTATAACAAATGTTTGGAAATGTTAACACGCTTATCTCTTTTTGTAAAATGTATACCGCTGCCTGTAGAGATGTACAAACTGATTTATGTACATGTAGGGATCTCTAACAACTGCTAATAAAATGTAGCGAACGGAGTGCCTTTTTCACGACTCCGTTTGGACTGCATCCGGATGCTGTTAAATTGTGAGGAATTGGAGTGCCTTTTTAACGACTCCGCTGAACTGCATCCGGATGTTGTTAAAATGTGACAAGTGGATGTGATTCTTTGGATTGCATCCAAATGCAGTTAAAATGTGAGGACTGGAGTGCCTTTTCCGTTTGAACTGCATCAAAACATGCCGTGACAGAACTAGTCCACATTGCACTACTTCCAATTTATTTTGCTGGGCGCCAGTTATGGCAACACTCAAGAATTCGAGCTCTCATTACCTACTTGTAACTACCACTTATTGTAATTAATACTATTTGTTACATTCTTTCTTTTTACAACAAAATGTCTGATGCAAAAAATGCACAGCCATTTTTTTTTTTTTCATTTTTTACTTCACTTGGATTTGAAAGTCGTTGATCGAACATCGAAGAATATAAGTCTTTTGCTCCACCGCTTAAGTTTAAATCAAATTATTATTATTATATATATCAATTATTATTTACTTTGCCATTCGCCGATACAATCGTGGGAGTTGCCACCGCTAATTTCACCGCAAAAATATACAGTCCATTCTTGGCCAACCGTCCACGATTGTACACCATACTTCATGAGAAAATAGCCTGAAAGGATAAATATTGAACGGATCTGCCAATTCGGTCCAAAATTTGCCCTTCGTAATATTTTGTCCAAATTGGGCCATATCGGTCCACTCCTTCAAAAATGTTCGGACAAAATTTGCGCACGATAAATCTTGTATGGAGTGACCGATTTGGTCCATACTTTCATATCTACATATCTACCAGACATAGATCATATTTGTTCACACCTTCTGGTATCTCCAACACAAAAAAATACGGATAACTCCATACAAATTGGCCCGCCCTAATAAGAACGCATAGGAGCAGTGTTGGGTAGGGTGTGATTTTTGTTTGAAGTGGAGGGGTTTGCTTTTAAACTATTTACTTACCTCATCGAAATAATGGTATGTTTGGATGAAATTTGATTCAGGCAATTTGGAGTAGATTTAGCCATGTCCGTCGATAACTTTCGAACGGATGAACCGATTTGGTACAAAATTGGTTTTCGTAATATTTTGTTCAAACTTAGATAAAATTTCAAAGGATACCTCCCCCATATAAGAATGAAATTTTACGCTGAAATTCTGCACACGATAAATCTCGAAGTGATTATCGTAATATTTTCTCCAGTTATAGAGCAGCTTCGAATATGGTCTATATCGGTCCGCTCATTGAATCGCGATTTATTTAAAAATCACTCCGGCGATTTTTTGGTTTTTTGATTTTTCTCAGAATCCGCAAAAACTTCCCAGGTGTAAGCTTCCATTTAAATTTGCTTCAAAAAAACTCTACCTATGTATATCACAGAACTATTCTAAATTAAATGATTGCAACTGAATATTGGTGTTTTATATTATCTTTACCCTCTTTGGTGTTTATAGACATGGGTATTCTCTCTTGAATACGTAAACTCTCAATAGTATATAGTTTATTCTCTATTTTTTCTTTATCTAATATTTATACCCTATACCACAATGTGGAAAAGGGTATTATAAGTATGTTTTGGTAAAAATTAATGTAACACCGCGAAATATTCGTCGGAGACGCCCAATGTGGTATACCAATCTTCATATCTCGACGAGATAAAGCGATTTTGAGATGTGTGTCTGTCTGTCCGTCCGTCCGTCCGTCTGTCCATTATAAATTGTAAACACGCTCCAGGCCGCAATTATGGACCGATCGTCATGAAATTTTGTATGGAGGTCGGGTTCAGATCAGAATAGATCCCTATTCTTATTGGTGATGATCGTGAAATATTTAGCGGGTGAAATGGACGAAAAACATAATATTTATCCAATTTTCTAGCGGCTCTGTAGGTCTCAATAATAGTCCGATCAACGCGTAATTTTAAATAAGGTAAGAGTATATCACAAAGGAGAAGCTTGCAATTTGAGATGGCGATCGGATAATATTTAGAGGGTTAAATAGACCAAAACTTTTGTGTGAAAATAGTGCAAATTTTTAATATACAGCTTATATCTTAATTCCTGTAAGTGACATTCCGGACAAGTGAGATATACTTGAAAGTGGAACGCTTGACCTTTCAATTGATGCCAATTATGTTGGTGTGCATGATCAGATAACAGAGTTATAGCCTAATATATTCCGTTATTTGTTTGTAGTGTAATAATAAACTCGCTAGAAGTCGCAATTATACATCAATAGTGACGAAATTTTGCACCTGGTAAGAGTATAGATCGAAAAAGATGCCTACAATTTTGAATGACGATCTGATATTCTTTAGCGGGTGAAATGGACCATTACTTTTGTATGAAAAATATAAAAATTTTATTTTTGGTCGATATTTTAATTCCTGGAGCACATATATATTTCGCAAAGTAGCCTACATATGGGAAAAAAATACTGACCTTTCCTCTGATGTAAATTGCAATAAAGTGTTTGCTAGATAACGGGCCTACTGCCTAATATATAATGGGTTCTGAGTAGAGAACCACATTTTTATCCCATGCTACTTATTGTCTCTCCAAAAGTTTATGTAACACCACCAAATATTCGTCCTAGACCCTTCATTTGGTATGCCGAAATTCATATCTCGACGAGCGATTTAGCGATGTGTGTCCGTCCATTAAAAATTGTAAACAAGCTTAAGGCCGCAATTACGGACCGATTGTAACGAATTTTTTAAGGAGGTTGGGTTCGGGCCAGAATAGAAATGATTAGTTTTTGGTGATGATCGTGAAATGTTCAGGGGATGAAATGGACCAAAAACAAAATTTTAACCAATTTTGTAGCGGCTCTGTAGGTCAAAATAATAACGCGCAAAATTTTAAACAAAGTTTGAGTTTATGATGAAGAAGAAACGTACAAACCAACGTGAAGATTAGATAATACTTAGCGGGTTAAATGGACTGAAACTTTTGTGTGAAATTGGTAAAAATTTCAATAACGTAGCGGTTAAACAACGGAAGTAGTAGTACTACATAAGTGGGTTGCATTACATTTTAGTTTGTGTGAACTAAATTTTCCTTTCATGCTACAAAAATGTCTTTGTCATGCTAGATAACTTTTTGGTTTTGGTTATAAGTATTATACATTACATCTCTGATATTTGATAATTAAATTTTCACAATCATTAAAAAGAGTTCCGTGGAGCGCGATTGTCCAGGGATAGTGGTATAGGGTATCCCTTGGTCGGCTCCGTCCGACTATAGACTTTTCTTACTTGTTTTATTATATATATGTCGTCCATATTCTAACCTGATATATAACTGGATGAAATAATACGAAGTGCAAAATTTGGATCGTTCAGAAACTCCCTGTGAAAGTTATTTTGCGGATTTGCAATTTTAATTGGTGTTGTCAGGGGTTTTTGGAGCTTTCTGAGAGAGTATACTGTCGTAATAGGGACTGTGAAAACAACATATTTGCAAAAAAAAATTCAAAACGATCCGAGAGGAGCACTTAACCTTCACTTTTTTGAATTTTGTATGGTTGCTTCAACAAGGAGTGGACCGATATAGTCCATATTGGGAAGCAATAGTAGAATGTGAACATTTTGGAGAAACATTTTATAGAAAAATTTTGAACCTTTGCAAAATTTGGTTCAAATCGTTTGATCCGTTCGAGAGTTATCGTGCGCCCCAGCCAGTCAGGTGGACAGACAGACGGATGAATGGACATGGCTAAATCGAACCGAAATTAATTAATCATTCACACGATAGCAGACACCTGATATGATATATCTTTTGGTATTAAAAGACTCGAATAGGTTTAACCGTTGATCTTCAGTCAGTTAATGTTATCTTTATTTATAATCATATAAACTCAGATATGACTTTGAATACCTGTGACCTTATTGGTCTGCCAAAGGAGGCCTTATAGTCGACGAGCAGGTCGACCTGTTTTTCATGGGTCTAACATGGATAGGGCGTAGAGTAATGATTTGTTCTAATATAGATTTACCAGATCTAACATATTTTTGTGTGTCAGTCCATTCTTCCGATAGTTGTAAAAAATCCTACGGTGACCAAATAACGAAAGGAGTGACTAACATTGAATCAAACTTTGAAATCATAATATCTTTTTCAAGCGTAACTTAAGTCCCAAGAACGTCTCCATCCACTTTCCTTTTTTATACCCTCCACCATAATATGGAGGGTATAAATAAATTTGTCATTCCGTTTGTAACACATCGAAATATTCATCGGAGTCCCTATAAGTCGTCATAACTGGGTCCATCTGTCCGCCCGTCTGTTGAAATCAAGATACAGCTCGCAGTTTTTAAGATAGATTTTTGTAATTTGGTATAGAAGTTTCTATTATTCCTAGGATCTTTGGTATTGCAATCGGTCCATATTTTGATATAGCCCCCATAGAACGGTACCACCCGATTTTCGGTATTTTGACGGCTTTAGCTTCATTATCGCACCAAAATAGCTGAAATTTGGTACTTAGTCTTCGTTTGGGGTACAAAACATTTTGTCGGAATAGACCCACTCCTTTCTATAGCAACCATAGAAAAGTACCTCCCGATTATCGGTATTTTGAATGTTGTGGACTCAATATTCCTCAGAAATGTCTGAAATTTGGTATTTAGTATTCACTTGGGGTATAAAACTTTCCATTTGAAATTTGTTGGTATAGGTCCACGCCTTCATATAGCCTCCATATTTTCCGTATTTTGAAGGTTGGGCCTCAATATTCCTCTGAAATGGCTGAAATTTGGTATTTAGTCTTCGTTGGGCGTGCACCTGATATTTGTGGGTACAGGCCCACGCCTGCATATTGCCCTCATAGAAATGTACCTGCCGATTTTCGGTGTTTGTGGCTTCAATATACCACCGAAATGGCCTAAATTTGGTACATATTTGGTCTTCATTTTGGGTATTCAACTTTCCCCTCTAAATTTGTCGGTATTGTCCACGCCTTCATATAGCCCCCATAGAACGGCACATCCCAATTTTCTGTATTTTGAAGGTTGTGGCCTCAATATTCCTCCGAAATGACTGTAATTTGGCATTTAGAGTTCGTTACTCGTATAAAACTTTTCCCCGATATTTGTACCTACAGGTCCACGCCTTCATATAGCGCCCATAGAACGGTACCTCCCGAATTTCGGTATTTTGAAAGTTAATCACATTTTTTACCGAAATTGCTGGAATTTGGTATTTAGTCTTCTTCTTAAACGAAAGGAAACTAATTGCTCAGTTTTGCCGTTTTTAATTGTTTCATTTTATGATGGTTGTTATTGGATCGAAATTGCACCTCTGGTAGAGATCGGAATTGCTTATAACATTTGGCCACCAAACTTAAAATGTATCGGATACATCGATTTGTAAATGACTGTAGCTTGGCGTTGAAGGCTGCTTTTGTCAACCAGGTTTCGCAACCGCAGAGTAATACGGATAAAACGTTCGATTTGAATATATTTATTTTTGTATTCGACGATTTTATTAAGGAATTTCATTAAAGGCTCCGTTAGCTTTACCTAGTCTTTACCTATTCCGCCTTCGATTGCAATTATGTTTCCAAGTCGAACCAGTTTTTCACGGTGTTGTTGTCTTCTCGCCCACATGATATTGCCGGCGAATTGACATCGCCACTACGTGAGATAACAAGGCCATTGAATTTGTCGCTTAACCGGGACAACATTAACGCATTGCTCCATTGTGTATCTTCCGAGGATTGACATTGAGAAATTTTGAATGAAATGCAAAAAACTGTTCGTTTACATGTGATTCAGATTTAATACCGATCCTGGATTTTCAACCACCCTTTACAATTATAGGTACAAATGCATGTTTGAATGTTCGCGTATGTATGTAACATTGATATTTATTTTGATTTTTATTGCTTTTTTGGTTTTAGCTAATAACATTTATATGCACTGAAATTTTAAACTGATTGCAATGCAGTACAAATTAACGACATTAAAGTGCAAATAAATCATTTAATTGCACTAAACTGTAATAAATTTGATAAATAATAAAACAAAGTTATTACTCGTGTACATTATAAAAGGGGTTTAGTAGTTTTATAAACAAAAACAAATACATGTTTAAAAGCAATAAGGAGAGATTCAAATACTAAAACACACTATGCTAAAATCGATATTGTAGCTTTGGTGTTCATTAGCACCATCAAAACGAATTTGTTCGTGACTATTTATGTTGGCCCATGCCAAATGTCATTGTTATGGGACATGTTGTAGATGACATGCATATAAGATTTAAAGTCACACCTACAAAAAACGTTAATTTCTGAACAAGTCTTGTTTGAAAATTTGTTTTGGAATCATCTGGCCTTGATTACAATTATGTTATTTTTCAGACCAAAATTTGGGACTTGTAATATTTTCTAAAAACATAGATCAACTTCAAAGATGCTACATATATGGCCCATCTTTGAACTTGATATAAGTTTTGAACATCATCAGGTTCTTTCCCCAAAAATGTTTAAAATTTTTCGCTAAAATGGTACGCACGATTACTCTTGATTTGGCCCATATTTTAACCTTCCAACAAAAATTTTCAGAACGGTACAGTAAGACCTGCTATCAAATCGCTCTGCGGCCACCGAACGCTTCCACCGATTTGGTTCCAACTTTGGATCACATAATATTTTGTGCAAACATAGGCGTTATCGGTCCACTTTTTAGTAGCTTCTCCACAAAATTTCGGAAATTTTCGCTGAAAGTGTGCGCACGATAACTCTTGAAGGGAGTAAGTGTCCGCTTTGGTCAATGTTTTGCATATCGTAACACAGCAAAAAGTTTGCCTCCAAAGAGGCATTTAAATCATATGTACAAGTAATTTGTATGTGCATCAAATTATGCATTTTCACTCATGATTTTTACAAGAGCGTGACTACTGAAAGATGCACTCCATTGCACTGCATTTTAACTGACCCTCTGGCACTGCATTTTAACTAACCCTTTGGGAAGAGAATAGGATGCAGTCCAAAGCACGTGTTTTGATACATTCTGCGGAATGTGTGCAAGCCATTACAAAATATCCCAGAACAAATAAAATGTATTTATTATTTGTGTAAAACAAAAATATTAAGAACTTTATTACATTAACACAAATGATGAAAATTCTCCATTGAATTCAATCGCAACCATGCGTGTTTCCTCCACTCTCCATTTAATCCAAGCTGAACTGTTCTTGCTTCATCGGCTAAATGATTTCGACATGTACTCCAACAGCACTCCATTGGGAGATTTTCTTACCGAAAAAATGTTCGCAAATTAAATATTTTTTTATTTTATATTAAAAATTTGGAAATGTTAACACGCTTATCTCTTTTTGGAAAATGTAAGCCGCTGCCTGTAGAGATGTACAAGCTGATTTATGTACTTGTAGGGATCTCTAATAACTGCTAATAAAATGTAGCGAACGGAGTGCCTTTTTCACGACTCCGTTTAGACTGCATCCTGATGCTGATAAATTGTAAGGAATTGGAGTGCCTTTTTCACGACTCCATTGAACTGCATCCGGATGTTGTTAAAATGTGACAAATGGATGTGATTCTTTGGATTGCATCCAAATGCAGTTAAAATGTGAGGAATGGAGTGCCTTTTTCACGACTCCGATTGAACTGCATCAAAACATGCCGTGAATGAACTAGTAAACATTGCACTACTTCCAAATTATTTTGCTGGGAATAAATATTTCTGCAAGGCATTGTTCAGGTTCGAATATGGACTATATCGGTCCACTCATTTGGGTATCTCCAGAACAAAATTTCGGAAAAATGCAGTTTAAGATCTGTTCTCGAAACGCTTTTAATTTTTTGCAACAACTTGTATTCGAGGTCCCTATTACGACGATACAATGTTTTTCCGTGGTAAGTTCATACTTCCTGAGAAAGTGACCCGAAAGCTGTAAAAAACGCTACGGCCACCAAGTGTAGTTTTGGGTGCGCACGAAAACTGTCGAAACGGATTCTGCGTTTGTCCAAACTTTGAATATCGTAGTATTTTTCGGTCCGGTCCACTCGATCGGGCACCGCTCAAACAATATCGCCGCAATGCAATTAATGCCTTTGTCGCAAAGGTGCCGTTTAAGGAAATGTTTCGAATAGTTTTGAATTTTCCGCATTATGTTGCCCCTGCGACCCGGAACATTTTTTTCGGGACCAAGTCAATACTTAATGAGATAATGGACCAAAAGATCCAAAAAAAAACCCCGTCGGAAGCAACTACAGTGACTGATGAGCACAATTATTTAGGAATTGATATTTTTTCAAATGTACATGAAGTTAAAAAGGGTCTGTAACAACATTTCTGGGCACATCCATGACAAAAGTTCTGTCCGAGAATTTCAAAAATGTTGGAAATCCTCTACAAGCAGAAAAATATATGTTAGAAATATGTTTGGATCCAAACAGATATATATTTGGGAATGGTTGCAAACAAATATTTGTTTGGATGCAAACACATTATGTTTGGTTGCAAACTAGAGCTGGCAAGCTATCGATAATCTGACTATCGTTTTCATTGCTGTCGAAAAACGAAGGTTGCATCGGCCATCAAAACATATTGCTTGGGCTATCAGTCGTGAATTATTTAAAAAAATAATCGCTTTGGAGTTCGATATGAAGAAAGCTCTACGACACCAATCAAACCGATATTCGGACTATCAATAGCTTTATTTCTTTGGGTACTAATATATTTTTTATGTTAGAACACACACCAGCCTTGCATACTAAAGGTCGGGGGTTCGATTCCCCCGCCAGGCAACATCAAAAACTTCAACGAAATTTCCTGAGTATTTCAGCCATGTAAAACTTCTCCACAAGTGGTGTCTTAGGACACGCCTTTCGGACTCGGCATTAAACAGTAGGTTCCTTATCATTAGACTTCGGATTTTTGTATATTTTTGAATATTACAATGCAAATAATTCGTTTATTAAACAATAGACGCTGGAAACTTGTACATATTATTGATTATTTTCAATATAATATCGAATTTCTATCATTGGAACAATATAATTCTATATAATAACGTAGTTACAATTGGTTTGAATTTCAAAAATATGCAAAAATCCGATGTATACTTATCATTGAGCTAATATGAATCGGGGTGCACTCATTGATATGAGAGAAATCTCACTTGTCCCGTATGGAATGTTTGTGGAACAATTATAATATTTTTGTCAAAGAGCATAACAAGAGGGCTCTCGCTTATTTTACAATGTTCTTTTTGCGAGAAAAGCAGAGAGCATTTTTTCTTTTCCTCTTCGTTTGCTAGGTTGGTTAACTGTGAGTTACAGAAAAAGTGCCTGCTTGAAGAAAAATAAATCGCAACAAAAACAATATGCTCTGCCACAATGATTGTAGGGGGTATATTATTTTTATTGAAAATTTAATTGACAAATTGGAGCTATGCCTTATTAACCGAGTGGAATAGAAAATATGACTTCAAATTTGTTTTTTTTTCTAATGTCTAGAGGTTCTATTCTTAAGAGAGAACTTGTTTTGACTTAGAAATTGCCCAGAAGATGAGGATTTGTGTGCATAAGTAAGATTAGATTTGCATTTCTGCTCTATTTACCGGATAGCAACGTCTGTAATTTCAAATTTTCTGCAGAAAGAGCATACGCGAAAACCCTGGAAACCAGCTACATATATCTCAAAAAGTCAAATATGGCGTGTGGAACACTTAGGCATGACACCGACGATATGTATACATACAAATAAACTTAAAACAATATCATACTTCATTTAAAAGTAGGTATTTACGACTTAAAAGCAAAATTGATGCACCCACAATTTTCGCAAAATTTGCATTTGTTATCAAATTCAATCATGCATTTTTAATATCTTTGATTAACTTACTGACTTTACCAGATACATTTTAAATGCTTTTAATTTAATTTTCGTTTGATCTAATCAAACGTTGGACACATACACACACAACTTGTACCTCACAACTGGCAACTAAATTTAAACCAACAATATTACACTTACATTAAACGTTTTTGTTTAATACAGCTAAGTGAGATTCTACTAGCCTCTGCTATGTTCATCGATTTTAATAAAATTCTGTAATACAATATACAAAATATTGCAGAAAATAATTACACAGCGTTGAGTCTTTTTTAATGACAGTAACGCTGATATTAAAACTAAATGGATTTCCACTCCCACATGGCAAGTTCCAAGTTTCTGATAGGCCTTCGTTTAATGTACAGCAACCCTCAGTACATAAAACAATTAAACGTTATTAAGGCAGTGTTTATTTTTTTCCTGCCATTATTTCGTACAATTTTGGGCGTAGCCAATGTCATAGACCGGGTTATCATTTCGACAGTTGTGATGCAGATAATTGCATTTTGGTACAAAATTTACTGCCAAAACAAGTTCATTAAAACGGGATGTGTTTAGTGAGCATGAACAGTGCGTATGTGTGAATGTGTTTATGACCTGATATGAACACCAACACACACATACATATAGATATGTTGTTGTTTGACCATTGGCCATTTATGTTGGCAGAGCCGACCACATAAATAGATTGCCATTAATTAAGTACAACAGTTATTTTAAAGCGTGAACTTTACGAGTATGTTGGTTTAAAGCACTCACAATGTAGTTGAAAGTAGACGCAATTAATTTAATCTGAATATCCATTTACTAGCAATAAATAAAGAATTTGTAGTAGTATATATGATCAGGATAATTAGCTGGTAAAATCAGGTTAAAAGGATTATAATGAGGGATTTAAAATCGCTGCTTTGAGCCTTTTGTTGATTCGTTTATGCCATTAAATAAACAAAATCATCTGAATATGTCAAAGCATAGTTATGAACAAGCAATAATACATCTACTTTATGCCCTTAGTCTTTTTATCACAATCAACATGGTCTTACATAATAAACTATAACCTAACTAGCAAAGTACCCGCTAATTCGTGTGCGGAAAGGATAAAAAACATAGTATTTAATTAGAAATGGTGAACACTGAAAATTTTGTTCTTATATTACCAATTTTAATCAATATTTATTTTTATGTAAGTACTGTTCGCACCACTTTAGGTCGAATTGGAAAAAAATCAGTCGTATCTCACCCTTACCCATCAACAGCTGGCCACATATGTTGAGACATTTTAATTAACGGCTATCTGTACTCAGAAGGTAAAACATTCATGAACAAAAATTAACCCAAGACGAATTTTAGTACCATTTAGTACTTTTCGTAGTCTTATAGTAGGTATTTCCAATACCATTTCAGCCATCTGCAACCATTTAAAAAAAAAAAAAGATAAAAACTTCTTATATTATCGTGCATGCAATAACAAAATGGTACCAAATGTAGTAATTTTAGTACACCTGGGTATAACCTTAAAAATATTACCTTCTTATATCATCCATTTATACCAACTGCGATTCTCATTTCCAGCTATATAAAAAATTTAAAAAATTCCTGCTAACCCCTTTGCACAATAACAAATTATACCAAATTCTGTACCATTTTGTACTTTTCATAGTATGCATTTCCAAAGCCATCTCGATATATTAACCCACATACCAATATTAACTCCGAAAACAAACTTTAGAATTTCAGGTCTGTTCCTATACGCGATACAACATTAGACCACTTTAGTACTTTTCGTACATTTATGGTACGTATTTCCATATACCAAAGTTACACACCAAGACTCACAATAACTCCAAAAAATACAGATTCCAGCTCTGTCTACATCCAACAACAAATTGAGTACCATTTAGTAATTTTCGTATACTTATGATACGTATTGTGACAAACACATATATCAACCCTACACTGGCATTAAAACAAAATAATAACATAATAATACATTTCACGATTCCAGCGCAATCCGTTCACCCAAATCCAAATTGTACCAAATTTAGTACCATTTAGTACGAATTTCCAAAACTTCCCCAATCCTACACTCCAACTGTAATCTTAATTCCAAATTTGAGGATTCCAGCGCTATCCGTTCACTAACCTCGAAATTGTATCATTTAGTACTTTTCTTGTCCATAAGTACGTTTTTCCAAAACCACCTGAATCTTACACTTCGACTGGAATTTTAATTCCAAACTTCAGAATTGCAGCGCATCCGATCACCCTAATCTAAATTGCACCAAATTTAGTACCATTTAGTACTTTCCGTACACATAAATACGAATTTTCAAAACTACCTCAATCCTACACTCCAACAGTAATCATAATTTAAAATTTCAGGATTCCAGAGCTATCCGATCACCCTAATCTAAATTGCACCAAATTTATTATCAGTTACAACATTATGTACCCGTAAGTACGAATCCAAATTGCACCAAATATAGTACCACTTAGTATTTTTCGTATCAATAAGTACGAATTTTCAAAACTCCTTTAGTCCTACACTCCATCAGAAATGTTAATTCCAAATATGAGAATTGCAGCTCTATCCGTTCACCCAAATCTAAATTGGACCAAATTTAGTATCATTTAGTACTCACCGTACCCATAAGTTCAAGTTTCCGGAACTACCTCAATCCTATACTCTAAAAGTAATCTTAATTATAAATCCAAATTGTACCAAATGTAGTACCATTTAGTACAACCCGTACCCATAATCTTAATTTCAAATTTCAGATATTCAGATCTATCCGTTGTAACGTGACCGTTACAAATGATCTATCTACCTATACGCCCGCTTTTATTTTTTTAACATTCCCACTTAAACCAACCGCAACCTCTCATTAACAGAATAAACCAATACCGGTTTTATTCCATCAGCACTATCCATCCTAATATTCGTTTAACTCGTGGTACTGCAGACAACACCACACACAATATACCCCACTAGTACTGACAACAACAAGCATAAGCATTTATTCATTTGTCAACACTGCCCACCCTAGCATACGTTTGAGTCAAAGGCAACAACACGCAAACACACACCACACATCACTTGGCTTAACAACGAATTATAATTTGACACCACCATTCGTACTACAGTCATAATGGCAATATTGATTCTGGTGTGTTTATTGACATCTCGCGGCACATGTACTTCTCATACACTCTGTAACCGCATATATATAAGATGTTCAGTTTTCCATCATAGAGTTGGTCGAGAGACTTTACCGTGAAACAAGCATAGTGATGTGTGGCTTGTCAGCAATCTCAGTTGCCTGTTAGTGATCTTAAGTCATCCGACCCCGTAGCCAGCTATTCATAGCCAGCTACTGTGGCCAGCTAATTGTAGCCAGTCACCTGCTCGTTGCCAGCTCCCCTGCTCTTGCCAGCTCTATAATAACCGTGGCCAGCTATTTAAAGCCTGCTACCTGCTCTTTGCCAGCTCCCCTGCTCTTAGCCAGCTCCCTGCTCTTAGCCAGCTCCATAACCGTAGTCAGCTATTTATAGCCAGCTACCTGCCTCTTTGCCAGCTCACCCGCTCTTAGCCAGCTCCCCTGCTCGTTGCCAGCCTGCCGCCCAAAACTTAGAGCGAGCCATTCGCTCGTGATTAGCCTGTCGCCCAACGTTTGTGATCAGCTCACCGTCAACGCTTGCGGCCAGCTACTCGCCCACCAGTCAACGCTCGTAGCCCGCTGCTCGCCCAATTCACCGCTTATCACCGTCAACACTTGCGGCCAGCTACTCGCCCACCAGTCAACGCTCGTAGCCGGCTGCTCGCCCAATTCACCGCTCATCCCCGTCAACGCTTGCGGCCAGCTACTCGCCCACCAGTCAACGCTTGTAGC
Organism: Musca autumnalis; assembly: GCF_047663935.1. NCBI lineage: Eukaryota > Metazoa > Arthropoda > Insecta > Diptera > Muscidae > Musca > Musca autumnalis. The sequence goes on along the minus strand of NW_027411977.1, from coordinate 74,697,440 downwards.
CCGCTGCTCGCCAAATTCACAGCTTATCACCGTCAACTCTTGCGGCCCGCTACTCGCCCACCAGTCAATGCTCGTAGCCCGCTGCTCGCCCAATTCACCGCTTATCACCGTCAACGCTTGCGGCCAGCTACTCTCTCTCCAGTCAACGCTCGTAGCCCGCTGCCGTCAACGCCCGTACGCCGCTACACGCTTGCATGCCGCTCAGCACCCGGACATAGCTGCACGCTCGCAGTCCGCTCACCGCTCCGAATCAGCGAAGCCCGTAGCCAGATACCCGCTCAACGCCCGTACTCCGCTACACGTTTGCAACCCGCTCAGCGCCTGGACATAGCTAAACGCTCGCAGTCTGCTCCGAATCGTAGCCAGCTACTTGCTCAGCGCCCGTACGCCGCTACACGCTTGCGGCCAGCTACTTGCTCCACCGTCAACGCTCGTAGCCCGCTGCTCGCCCAATGCACCGCTCATCACCGTCAACGCTTGCGGCCAGCTACTCGCCCACCAGTCAACGCTCGTAGCCCGCTGCTCGCCCACCAGTCAACGCTTGTAGCCCGCTGCTCACCCAATTCACCGCTCATCACCGTCAACGCTTGCGGCCAGCTACTCGCCCACCAGTCAACGCTCGTAGCCCGCTGCTCGCCCAATTCACCGCTCATCACCGTCAACGCTTGCGGCCAGCTACTCGCCCACCAGTCACCGCTTGTAGCCCGCTGCTCACCCAATTCACCGCTCATCACCGTCAACGCTTGCGGCCAGCTACTCGCCCACCAGTCAACGCTCGTAGCCCGTCGCCCGTAACCAATTCACCGCTCAAAACTTGTGCCTAGCTACTCGCTCTTAGCCATCACCCTGCTCGCATCCAACTCACCACCCAGCAACACATCAACGCTCGTAGCCAGCTACTCGCTCGCCATTCAGCGCTCGTAACCAGCTATTATCTCATTGGGAGACGCACGTATTAAACCAGAACCAGACTAGTCAACGGCCCAGTGTGACCCCCCAGCGTACCCGTATGCCAAAGCAGAGGAACCGAGGCTCCGATCTTTCACCAGATTTGTCCAATTACATATACATATATATAATCATATAGCTATCTGAATTACATCTAAATATCCAACCAAATCTGAAATTCCACTAACGTACTATTCATTGCATTAACACCCAAGAGTTAAATAAAGAATTATACTTATATAACTCGTGTTATCACTTAAGGTTTGTGGGTCCTTGAGGTGACCCTGGAGACGTCTGAGCTTACCTCAGCCTTAGACAAAACCACTCGTTATACCGTTCACTAAAATTCAAAAAGTACCAAATTTAGCACTTCCGTACGCATAAGTACGAATTTCCAAAACTTCCAAAATCCTACACTCCAACAGTAATCTTAATTCCAAAATATCAGGATTTCTGCTTTATCCGTTCAACCAAAATCAAAAATTTTACCAAATTTAGTACTTTTCGTACCCATAAGTACGAATTCCCAAAACTTCCTCAATCCTACACTCCAGCAGTAATCTTAATTCTAAATTTCAGGATTCCAGCTCTATCCGTTCACCCAAATCCGAATTGTACCAAATTTAGTACCAATATTTTTTTCGTACCCATAAGTACTAATTTCCAAAACTTCCTCGATCCTACACTGCAAAAGTAATCTTAATTCCAAATTTATGGATTCCAGCTCTATCCTTTCACCCTAATCTAAATTGCCCCAAATTTAGTACCATTTAGAATATTCCGTACAAATAAGTACTAATTTCTTAAACTACCTCAATCCTACAGTCCAACAGCAATCTTAATTCCAAATTTCAAGATTCCACCTCTAACCGTTCACCCAAATTGTACCAAATTTAGTATCATTTAGTACTTTTCGTAACCATAAGTATAAATTAAAAAAAAAACTCAAAAATCCTCAATGCTATGCTCCAGCATTAACCTTAATTCCAAATTTCAGGTCTAACCATTCACCCAAATCCAAATTGTACCAAATTTAGTACCATTTAGTACTTTCCGTACACATAAGTACGAATTTCGAAAACTATCCTAATATCTCAAGCCTACACTTCAACAGTCATCTTAATTCCAAAAGTTCAGGTTTCCCTTCAGCCAATTCCAAATTGTACCAAATTTAATACCATTTAGTACTTCTCGTACACATAATATAATTTCCTTATATTAACAAGGTTGGGAACCTTGATTCCCATACCAAATTTCAACATTCTAGCAACAACCGTTCAAAATATACAATTGTTACTAAATTTAGTAACTTTTAGTACATTTCGTACACCTATAGGTCGAATTTCCACAAACCATTTGGTTAATCTTTCTAACTTGCGATCAGGGACCCTCATTCCAAATTTCAGAATTCTAGCTCTTCCCGTTTGTCTAATCCAAACGTACGTCCATTTCGAAGAAGGTCTACGGACAACACCTAATGTTACCTTTCACACAAAATTTAAAAATTTTCACTTAATTGCAGTTTAAGGGATGTTCGAGGACAGTTTTGAAATTTTTACCGAAGGTAGTCCTTGTGATTCTAATTACAACGATATATTTTTTTGCGGGCAAGTCCGTTTTTCCAAGAGCTCTAAAAATTCTACCGTGACCAAATAAAATGGATGTTTGGCACAATAAAAAGTTCTACAATTTTGCGTTTTAATCCACGATTAGAGCTTGACAACTTAGCCTGCTAATTTTTAGGCGTGGTTGCTTAACACCCCGGTGTTAGGGGATCTACTTTTAAGTTAGAAGATACACAACAAGGGACCGGATTTAGCAGAGTTGTGGAAGGCTTATAGTACGATAAAAATGGATAAGTAATTTGAAGATGCTATCTCAAACATGGAAAGAACAAGTAAAAAAGTATCAATCGGCTTTGACGAGAGATATATGTATACTAGGGCTATAACCAAAAAAATACCACACCAGTACCGTGTGGGGAATTTTGTCCTGATAACGAAAAAGTATGTATGTATACCCTCATCCTGTGTGAGATGACTCTTTCATCTACGGACAGAATCAAAAGCGACTACACAATCAAGATCCTTTTCCTAATAATTGTGTATTTAGCGGGTTTTTTGAATTTTGTGGCCATTTTTTGCCGACATGGATTTGAATTAAAGCTCAAAATTGTTGCGGAGGTAGCTGAATGAATGGGGCGATATAGTGCATTTGGGATGTGAGTCTTACTTATTTTAAGAGTTATTCATTTCCACAAATAAAACATGGCTGTAAAAAGGACCACAAGGAGTAACATAGGTACACATTTCCAAAGGATCTTCGAATAGACCCTAAACTGCACTTAAAACAAAAATATTGAACTTTTGTTAGGGAGGTACCTGTTGCAGTAGACCAATATAATCCATATTCGAACCTGATCTATGTCTCCCAGAAATATTACGATGTACTAAGTATGAATCATATTGATACTGCCTTCGAGAGTTATCGTGCGAACCATTTGAGCGATACGTTTTGAACTTTTGAGGTAGAGGTACCTGAAGGAATGGAACGATATGAGCCATCTTCGAACGTAAAACTAAGTTTGGATAAAATATTACAGTGGCTATATTATGGACCATTTCTCCAATCTGCTGGTATCCAATAGTAGCGACGAAGATAATACCACAGATCCAATCACAGAAGATGGTATAGAATGTATACCGCCCGGCCAAGATGAGGCAAAAACAGCAATCAACCGGCTGAAGAATAATAAAGCAGCATGAGCCGATGGCTTACCAGCCGAGCTGTTTAAAACCGGAGGCGACGCGCTGATAAGTGTATGCATCAGCTAGTTAGTACCATCTGGTAGGAAGAACGCGTACCCGACGATTGGAACCTGAGCATCCTATGTCCCGTCCACAAGAAAGGAGATAAGACTGTATGCTCCAACTATAGGGGCATAAGTCTTCTCCCTATTGCCTATAAGATAGTGTCAGGGATATTGTACGAACGACTAAAGCCAATCATCAACGAAATAATTGGACCATACCAATGTGGCTTTAGACCTGGCAAGTCCACCATTGACCAGATATTTACCCTGCGGCAAATCCTGGAGAAGACCCAAGAGATGCAGATCGACACATATCACCTTTTTGTCGATTATAAAGCAGCATTCGACAGTCCCCTCCGATCAAAGGTATTCCATGCAATGTCTGAATTTGGTATCCCGCAAAGCTCATCCGGCTTTGTAAGATGACTTTAACTGATACTAGGTCCTCAGTTAAAATTGGAAAGAACCTCTCGGAAGAATTTTGTACCAAAAGAGGTTTCAGACAAGGAGACAGCCTTTCGTGTGACCTATTCAACATTTTGCTGGAAAAGGAAATACGATATGCAAATGTCAAAAGAAGTGGCACAATTTACACCAATAGCCACATGTTACTTGCTTATGCTGATGACATAGACATCATGGGACGATCAGTAAAGGAAGTAACTGATACCTTTAGGAAGGTCGAAGCAGAATCTGCGAAAGTGGGTCTGGCGGTAAACGGCGAAAAGACCAAATTGATGGTGTCGACGCGCAAAGCGTCCATAGAGCTCGGACCAACTGTGGAAGTTGGTACCTACAATTTTGAGGTAGTTAAAGACTTCGTCTACCTCGGCACTGCCATAAACACAACAAACAACATCAGTTGTGAAATAAGTAGAAGAATTGTATTGGCAAACAGATGCTACTATGGTCTAAGTAAGCAATTTAAAAACAAAGCCACATCTCGTCAAACAAAAATAACACTATACAAAACGCTGATACTACCCGTGCTAATGTATGGCTCCGAAGCATGGGTACTTGCGCAAGCAGATAAGGCAGTGCTTGGTGTGTTTGAGAGGAAAACTCTTCGAAAGATCTACGGACCGATTTGCGTTGACGGTGAATATCGACGTCGTATGAACCACGAGCTATATAAGCTATACAAAGACATGAATATAGTTAAACGTATCGAGATTCAGGTTTTTCACAACATTCGGGCTATTTTCTCAGGAAGTATTGACTAGACCCCGCAAAAACGTGGGGTGCAGCGAATTCAAGTTGTTACAACAAAAACCAAAGGAATTCCAGAGCAGGTCTTAAACTGCACTTTTCCGAGTTTTTTTTTGTGTAAGTGGTACCCAAAGATATAATTTTGTAATAAAAACATCAATTGTGTGCACGACCTTTTTGCAATATTTGAATGGAATAAACGTTATTTTAGTTATTAGTAGGCTTAAGTTTATTCATTCGTGCAATAGTAAATTAATTGTAAGATTTTTTCATTCCATACATTATGGAGGGTATAATCAAATTTTTCATTCCGTTTGTAACACATCGAAATATTCATCGGAGACCCTATAAAATATATTATTGATCAGGGTAAAATTCTATGTCGATTCTATGTCCATCTGTTGAAATCAAGATACAGCTCGCAATTATTAACCCTTTGAACACCGAATTTTTTTTCCGTAGAGATAAAAATATTTTTCATATTTATTATGAGTAGTTGTCGCAAAAATATGTCCTCTGCGAAAAAAGTTCTTAAAAATTCCTCGTGGTTAGGGAGTTACAAATATTGCCTGTGGGAAACATTGGGCCATTGTGGTTATAAAAATTAACAAAGTTTGTTTCTTAAGCCGTTGCATTATCGTTGTATTTTTATTATCAAGATGTGGAAAAACATAAGCTGATGAGTTTTTTTAAATTCTGGAGGAAAATTTATGGAAATGGAATAGAAAATTGGTCTATATTTATCATATATAGTTCTAAAATTAGCCAATTTTAACATACATATATGGTGGTGTTCATGCAATTTGAAATGCTCATATTGACATTTTTCGGAATAGAAGCGTTTGGAAAATATGTTCTATGTTTCGTCCACGAATTTGGTATTACTTCATTACACCAGACGTGTTGAATATATGGGTAGAAAATTTCCGCAGAGACTACAGGATTTGTTTGAAGAATCTCAGGAGGTATACCATCTTCCCAGGTGCTTTGTTACGTTTTAGCTTCAATATTGCCGAGGCGATTTCGTCAACAGTGGATGTTTGGTATCGCAAATGGGATATATCGGTCCACGTTTTGATATAGCTCCTATAGAACAGTACCACCCGATATTCGGTATTTTGAAGGTTATAGCCTCATTATCACACCGAAATTGCTGAAATTTGGTATTCAGTCTTTGTTGGGGGTATTCAACTTCCCCTCAAAATTTTTCGGTATGTAGTCCCCACAGAATGGCATCTCCCGATTTTCAGTATTGTGAAGGTTGTGGCCACAAGAACCCACCAAAATGGCTGAAAGATGGTATTTAGTTCTCCTTGGGGTATTCAACTTCGGTATAGGTCCAAACCTTCATATAGCCCCCATAGAATGGTGCCTCCCAATATTCGTTATTTTTAAGGTTATGGCCTCATATCTTATTTAGTGTTTGTTGGGGGTATACAACTTTTCCCCAGAAATTTGTCAGTACGTGTCCAAGCCTTCATATAGCCCACATAGAACGGTACCTCATGATTTTCGGTCTTTTGAAGTTTGAGTCCACCAGCAACCCAACGAAATGGCTAAAATTTTGTGTTTAGTCTACGTTGGAGGAACTTTCCGATTGAAGTTCGTCGATATAGGTACACGTTTCGATATACCCCCCATTGAACGGTACCTCCTGATTTTCGTAATTCTGAAGGTTGTGATGTCAATATCCACCGAAATGACTGAAATTTTTTATTTAGTCTTCCATAGGGTTATATAATATTCCAAAAGAGTATTATCAGTATGGGTCCACGTCTTCCTATATCCGCCATAAAGGAGTACCTCTTAACTTTTGGTATTTTGAAGGTTTTGGCCATATTATCTTACCGAAATATTGGAAATTTGGTATTTAGCATTCTTTGCGCCAGAAATTTGTCGGTATAGATCAACGTTGCGACATAGCCCCCATAGAACGGTACCTCCCGAATTTCGGTGTTTTTAAGGTAAGCTTTCACCTGGGAAGTTTTTGTGGATTCTGAAACAACAATGTTCATATGAGAAAAATTAAAAAACAAACAAAAAACGCCGGTGTGCTTTTTAAGTAAATCGCGATTCAAGACGGCATTTTTAAGGGTTTTTTAGGTTTTCACGATTTTACCTGGAAACCGTGATGAATGTTGTTGCTATGAAATTTTCTACACGATGTACCTGTATGACATTTTCCTAGGTTTTACCATTTTTGAGATATAGAAGTTCAACTTAAACTTATATATCTAAAAAACGGTACAACCTAGGAAAAAGATACGAAAGCCCATCTGGTAGAAAATGTTCTTTAGTCCCATTTCGATAGGACTTGCTGATTTCAAGCAAAATCCTTAAGATCTGAGAAAAAAATCTGAATGATTGAACTGAACTTCTATACCTCAAAAACGGTACAACCTACGGAAATATTATGCAGGTCAATCTTTAGTCCCATTTCTATAGGACTTGCGGTCTGCAAGCCAAATCGTTGAAACCTGAAAATGAGGAATTTGACCGCCATTTATTTAAAAATCCCTCCAATGATTTTTTTCTTGTTTTTGTACTTTTCTCACTTATGAACATCGCTGTCTCAAAATCCGCAAAAACTTCCCAGGTGTAAGCGGTTTTCACATAAAGTTAGTTAAGACGCACCATGTATAACACTGTTTTATAAGGTAGCGATACAGTCAATGCATTGTCCTAATTTGAACTTCTGTATCTCAATAACGGTAAGAACTACGAGGGTTAAGTGAAAGACAATCTTGTAAAGAATTTTCGTAGCTACAACATTTCCCCATTTCGATAGAACTTAGGGGTTTCAAGTAAAATCGTGAAAACCTAAAAAAGCCTAAAAATGTCAATTTAAATCGCGATTTATTTAAAAAGCGCTCCGGCGATTTTTTTTTTGTTTTTTTAATTTTCCTCATCTATGAACATTGTAGTTTTAGAATCCCCAAAAACTTCGCAGGTGTAAGCACCTTCCATTTAAAGTTGCTTCAAGAGCACCGTGCACATTGTTTTACGAAATTGTTGAAATTTCTTATTTAGTCTTCTTCGTAAACGAAAGGAAACTAGTTGTTCCATTTTACTGCAATGCAACTCGAACTTAACGCCGTTCTGACTTGTTCAAAAAAAATATTTTTTTTTTAAATCGATTTGTGGTTGAACTTTTTTATATTTCAATGGAATAAACTCTATTTTAGTGTTTAATATGTAAAATTTCAATCATCGGTGCTACAAGAAAACATTTTTGACAAAAAAATTGAAAAAAATCATATCCCTAATAACACAATAAGTAAGTATACTGTGATGTTTGTATATCAAATTGCTTAAAATAGATTTAAGAAATAATAATACCGTCTGGTTGTTCTATCGATCGAACCCACCACCCCCGGTCATTTCACATGTCATTAATTTAAATAAAAAACTAATACTTCTTAAACTATCAGTTTTGGGTTGGCGGTTTCCACAAGGAAATACACATACATATGTATGTATGTATGTATGTATGTATCGTTGTCACGTTTTAGAAGTAGGGACCTTTTCGTGTCTTCGTTCCCTTTGGGAAAATGTTGACAATGTATCATCATTTCGTGATTCAATTCATTAGAAGACAGATTTCTCTTGATTGATTATGTGAGAATGCTAACTGCGATTGATGAGTTGTGCTTCTTTTCACGATAATTAATGCTGCTTTGCTTTTTTCTTTCTCTCGTATTTTTCTACAGTAAAAACAAAGTAGTGTGTGTGCATAACAAGGCCTTAAATTGTATATCTGTATACTCCAGGGTAAGCGGTTTGATTTACGATTTGTTTTCAGCTTATTTTACTTGATCTTGGAATTTATATCATGTTCATATTTCAACATTATGTGAGTGTGAGTGAGTGCTTATATTTATTTGGAAGTTTTTCATTCATATGAATGGATATCCTTAATATATGTACATATGTATGCATTTGAGTATTTTCATCAGTCTCCTTCACTTCCGACATATATCCGCCAAACGAGTGTCAGTGGGTGAGAATGTTTGTATTTTTCTTAAATTAAAGCTTGTGCTTGAGCTTGATAAATTGCCTTGTCACGAAATTTTGTAATCGGTTTATTTTATATGTACATATGTATGTATGTGAGATGAGTGTATGTATACATATGCACATATATAACTTAGACATTGAATAGCTAACACTTAAGTAAACATTCACATCGATTTCACTCTTTCATTCGCTTATGTGGCTCGTGCTGTATACATGTGTACATACTCGTATGTACATATGTACATAAATTCCTTATATTAAACAATGCCCACACATACACGTGTACCTCACTTTTCACACAGTGGCTGGCACAAACAAAAGTATAATAAATTGCTTGACATGTGTGGGAGTTGAATGTTTGTATTTCGTAGATCTTCTGTTTGATGTGATACGGGGGAGATGATGACTGAAAGTGTGTTTTATAGCAAATATTTGCAGGGTCTGTTTAAGGTTTCCCTGTCATTGGGATAATGGGTGTTGACATTTATGTCAACCCCTCCCTAGTATAATTACGACTAATAATGTGTACTTATGATAGACTTTAAACATTTACCCCCTAAGTAAACATGGTCCATTTAATCTGTTATGGATCTTTCGGGGTGAAATGGCTTAATACATGATTTTTTTAACTATGCATTTACAAGTTTTGATTGACGATTTTTGTTTTGTTGTGAAGCAATATTTTACCTTCTTATGTGACTTTAAAGGAACATTTATTATTGAAGCCGAACGTAGAAGGCACTTCATGCGCTACTCTTACAAGTTTGGAGGTAACCTCTTTTTGGCCATTTCCTTCATGTGTGTTAGGTAAGGTAAGGTCACAATTGGCAAATATTTGCTCCAGCGATCGGCAGTGTGCGCTTACTGAGAGCAAGTGAGCGTAAATAATGCATTGAAATGTATGTTCACTTGCTCTAAGTAAGCGCTCATTGCCGTTCGCTGGAGCAAATATTTGTCTAATGTGACCTTACCTTTAGACACATGAATATTTATTTTTCATTATTGTCTGTCTATATCTGTTCCCGGTTTAGTGCTTCATACTGAGTGACATAGGTTTTACGAAAAGTTTTTGGTGTTTTAAACGATTGATCATTCCAAAGTAAGATCCATGTACGTTGGCTATGTCACGAATGAAGATGAAATTGAATGGAGATATCTTTGTGCAAAGAAAGGAAGCACAATACATGAAATGACGTAACATGTAACCGATGAGATCTAAAAATTGGAAAGACAAAGTAAAAATGCGGAGAACTCCGAAATTTTATTCATATATTACGACTTATCTGACAAATTTTCAATATCGTGCCACATCATTTGTTTCGAAGCCTTTGACCTTCGCCGGACTATAACACTTGTTTTATTATTAATATTATTATTAGCTACCTAAGTGAAAGGGTACTTACATATATAGCACAAGTGAAGGTAAAAAGAAACAAGTAAAACAACGTTATATAAAATATTCTGAACTAAAATTTAATAACTATTTTCTATCCTGTCCACAATTTAAGGTGGAGATATTCTGTGACCACTGATACCTAAATAAGGTAAACAATTCATATAGAAATGTCTTCAATCGGTTGGCAACCTTATATGGGGGATAAATCAAAATGTGGACCTATGTTGATAATTGTTGGTGGAGAAGTTTTGTGACCACTGGGAACCTCAAATGTCGAATTGGGAACCTCAAATGTCGAATTGCAGTCAAAAATTCTAGTTGAAATCCTCAAAATACGGAAAAACGGGAGGTACCGTTGTATGGGGGCTATACCAAAACATGGACCTATGTTGACAGTTTTTTGTGGAGATGTTTTGTTATCACTAGGAACCTCGACCCAACAAATTACAGGTAGCTTGGTCACAAGATGCAGTTAAAATCCTCAAAATACCGCAAATCGGGATGTACCGTTATTTGGGGGCTACACCAAAACATGGGCATATGTTGACAGTTTTCGGTGGAGATGGTTTGTGACCACTACGAACCTCAAACATGAAATTACAAGTAGTTTGGTCAACAAATGTAGCTAAAATCCCCAAAATACCGAAAATCGGGAGGTACCGTTATATGGGGGCTATACCAAAACGTGGGCATATATATACCCCATCTTAATATACCCTCCATACTATGGTGGAGGGTATGAAAAACAGATTACGTCAGGTGTCGCACAGAGTTCCATCCTAGAAACTGACCTTTGGAATATCAACTATGATAATATTCCGAAAATAGATTTGTCTGATAACACGTTTTAGGCAAGAAACACTGAAACGCTCAACGCAAACCAAAGCCAGTAATGATCCGAACTAAAACATGATTAGAGACACATGGCATAGAATTAGCTATGCACAAAACTGAGCATGTGCTATTGACTAGAAAGCATATACCAGTTGAAGCCCATAAGAGGATAAACGTCATTGTTATCCGCACACAGAAGACGGTCACTTAACTTGGGATACAACTCGACAATAATCTGTCGTTTCCACCGCAGATAAATTGCGTGAGTGAAAAAGCTACCGCAATTACAAGGCAAGTAAGCAGATTGATGGCCAGTACAGGATGACCGCTACCTTTTAAAATAAAATTATTAATGGAAATCTGCAAGAAAATCCTACTCTACGGATGTGAAGTCTGGGCTTCAAGCCTCTTTACTAAGAGCAGAGCACAAAAATTGTTAGCGGTGCAAAGAACGGCGGCAATGCCAGTTGCATCCGCATACCGCACAATTTCGGGAACAGCTGTGCAGATCATAGTGGGTATGGTACCCATAAACTTAATGGCAGAAGAACAAACAATCTGAAGCAGAGAGACTTGTGGTAGGTGGACAGCGAAATTTATCCCTGGTATCAAACCCTGGGTGAACAGAAAACATCGAGAGGTAATCTACTGCCTGACGCAGATGCTCACCGGACATGGACATTTCCGAAAGTATTTGTTTAGACAAGTAAAATGCAACTCTGTTTTTAAGAAGAAGAGGATACCATAGATGACGCGGATGACACATTGTCTGTATGGTTTAATGTCCGGGCCACAACAGAGTAAGAATACGATGAATTCGGGAAGGGTCACAACAACACCTAAAGATGACGAACTGTAATTTAACTGCCATGACACAAATCATGAGTTTGGTTGCGGAATTGTAGTTGGTCAGAGGTTGAAACATCTGGTTTCCAGCTTCACCCTAGTAAATGAAAGGATTGCTACAATACGGATAAAAGCAAAATTCTTCAATATAAGCTTTATTTCCGTTCATGCTTCAACCGAAAACAAGGACGAACAGACTAAAGACATATTCTGCGATCGCTTAGAAGAAACATTTGACTGTTGTCCTGCCCATGGCATTAAAATTATTATAGGCGATTTTAATGCCAAAATTGGAAAGGAGAATATCTTTGGCCCAACAGTCGAGAAATTTAGACTCCACAGTGAAACATCTGACAATGGAATGAGGCTAATATACTTCGCAGCGGCAAAAACATGGTAGTTAGCAGCACCAGGTTTCAACATTTCGACATCCATAAGGGTATCTGGCTGTCTCCAGATCAGAAAATAAGAAATCAAATTGATCACGTTGTGATAGATGAAAGACATTCATCGAGCGTGTTGGAAGTACGATCGTTCCGAGGAGCAAACATAGGTTCGGACCGCTACCTTTTTGCAGCAAAGATACCTACGCGGCTAAACGTTGCAAATAAAGCACGAACAGATACAACGCGGAAGTTGGACATAGGTAGGTTGCAAACACAACAGATAGCCACAGCATATTCCTCACAACTAGCACAATTGCTTAATGAAAGCCCTCCTCGTCCCAATGACATATCAGCACAATAGCAAAATATTGACCACTCCATGCAAACAGCCGTAAAATCCATACTTGGATATCGGAGACCTGTACCAAGGAATCCTTGGTATGACCAAGAGTGTCGTGCTGCTATCAAAGAGAAAAATGCGGCATATAAGGCTACTCTATAATCAGTAGCAACGTGTAGCGCACGTCTTTTCCGCAGGAAAAAGAGAGAAATGGGAAAGTGGGAGTGAGAACAAATCGAGATGTAGTGGAGCCAGAATGAAATTCGAAAGTTCTACCAAAGAGTGAAACATCAAAATGATGCCTTTGGTACAGGCACATTCTCCGGTAGAGACCAGTAAGGTAATTTCGTAACTGATATAGATAGTGTGCTCAGGATATGGAAAGAACAATCTTCCAAACTTTTGGTATCCAATAGTAGCAAAGACGGCGAAGATACCACTATCCAATCCCAGAAGATGGTATTGAATGTATACTGCTAAACCAATATGAGATAAAACAGCAATAAACCGGCTGAAGAATAAGGTAGCAGGAGCCGATGGCCTACCAGCCGAGCTGTTAAAAATCGGAGGCAACACGCTGATAAAGTGTATTCATCAGCTACTCCACGATTGGAAACTGAGCATCCTGTGCCCTGTCCACAAGAAAGGAGATAAGACTGTATGCTCTAGCTATAGGGGCATAAGTCTTTTCCCAACTGCCTACAAGATAGTGTCAGGGATATTGTGCGAACGACTAAAGCCTATGGTCAACGAAATAGTTGGGCCATATCAATGCGGCTATACATCTGGCAAATCCTCCACAGATCGTTCATGTCCAGGTCTCGTGTTGTGTCAGTCTATATTTTATATTCCAGGTGCAGTTTTAGGTTAGGTGTTTTATATATAGTATAGTGATCTTTTTTAGTGTCTAACAGATCAATCAATTGTGAAATCGATCTACTTAGAGCTAGTTCATCTGGCAATTCGTTTCCCTTTATATTACCCAGCAAAGTTTAACGATGTCTCGTATATAATTCGGTCTACAATTAAGGATAGCTCGTTAGTTTATGGTCTACGACTTGAGAGCCTTAAGGGCCGCCTAACTATCGTCTACTCGTATAACACTGGTTTCAAGTCCCCTAATAACTCCGCCCTTTCCATGATACCAAGAATCTCTGTTTGAAAGACGCTACAGCTATCGTTAAGCTAATGGCTTTTTGCAGTAGACACCGGCGCCATCATATCCGTGATCAAAAGTCCCTGCATGGAATAATTGCTGAGGGTGGGTCAAACATGTGTGCCATGACACAAATCATGAGTTTGGTTGCGGAATTGTAGTTGGTCAGAGGTTGAAACATCTGGTTTCCAGCTTCACCCTAGTAAATGAAAGGATTGCTACAATACGGATAAAAGCAAAATTCTTCAATATAAGCTTTATTTCCGTTCATGCTTCAACCGAAAACAAGGACGAACAGACTAAAGACATATTCTGCGATCGCTTAGAAGAAACATTTGACTGTTGTCCTGCCCATGGCATTAAAATTATTATAGGCGATTTTAATGCCAAAATTGGAAAGGAGAATATCTTTGGCCCAACAGTCGAGAAATTTAGACTCCACAGTGAAACATCTGACAATGGAATGAGGCTAATATACTTCGCAGCGGCAAAAACATGGTAGTTAGCAGCACCAGGTTTCAACATTTCGACATCCATAAGGGTATCTGGCTGTCTCCAGATCAGAAAATAAGAAATCAAATTGATCACGTTGTGATAGATGAAAGACATTCATCGAGCGTGTTGGAAGTACGATCGTTCCGAGGAGCAAACATAGGTTCGGACCGCTACCTTTTTGCAGCAAAGATACCTACGCGGCTAAACGTTGCAAATAAAGCACGAACAGATACAACGCGGAAGTTGGACATAGGTAGGTTGCAAACACAACAGATAGCCACAGCATATTCCTCACAACTAGCACAATTGCTTAATGAAAGCCCTCCTCGTCCCAATGACATATCAGCACAATAGCAAAATATTGACCACTCCATGCAAACAGCCGTAAAATCCATACTTGGATATCGGAGACCTGTACCAAGGAATCCTTGGTATGACCAAGAGTGTCGTGCTGCTATCAAAGAGAAAAATGCGGCATATAAGGCTACTCTATAATCAGTAGCAACGTGTAGCGCACGTCTTTTCCGCAGGAAAAAGAGAGAAATGGGAAAGTGGGAGTGAGAACAAATCGAGATGTAGTGGAGCCAGAATGAAATTCGAAAGTTCTACCAAAGAGTGAAACATCAAAATGATGCCTTTGGTACAGGCACATTCTCCGGTAGAGACCAGTAAGGTAATTTCGTAACTGATATAGATAGTGTGCTCAGGATATGGAAAGAACAATCTTCCAAACTTTTGGTATCCAATAGTAGCAAAGACGGCGAAGATACCACTATCCAATCCCAGAAGATGGTATTGAATGTATACTGCTAAACCAATATGAGATAAAACAGCAATAAACCGGCTGAAGAATAAGGTAGCAGGAGCCGATGGCCTACCAGCCGAGCTGTTAAAAATCGGAGGCAACACGCTGATAAAGTGTATTCATCAGCTACTCCACGATTGGAAACTGAGCATCCTGTGCCCTGTCCACAAGAAAGGAGATAAGACTGTATGCTCTAGCTATAGGGGCATAAGTCTTTTCCCAACTGCCTACAAGATAGTGTCAGGGATATTGTGCGAACGACTAAAGCCTATGGTCAACGAAATAGTTGGGCCATATCAATGCGGCTATACATCTGGCAAATCCTCCACAGATCGTTCATGTCCAGGTCTCGTGTTGTGTCAGTCTATATTTTATATTCCAGGTGCAGTTTTAGGTTAGGTGTTTTATATATAGTATAGTGATCTTTTTTAGTGTCTAACAGATCAATCAATTGTGAAATCGATCTACTTAGAGCTAGTTCATCTGGCAATTCGTTTCCCTTTATATTACCCAGCAAAGTTTAACGATGTCTCGTATATAATTCGGTCTACAATTAAGGATAGCTCGTTAGTTTATGGTCTACGACTTGAGAGCCTTAAGGGCCGCCTAACTATCGTCTACTCGTATAACACTGGTTTCAAGTCCCCTAATAACTCCGCCCTTTCCATGATACCAAGAATCTCTGTTTGAAAGACGCTACAGCTATCGTTAAGCTAATGGCTTTTTGCAGTAGACACCGGCGCCATCATATCCGTGATCAAAAGTCCCTGCATGGAATAATTGCTGAGGGTGGGTCAAACCTAAAAGAGATGAACATATACTCGTGCGATTATTGTCCCCCGATTCAAAATTACTATTAATAATGTTTAAGACCTAAGCATTGCTAACCTATGAAATTAACACATTCCTGACTCTGAGAGTCTAAAAGCTGTCCTCGTACCTTGGAACTGTACCAGAATATCCAGAGCTTAGAGATCCAATATCTCGTTCAAGGCAGCCTGGGAGGTGCTGTTGATTAATACGATGTTCTGAATTGACGCAGCCCATTGTAGACTTTCTAGTTTGTACAGCAGATCATTATTGCCACCAGACAAGTCCACCATTAGTGAAGATGTCTGAATCACGGTTAGATACAATCAGTGTATCACTCGTGGTCTGAGTTCCCAACTTTTGCCAGTGGAGTTCTTGTAGGAGTGAGTGCAGTCCTCGATATTGCTGTTTCATTTCAGGTGATGGACCAGGATCTTACCGAGATATTTAGCTTCAAGTGAAAGTTCTATGAACCTGTGCGCTTCCTGGTGTATAATAGGAGATCTGTCTTCTCCTGGTTCACTCCAAGACCATTGTCATGAGTCCAGCCAAACATTTGTACCAGAGCAGGTAAAATAAGGTTGCTAAAAATTGAATACTTATTATCACTATTACATCATCAGGATAAGCCATCACCTTAGTTTTTAGTTGGCCTCAACACACAACAGATGCCAGAATAGGTGTGATAACTCCCCTTGCGGTGTACCTCTGCTAACAGTTTTCCTTATGGAATTCTCTTTTTTGGGCGTATTGATGATCCTACTTTTCAGCATCTGGTCAATTCATTCCACTAAGGTGGAGGAAATTTCTATGTTACTGAGAGCGTTATGGTTGGGTTCAAGTTTTACATTATTGAAGGCTATATTCTTCTCAACGTGCCCTTGCCACCTCATGGATGGCGGTTTCTACAGAGTGCTGAAATTTACTAATCTTTGTGGAGTCTACTTGTAAAATAATTTCAAGATCCACTTAACTTTCCATTGTCTTCAATAGAAAGGACGGGAGACTAGCTGGACTGTAGTCTTTAGGAGAACTGCCCGATTACATAGTGTCTGAAGTGGCTTAATGTTAACACGATTTACGGACAGTGAAATTGCAATCAAATTAATAACATCTAAGACAGTAAAATCAAAAACTATCTTGGATTCTATAAATTCGATCAAAAACTATTCTCAGCATGGCTCGGTGCATATAATAAGGGTACCAGGTCATGCGGGCAATAGAGGTAATGAGATATCAAATTCTCTGGCAGAACATGGAAGGGAATTAGAAACACTAAATGTGTCTCGTCCAGAGTTAAAAAAAATGCCCACATATCCCTATGGAATGGAGAATAAATAGGGAAAGCAACTAAAATCCTATGGGGAGACCAGAACGAGGAAATTACTAAAAACCTATTATTACTAGGAAAGGCAGAGTTGAGTAGGCTTACAGGTGTCCTTACCGGTCACCTGCTCAACATTAAATGTGCAGATAACAGCATATGTAGGGCATGCGGAGAAAACGACGGAACGTTGGAACATTTTCTCTACCAATGTCCCGCTTTCCCAAATATCAGATCCCAGCTTTTAGGGATCTTAATCAAGTAATGGTAAATGACCTGAAACAATTAAGGCATTTTGTTAAACCAACAAAAATCGCCGTAGCGCTTTTTAAATAAATCGCGATTCAAGTTCACATTTTTCAGGGTTTTATAAGGAGGCGATACAGTCAATCCATTGTCCAAATTTGAACTTCTATATATCAATAACGGTATAAGATATCATAAAAGTCAATCTTATAGAGAATTTTCATAGCTACAACATTTTCCTTAGTCCCATTTCGATATGACTTACGGTTTTCAAGCAAAATCGTGAAAACCTAAAAAAAACCTTGAAAATTACAACTTGAATCGCGATTTATTTAAAAAGCGCTCCGTGGATTTTTTGTTTTTTTTTCTATTTTTCTCATCTATGAACATTGTAGTTTCAGAATCCGCAAAAACTTCCCAGGTGCAATCACCTTCCATTTAAATTTGGTTCAAGAGCACCATGTCTAGTCTAGAGTGCACAAGGGGCCTACTCTGGCTTAAGTGCGTCTGGACATGTGACGATTTACTCACTCTTCTTTTTAACCCTAACCTATAGTCTTTGGGTAATTTATGGTTCGGTTTCCCGCTTTGGGGATGTCAGTCAAATCTTTGCATATATTAGGTATGAACGAGAACCGAGGATAGACTTTAAAAATTTCTATACACTCCTCTTTAGTGCGGAGTTAACTGTGGCTTTCTGTACATCTGCCATGAGATCTTTCGATTTGTTATAGACTATAGAAGGATTCACTATAAAACATTGTGCGTTATAGAGACGCTCATTATAGAAACGTTCGAAAGTATATTTTATTGTATAGTACGAGTGTGTATTGTTTAACAATTAATTTTTATTAAACAAGTATTTCGATTGTATTTTACTTTGATTCTACGTTTTTCTTTTTCTTCTATCCAAAAGTAACCATGGATTTTTTGTCATGTTCTCTTATGCTTACAGATCTTCTTGTGTGGGTGTATGTCACCATCATTGACATCATTATGCCATGCATGTTTCTTCGCCTTGTCAACCGCTCAATATCATCCTTCCGTGGAAAGAACAATGTAGCGATGAAAGTTATCATTAATCATTCTCATAGCATTCGTTTCATTGTCAGTCCTTAGCAGAGGACATTGTTAAATAGAATACAGATGTATGTATTTTTGGCTACGTTCGTTGTTGTTGTTGGTTATCTGTTCTCGGTAAGTGAGCAAATTCGCATTTTATTTGTCAATTTGGTTCCTTTTTTTGATATTCATGAAAAAGTGGAAAATTTTGTCATCAGTCATATAAATTGATATGTATGCCACGTTTTTTGTCAGTAGTGTTGGTTTTCATAGATATTTATACATGCATATGTAAGGATATATAAGGAAGATATATAAACTAGGGTTATGACTTTTTACAACTTCGTATCCCTGTATGATATTTTGATGAGTCTTTACCTTTACTTTAGATTACATAAAATATGAATTATAATGTGATTTGATAAATAAAAGCTTCCTCACAAAAAACTTTTTAAGTTTTTATTTTTCACAACTTTTGAAAATTTTTTGAAGTCAGTGTAAGCAGATATTTGTCTGAAAACAATGTATAGGGACACACGACATAACCAAAATGACAACGGTTTGTTTATCACTAATTTTATCGTCATATTATTACATATATATCTCTTTATATTATATATAATTTTATTTCATATATCATAAAAATGGAAAGTGGTTTATGCGGGACCTTTTTCACTATTTAAATGAAATAAAAGCCATTTTAGTCATAATAATTTTTCGAAAAAAAAAAAATCATTCCATAGTATTTTTTCAAAAAAAAAAATCAATGTGGTTTGTGCGGAACCTTTTTATACCCTATACCACAATGTGGAAAAGGGTATTATAAGTTTGTTTTGGTAAAAATTCATGTAACATCGCAAAATATTCGTCGGAGACACCCAATGTGGTATACCATTCTTCATATCTCGACGAGATAAAGCGATTTTGAGATGTGTGTCCGTCCGTCCGTCTGTCCATTATAAATTGTAAACACGATCCAGGCCGCAATTATGGACCGATCGTCACGAAATTTTGTATGGAGGTCGGGTTCAGATCAGAATAGATCCCTATTCTTATTGGTGATGACCATGAAATATTTAGCGGGTGAAATGGACCAAAAACATAATATTTATCCAATTTTCTAGCGGCTCTGTAGGTCTCAATAATAGTCCGATCAACGCGTAATTTTAAATAAGGTAAAAGTATATCACAAAGGAGAAGCTTGCAATTTGAGATGGCGATCGGATAATATTTAGAGGGTTAAATGGACCAAAACTTTTGTGTGAAAATTGTGAAAAATTTTAATATACAGCTTATATCATAATTCCTGGAAGTGACATTCCGGACAAGTGAGATATACTTGAAAGTGGAACGCTTGACCTTTCAATTGATGTGCATGATCAGATAACAGAGTTACAGCCTAATATATCCCGTTATTTGTTTGTAGTGTAATAATAAACTCGCTAGAAGTCGCAATTATACATCAATTGTCACGAAATTTTGCACCCGGTAAGAGTATAGGTCGAAAAAGATGCATACATTTTTGAATGATGATCTGATATTCTTTAGCGGGTGAAATGGACCATTACTTTTGTAGGAAAAATATAAAAATTTTATTTTTGGTCGATATTTTAATTCCTTGATGACATATATATTTCGCAAAGTAGCCTACATATGGGAAAAACTACTGACCTTTCCTCTGATGTAAATTGCAATAAAGTGTTTGCTAGATAACGGGTCTACTGCCTAATATATAATGGGTTCTGTGTAGAGAACTGCATTTTTATCCCATGCTACATATTGTCTCTCCACGAAATATTCGTCCTAGACCCCTATATTTGGTATGCCAAAATTCATATCTCGACGAGATAAAGCGATTTAGCGATGTGTGTCCGTCCATTAAAAATTGTAAACAACCCAGCAAAAATACTCATTACAAATTTGCCTACTTTCTCATTATTTTAACACGGGCATGTCATAGGGAGTAAGTACTTATTTTTTGGCCACTAAAAAGTAGATAAATAAGTAGTTACTCCCTGGTTACTTCAAGTCGTAACTACTTATTTAAGTACTTACTTATTTACTTTTAAGTGCCAAAAAATAAGAACTTACTCCCTATGATATGCCCGTGTTAAAATAATGAGAAAGTAGGCCAATTTGTAATGAGTATTTTTGCTGGGAAGCTTAAGGCCGCAACTATGGACCGATTGTAACAAATTTTTTAAGGAGATTGGTTTCGGGCCGGAGTAGAAATGATTGATTTTTGGTGATGATAGTGAACTGTTCAGGGGATGAAATGGACCAAAAACAAAATTTTAACCAATTTTGTAGCGGCTCTGTAGGTCAAAATAATAACCCGCAAAATTTTAAACAAAGTTTGAGTTTATGATAAAGAAAAAGCGTACAAACCAACGTGAAGATCAGATAATACTTAGCGGTTAAATGGACTGAAACTTTTGTGTGAAATTGGTAAAAATTTCAATAACGTAGCGGTTAAACAACGGAAGTAGCAGCACTACATAAGTGGGTTTCAATGCATTTTAGTTTGTGTGAAGTAAATTTTCTTTCCTGCTACAAAAATGTCTTTGTCATGCTACATAACTTTGTGGTTTTGATAATTAAATTTTCACAATCATTGAAAAGAAGTTCCGTGGAGAGCGATTGTCCAGGGACAGTGGTATAGGGTATCCCATGGTCGGCTCCGTCCGACTATAGACTTTTCTTACTTGTTTTATAATAAAATGGATTGAATGTTATTTTAGGCATTAATAGGCAAAAGTTCATCCATTCTCACTATAGGAAATCATTTTTGAGAAAAAACATCAAAAAGTCATAACCCTAATATAAACGTTGATACGAAATGATAAGGCACCAGAATAGTGATTTTGGACCAAATCAGTTTAAAGTAATTTTGAGTCGATTAAGCATCCAAGCAAAATAAATTGGAAGTAGTGCAATGTAGACTAGTTCTTTCGCGACATGTTTTGATGCAATTCAAACGGAGTCGTGAAAAATGCACTCCATTCCTCACATTTTAACCGCATTTGGATGCAATCCAAAGAATGACAGCCACTTGTCACATTGTAGCAACATCCGGATGCAGTTCAACAGAGTCGTGAAAAAGGCATTCCAATTCCTCACAATTTAACATCATCCGGATGCAGTCCAAACGGAGTCGAGAAAAAGGCACTCCGTTCGCTACATTTTATTAGCAGTTGTTAGAGATCCCTAAAAGTACAAAATCAGTTTGTACATCTCTACAGGCAGCGGTATAAATTTTCCAAAAAGAGATAAGCGTGTTACCAATTTCAAAATATTGTTATAAAATAAAACTGTTGCGAACATTTTTGCGGTAACTCACGATAAGAAAATTTCCCAATGGAGTGTTCTTGGAGTACATGTCGAAATCTTAACTGGTGATGGGAAGACAATATCAAACCCGTTTAGCAGATGAAGCAAAAACAGTTCAGCTTGGATTAAATTGAGAGCGGAGGAAACACGCATGGTTGCGATTGAATTCAATGGAGAATTTTCATAATTTGTGTTAATGTAATAAAGTTCTTAATATTTTTGCTTTACACAAATAATAAATGCATTTTATTTCTTCTGGGATATTTTGTAATGGCTTGCAAACATTCCGCAGAATTCCTGTATCAAAACACGTGCTTTGGACTGCATTCTATTCTACTCCAAAGGTTAAAATGCAATGCCAAAGGGTCAGTTAAAATGCAGTGCCAAAGCGTCAGTTGAAATGCAGTGCAATGGAGTGCATCTTTCAGTAGTCACGCTCTTGTAAAAATCATGAGTGAAAACGCATAATTTGATGCACTTCCCGATCGATTGTACATATAATTTAAATGCCTCTTTGGAGGGAAACTTTTTGCTGGGATGTCATTTTATTCATTTATTTAATTTTGCCCTATTATTAGGAGTCTATCAAAGTCTAATCTCGCGAACAGACTCGTACTGGGGAATTTTTGCTTAATCTATATACCAACAAGTAAAAAAGTATCAGTCGGCTTTGCCAACAGAGATATACCCTCAGCCTGTGTATATTGAAACAATTTTTTCCCCAAAAAAACGGGGGTTTCAAAAATTTTGGGTGTTTGAACTGACGAAAATGTTGATTAGGATTAAAGATCAAAAGTTTTGCGGAGGAGATACTAAAATGAATGGATCGACATTGACCATTATAGAAGTGGATCTCCAGCCACTCTATATTGTGCCTATGGGGTTTTACACCCTTGGGGCTGTTTTCTCAAGAAGTATGGACTTGCCCCTGAAAAAAACTTTTACCATCGTAATTGAGGCAGCGAATGCAAGTTGCTTCAACAAAAATAAAAGTGATTCGAGATCAGGTCTTAAAGTGAACTTATCCGAAATTTTGTGTGGGAGGTACCGGATGGAGTAGACAAATATAGACAATATTTGAACCTGATCTATACCAGGAAGATATATTAGGATGTGTAAAGTATGGGCCAATTCGGCCACTCCCTTCAAGAGTTATCGTACGAACAATTTTTCCGAACATTTTTGAATTTTTGTGGTAGAGGTACCTGAAGGAGTGGACCGATATGGCTTATCTTCGAACTTAAACTATGTTTGAACAAAATATTACTAAGGCTAAATGTTGGAATCGGCACATCCGTTCTAGAGTTATCTTGCGCTCAAACAACCTCACACGGTGCCATAGGGATTTTTTTCAACTTTCATGCTACTTTCTCACGAAGTATGGACTTGCCCCGGATGAAACTTGTTCCCTCGTATTGGGGGCAGTGAATACAAGTTGCTAAAATAAAAGTCAAATCGATTCGAGAGATGGCCCTAAACTGAACTTTTCCAAACTTTTGTGTGGAAGGTACCCGAAGGAATGGACCGATTGAAACCTTATCTAAGTCTGCTACACATTTCAGGATGTGAAAGTATGGACAAAATCAGTTATTCCCTTCAAGAGTTATCGTGCGCACAAGTTTTCTGAACATTTTCGAACTTTTGTGTGGGAGGTACCGGAAAAAGTGGACCGATATAGCCCACCTTCGAACTTAAACTAAGTTTGGGCAAAATATTACGAAAGCCAAAATTTGAACCGAATGGGTTTATCCGTTCGAGAGTTATAGTGCGCTCCAGCCCGCCAGACGGACGGGCATTGCTCAATCGACTCCAAATTGTCTGAAACACATTTCGTCCAAACATACTTGGGGTCTAAAACCATTATTTCGATGAGGCCTATTTTGCCCGTATGAAAGTGTATATACCCTCGTTATCATAAAAGCTGATTGTATAAAACTCTTTGATATAGGGCGAAGAAAAGTTTATCCTTTTTTTTGAAATGGAATATGAAATAATTGACAATATTTGTGATATACATTGTGATACGACCAAAATTGTGCCTCATCGAAACAACGGTTTTAGATCCCAAGTATGTTTCGACGAAATTCGTTTCAGACAATTTGGAGTCGATTTAGCCATGTCCGTCTGTCTGGCTGGTGCGCACGACAACTCTCGATCTGATCAACCGAATCCAACCAAATTTTGGTTATCGTGATATTTTGTCCAAACTTAGTTTAAAATTTTTCTGTAAAATGGTGTGAACGATAACTCTCGAAGGGAGCAATCGGTTTGATTCAAACTTTACACATCGTACTATTCCTTCCAGATATAGATCGAGAGTTCGAATATGGACTATATTGGTCCACATCTTCAGGTTCCTCCCACACAAAATTCGGATAAAGTGAAGTTTACGAGCTCCTCTCCGATTGTTTTGAATTTTTTTCAGTGAGTTGTCCTTGCGCAAGTCCATACTTCCTGAGATATTACCCTAAAAGCTCCAAGAAACCCTGATGACACTAACCAAAATGGCAAGTTAATTCTCGCAGGGAGTTTCTGATCGGTGCAGACTGTGTACATACTATTATTTCATCCAGTCATTTATCTGGTAGGAATATGGATTGTATCGGTCCACTCCTTCGGGTACATCCCACAGAAAATTCGGATAAAGTTAAGATTAAGAGCTCCTCTCGCGTCGTTTTGATTCTTTTTTCAGTAGGTTGTTCGCGAGGTCCCATTTACAACGGCATATTTTTCCGGAGTAAGTCAATAATTTGGTTACTAAAAATGTTTGGTATATGTCAATGATTTGGTATAGCCCCACATACTGTACATACAGATTTTAACGTAAACTCGTTATACAAAATCAACAGATTTTATATACAGCAACATTTATGTTGTTTTTTTTTTTTTTTGGCTGAGGCTATATCTCCGCCAGCACAGCTGACTGATGCATTCTTACTTGTTATTTATAAAGATAAGGCCATTATTTCGATGAGACACATTTTTGATCGTATCAAAAATTGTTATCGTTAGGTTAAGGGTAATAAAGGGTATAATGAAAATGTGCAATACATTCTGTTGTAATGTGGTACTACATAAAAAAGGGTTGGCGTATACTTTACGTATAGAACGATGTACCAAACGTATACGCCAATCCCTACTATTTCAATTTATTCTCATCAAATTGTTTGTAGCCAAAGAAGTAGTTGAATCATGAGTGCAAGTGATTTTGGACTACATCTTTTTGCGTGAAAGAAGTCATGAATTTTACTATGGCATGGTGCAGTGAGGATACTATCTAATTTGCTTCTTAAGCAAACAATTTGCATTAGTTCTTTGTAGTGAATATATATACATTCCATGGAATGTATTTTGAATTGATTTTCTAAAAGTCGACTTTTGATTATTCGTTAGGCGCCGAAAACCGATTATAATCAAACATAATCGACCAATTTCTTTGATGCGATTCTGGATGTGTATATGTATAAAAATGTACTGTCAATTACGCGGTTTTAGCACACCCAATAGTCAACCACGATTAATATTAGACTACGAATAATAGTCCACTACGAATAATAACACAGTACAACAAAATCGAACTTTTTTTAAAGAAACCCTGCACAGATTATGAAAGAGGACCGAAAAAAAGAAGACACGTGTATCGGCGTTTTGAAAGTTTACGTCTGGAAGTAACCTAAATAGGCGTGGCAAGTTCCGCCCATTTTCACAGGTTTTGAAATATTCGACATCAGATTCCTTGGAATCCTCATTCGACTCACCAAAGGGATCTTTTTGGTCCCTTTTTTCAGGAACGTTTAAAAACTCCTTTAAAATGTGATCGTATCAGATCAAAATATTCTACAAAATTATTTGTCATAAAATTTAACTATAGGTTCCCGAAAACACCAAAACTCTAAATCGTACCTAAACGCCAGGAATCTGCCAAAAGTAAAATCACGTTTTAGGGTTAATGTAGTACTTTATATGAGTTTATTAAGTTTTGTCCCACAAAACTTCATTTTAGATAGAAGACGTCAAAGACAAAAATAATCTCCATCAAATTTCAATATAAGTCACCGAATAAATGAAATATGCATTTGCAATATATATCAAGAAAATATATATATCAAATTTGCCAACAAAACACCCAAATATTTTTTTTGAATAAATTTGTTTCGTTCTTTTGTCGAGTTGATGCATGAAAGTAAAATGAAATTTAGTTTTAGACGAAAGGTGTTAAAAGGTGAAATATTCTACACAAAATTTCACTATAAGTCCCAGAACAAACTTGATATCTAAGTAAAACACTGTGTTAAGAAAATGACGTTACAAAATTAGATTTTATAGGTAGAAATTATTTGTTAAACTTTTAGACTCTTAATTAAAATTTATTCTATACTGAGTCAAAATCACCAAAAATACCGCACTTTTGGGGGGTTGTGTCAAAAGAAGAAATGTTCCTAATCAAATTTTATTATCAGTCTCTAAACAAAAGAAATTTGTTGCTATAATATTTAACATCTCCAGAAGCTTTCGCTTTTTATATATGATTTAGGACCATATTCTACCGTTTTTATTCACATTTTCGTTATCTGCGGCCACAAAATATATTTTATTGATGTTTTTCATAATAAATGATTGTGTAAGAACTTGTATTCGCTACCCCCATTACAACAGTGCAAGTTTTTTTAGGGGCAAGTCCATATTTCTTGAGAAAATAGCCCGAACGCTATAAAAATCCCTATGGCACTATGCGTATGATAACATTCGAACGGATCAGACGATTCGGTTCAAAATTTAGCCTTCGTAGAATTTAGTCCAAACTAAGTTTAAGTTTGAAGATTGGCCATATCGGAGCGCACCTTTCGGTACCTTCCACCACCCCCAAAAGTTAAAAAAATATCACTAAATATTACGCGCTATATCTGCTGACCAACTGAATTGACTGGTGGGCACAAAATCTATCAAAACGAATGAATCCCAGAACAAGATCCACTTCCAAAATGGACTCCGTCTGTCTTAGATTTGATACTGTCAATATATGGACGTTTTAATTCACACATGCTGAGGGTATATCGCGGGTGACGTAGGGGATGAATGATACCAAGCAACGGTATTGACCGGCTTTAACATGGCAAAGCCCAGGATTTATCTTGGTCCCTCTTTCATCTCAAGTGGACACTGACCTCTCCGTGGTGTCACCTGGGGAACTGTCTTTAACACCCGTTAAAGGTAGTGAGCTAACATTTGCCGCGCGTTCACCCATAAGAACGTTAAAAACTTGGGTTTGGGCGTCGGGTTAGTAACCCTCCCCTAGAAAAAAACATCCTACTATGAAAAAACAAAAGAAAAGAAAAACAAACCCCTCTAAAGTTGACGAACCCCGCAAACGTTTTAAGGACCATGATCTGCGAATCTGCACCTGGAATGTTCGCACTCTTTATAGAGAAGGTGCAGTCTTCGCATTAGCAGACGTACTAGAAAAGTACAAGGCCGATATTACTGCCATACAGGAAATAAGGTGGATTGGGAAAGGCGTCACAACAACACCTAAAGGTGACGCACTGTATTATAGCTGCCATGACGTAAAGCATGAGTTTGGTTGCGGATTCGTAGTTAGTCGGAGACTAAAACATCTGGTATCCAGCTTCACCCCAGTGAATGAAAGACTTGCTGAAATTCGAATAAAAGCTAAATTCTTCAACAACAGCTTTATTTGCGCTCATGATCCCACTGAAGAAAAGGACGAACAGACCAAAGATATATTTTACGAGCGCTTAGAAGAAATATATGACTTTTGCCCTGCCCATGACATTAAAATCATTCTAGGCGATTTGAATGCCAAAATTGGAAAGGAGAATATCTTTGGCCCAACAGTCGGGAAATTCAGTCTCCACAGTGAAACATCTGACAATGGTATGAGGCTGATAGACTTTGCAGCTGCAAAAAACATGGTAGTTAGCAGTACCAGATTTAATCATCTCGATATTCATAAGGGCACCTGGCTGTCTCCAGATCAATAGAATAGATGGAAGACATTCATCCAGCGTGTTGGATGTACGATCGTTCCGAGGCGCAAACATAGACTCGCACCTTGTTGCAGCAAAGGTACGTACCCGTCTAAACGTTGCAAATAAAGCACGAACAGGCACAACGCGGAAGTTGGACATCGATAGGCTGCAAACACAACAGATATCCACAGCATATACCACTCAACTAGCCCAATTGCTTAACGCGAGCACTGCTTGTCCCGATAACATAACAACACAATGATAAAATACTGCCTACTCCATGCAAACAGCCGCAAAATCCATACTTGGATTCCAGAGACCTCCACAAAGGAATTCATGTTATGACCAGGAGTGTCGTGTTGCTACCGAAGAGAAAAATGCGGCATATAGAGCTACTTTACAATCAGTAGCAACGTGTAGCACACGAGAGAGATATCGGGAGAAAAGGAGAGAAGAGAAACGACATTTCCGCAAGAAAAAGAAAGAAATGGAAAAGCGGGAGTGTGAAAAAATCGAGATGTACAGGAGCCAGAATGAAGTCCGAAAATTCTACCAAAGAGTGAAATATCAAACAGATGGCTTTGGTACAGGCACATGCTCCTGTAGAGACCAGCAAGGTAATCTGGTAACAGATACAGATAGCGTGCTCAGGATATGGAAGGAACATTTCTCCAATCTGCTGGTATCCAATAGTGGCGAAGACGATAATACCACAGATCCAATCCCAGAAGATGGTATAGAATGTATGCCGCCCGGCCAAGATGAGGTAAAAACAGCAATCAACCGGCTGAAGAATAATAAAGCAGCAGGAGCCGATGGCTTACCAGCCGAGCTGTTTAAAACCGGAGGCGACGCGCTGATAAGGTGTATTCATCAGCTAGTTAGCACCATCTGGCAGGAAGAACGCGTACCCGACGATTGGAACCTGAGTATCCTGTGCCCCGTCCACAAGAAAGGAGATAAGACTGTATGCTCCAACTATAGGGGCATAAGTCTTCTCCCTATTGCCTATAAGATAGTGTCAGGGATATTGTGCGAACGACTAAAGCCAATGGTCAACGAAATAATTGGACCATACCAATGTGGCTTTAGACCTGGCAAGTCCACCATTGACCATAATATTTACCCTGCGGCAAATCCTAGAGAAGACCCAAGAGATACAGATCGACACATTTCACCTTTTTGTCGATTATAAAGCAGCATTCGACAGTCCCCTCCGATCAAAGGTATTCCATGCAATGTCTGAATTTGGTATCCCCGCAAAGCTCATCCGGCTTTGTAAGATGACTTTAACTGATACTAGGTCCTCAGTTAAAATTGGAAAGAACCTCTCCGAAGAATTTTGTTCCAAAAGAGGTTTCAGACAAGGAGACAGCCTTTCGTGCGACCTATTCAACATTATGCTGGAAAAGGTAATACGAGATGCAAATGTCAAAAGAAATGACACAATTTACACCAATAGCCACATGTTACTTGCCTATGCTGATGACATAGACATCATGGGACGATCAATAAAGGAAGTAACTGATACCTTTAGGAAGAATCTGCGAAAGTGGGTCTGGCGGTAAACGGCGAATAGACCAAATTGATGGTGTCGACGCGCAAAGCGTCCATAGAGCTCGGACCAACTGTGGAAGTTGGTACTTACAATTTTGAGGTAGTTAAGGACTTCGTCTACCTCGGCTCTGCCATAAACACAACAAACAACATCAGTTGTGAAATAAGAACAAGAATTGTATTGGTTTAAGTAAGCAATTTAAAAACAAAGCCACATCTCGTCAAACAAAAATAACACTATACAAAACGCTGATACTATCCGTGCTAATGTATGGCTCCGAAGCATGGGTACTTGCGCAAGCAGATAAGGCAGTGCTTGGTGTGTTTGAGAGGAAAATTCTTTGAAAGATCTACTGGCCGATTTGCGATGACGGTGAATATCGGCGTCGTATGAACCACGAGCTATATAAGCTATACAAAGACATGAATATAGTTAAACGTATCGAGATGCAACGACTGCGTTGGCTAGGCCATATCATGAGAATGAGCGATGATGAACCCGCTAAAAAGGCGTATGAATACATGCCACATGGCGGTGCACGCAGAATCGGCAGGCCTAAGCTTCGATGGGGCATACAAGTGGATGAAGAAATGAAAAGGCGCGGTATTCCAAAAAGTCAAGCGAAAAACAGAGAGGAATGGAGATCTTTTCTTAGTTTGGTCTATGGTCAGTGGATCCACCCATTGGCCAAAAATAAAAAAATTAATATCAAAATTTTGGTACAACATCTGG
This sequence comes from Musca autumnalis, assembly GCF_047663935.1. Classification (NCBI taxonomy): domain Eukaryota; kingdom Metazoa; phylum Arthropoda; class Insecta; order Diptera; family Muscidae; genus Musca; species Musca autumnalis. The sequence continues at coordinate 74,667,144 of NW_027411977.1, read as the reverse complement.
CAACTCTGACAGCTATGACATGGACCTTTTTAAAAATATATTAGTTTTTGTTTCATTCGAACGCGATCTTCTTAAGAATAGCTTCAAAATTCGGAACATTTGACTAATATTTTTTGTTGTGAGCACAACCTATATTTTAAGTACAAGTAAATATATTCAAAATATCGCGAAACTAATACGTATAACAAAATCCTATAGTGGATTTTGAAAGAGGAGGTAATAGCTTAATTTTCATTAAAAAATAGTGTGTTAGCGTGTTGTGGAATTCTAGTTAGCTGCATATTTTCTTAGTATATTTTCTAATGCCAATTAGATCATATAGTTAAGTTTGACCTAAGGTTTCAGTCATGATGCCCACCAGTGCCCACCTCGGGAATAATTTTCCAACGTACTTCATGGGTTTAAGATTATTCAGTATTAAAATCAGCTGCCATCCAGTGCCAGACTATAAATAGTGGGCCGCTGACTAAAGCTGCCCCAGAATAGGGTTTCTATGGATATATTAGCGTATAACTCTGTTATCTGACCACGTACATTAACATAATTGGTATCAGTGGCAAGATGAAAAGATCTTCTTCCAAATTTGTCTTACATTGGCGGTACGTGCCTTCCAGGAAGAACGCAATAAGATCTATATTAAAAATTTTACCAATTTTCAGACAAAAATGTTGATTTGTTTAATCCGCTAAATTGGTTGGGTTTTATGTTGTTCTGGAGATTGTTTTGTTTCCCCAAGCCTATTTTTGCATCATAGGGTAATAGGGACCTTTGTTCATGTCATTTTGTATTAACAGCATAAAACAATTCTGACCTTATACCCCCTCCAGAGGGGAATGGGGGGAGAATGTTGCGCTCGTGGTTTCTTAAAACACTCTTCGCAGCAGCACAAAGCTGTAACCTCCGCATTGGCTTGGTTTTTACACCCTAAATATTTTTGGCCATTTTCTCCATACATGTGGATCCACTGTGAAATGTTCTGTAATGCGCCAACTAAGTAAGTAAGTAATATTTTATCCGAACTTAGTTTATGTTCGAAGATGGGTCATATCAGTCCTTTCCTTTTGGTACCTCTCCCACAAAAGTTCGGAAATATTCTGAAAATTTGTGCCCACGATAACTCCATCCTTTGCACATAGTAATATTTCCACGAGACATAGATCAGGCTTGAATATGGACTATATATGTCAATTCATTCAGGTACCTCCCACACAAAATTTCGGAAAAATGCAGTTTAAGGCCTGCTTTCGAATCGCTTTTATCTTTGTTGTAACAACGCGCTATATCTGCTGACCAACTGAAATGACTGGTGGACACAAAATCTTTCAAAAGGAATTAATCCCAAAACAAGATCCACTTCCAAAATGGACTATGTCGGTCCATTTCTTAAAGTACATCCTCCCCAAAACTTTTGAGCTTCAAACCAAATATATTTGTTGTCGGAAAATTCCAAAAAGAGCTACAAAATCCGTAATCCGTAGATTCGATATCGTCAATAGATGGACGTTTCAATTCACACATGCTGAGGGTATACCTCTGTCGGCAAAGCCTGTTTTACTTGTTTGGCTACAGACAAAGATGCAGTCTGACATTTCTTGACCCGTGATTATCTTTTTGGATACAAACATTTTGCTGAGTAATTAAAATACCATAACATAAATTGTTTCTTGTGTTCATTGCTGAAATGTGAACATTTTATGAAATGGATTCAAATCGAACATTGTCAAAATGTGAAGAACGGAATGCATTTTTCATGACTCTGCGGGGACTGCTTCTATAAAAGCTACTCAATCACTACTTCACATAGAACAACTTCAAATAAATTTTGCTGGGTTAGAATTGGCTAATCTAGTTCCAAGTTCATTGTACTAGTTCCAGAACGTTTGAGTAACCAATGATGTGGGTCATTGGAACTGTGTATTGAACTAGTGTATTGAACTAGACAGTTCCATATAGTTCATTTGTACTCGTATATTACTTCATAATCACACAACATGTTTTGACATTACCTTGGCCCAAACTCGAACTATAAACTCCGACTATAGTTGTGATTAAAAAGGTATGAACAATATGTAATGTTGGTCCTTTATAACCAAAATTTTTAGATGTCCACTATGTTATCAAAACGAACCTATAACACTCCACACTTGAGGCTAGGTTACAGAAAACGAAAAACATAAACTGAATTAAATATGTAATATATTTCTTTGAATTATTCTTAAAACCGTTCGAATCAGTCAGTTGAAACATATTAGCAATTTATTGTTGAACAATTTCAAACAAGGAACGATATTCGTTCCGTTATCAAACGGTATATACTATTACATATCTTGCAGCATCATGTTCATATTAAATTTTATTGCTTTCATTCATGTCAACAAAATAAAAGGAAAATTGTTGCGTTATTATATAACATACATACATAGAAGTACACACACATAGGTCCTTATGTATGCATTCAAATTCATATACCCACACTTTCATCATATTTCTATATATGTGTGTTAGTTTTTTTTTCTCCTTCACTTTACCATACACTCAGAGGCTGACGCATATCCATTATGCTAACACGTTTCTATGGATAACCCCGTCACTTCATTTGCATTTAAGGATCACTGAAACTGAAGTGAAAAAGAACACTTTAATTTATGAGAATCCCCATAATTCCATAAGCATAATTAGTTTTCAAAACCATAAAAAACGTACGTAACTGAGTGGCTGGTTGCTTGACTGGCTGACTAAGAGATTGGTGCGTTGGTTGGTTGGTGGTTGTATGGATGCTGCAAAAAAAAAAAAAATATTGCCTGCCTTTGTTACTGCAGATGTTGCCAAGACTGCCAGGAAAGTTAGTTAGTTCAGCATCTCCCATACATAACAACACATACATATATCGTTACATTCAGAAAGTCAAACTGACAGAGATAATAAAAACATGAAATATAAATGCCAAGGATTTATTATTAGATGGATATTATCATCATCATGAAAACAAACATTTCTACACTCACGCAACACTGTGATGAAACATAATTGGATTTCAATTCAGTGTTCAGCAAAAGTGTTTCAATACCTACCAAGGTTTTTGTGTTAATTTTTTTTCCGAATTTAATATAATTTATTTTAATACCAATTAAATGAACATTATTGAGATGAGCTTTTTTTGTTCAAGAGTCACACGTGTATATTATATTCTCAATGTTTTTTCTTACAATAATAAATAATTAATTTCACATTAACAGAAGAATTTTGTTGGTATGTAAGATAGAAAAGGGATTAATATTGTTACATATCGGTAGAGTTATTATCTCTATGCCCCTTGTTAGTTGGTTGGATTTTTCTAATAAATTTATAACCGAAAAATGTGTTAAAAATAAAAATTACTTACTTACTTAGTTGGCCCATTACAGAACATTTGTTCCATAGACCGAACTAAGAAAAGATCTCAATTCCTCTCTGTTTTTCGCTTGACTTTTTGGAATACCGCGCCTTTTCATTTTTTCATCCACTTGTATGCTCCATCGAAGTTTAGGCCTGCCGATTCTGCGTGCACCGCCATGTGGCATGTATTCGTACGCCTTTTAAGCGGGTTCATCATCGCTCATTCTTATGATATGGCCTAGCCAACGCAATCGTTGCATCTCGATACGTTTAACTATATTCATGTCTTTGTATAGCTTATATAGCTCGTGGTTCATACGACGTCGATATTCACCGTCAACGCAAATCGGCCCATAGATCTTTCGAAGAATTTTCCTCTCAAACACACCAAGCACTGCCTTATCTGCTTGCGCAAGTACCCATGCTTCGGAGCCATACATTAGCACGGGCAGTATCAGCGTTTTGTAGAGCGTTATTTTTGTTTGACGAGATGTGGCTTTGTTTTTAAAATGCTCACAATAGTAGCATCTGTTGGCCAATACAATTCTTCTTCTTATTTCACAACTGATGTTGTTTGTTGTGTTTATGGCAGTGCCGAGGTAGACGAAGTATTTAACTACCTCAAAATTATAGGTACCAACTTTCACAGTTGGTCCGAGCTCTACGAGTATGGACGCTTTGCGCGTCGACACCATCAATTTTGTCTTTTCGCCGTTTACCGCCAGACCCACTTTCGCAGATTCTGCTTCGACCTTCCTAAAGGTATCAGTTACTTCCTTTACTGATCGTCTATGCCATCAGTATAAGCAAGTAACATGTGGCTATTGGTGTAAATTTTGACATTTTTTTTTGGCATTTGCATCTCGTATTACCTTTTCCAGCAAAATGTTGAGTAGATCACACGAAAGACTGTCTCCTTGTCTGAAACCTCTTTTGCTACTGAACTGTTCGGAGAGGTTCTTTCCAATTTTAACTGTGGACCTAGTATCAGTTAAAGTCATCTTACAAAGCCGGATGAGCATTGCGGGGATACCAAATTCAGACATTGCATGGAATACCTTTGATCGGAGGGGACTGTCGAATGCTGCTTTATAATCGACAAAAATGTGATATGTGTCGATCTGCATCTCTTGGGTCTTGTCTAGGATTTGCCGCAGGGTAAATGTCTGGTCAATGGTGGACTTACCAGGTCTAAAGCCACATTGGTATGGTCCAATTATTTCGTTAACCATTGGCTTTAGTCGTTCGCACAATATCCCTGACACTATCTTATAGGCAATAGGGAGAAGACTTATGCCCCTATAGTTGGAACATTCAGTCTTATCTCCTTTCTTGTGGACGGGACATAGGATGCTCAGGTTCCAATCGTCGGGTACGCGTTCTTCCTGCCGTATGGTGCTAACTAGCTGATGCAAACACCTTATCAGCGCGTCGCCTCCGGTGTTAAACAGCTCGGCCGGTAAGCCATCGGCTCCTGCTGTTTTATTATTCTTCAGCCGGTTGCTTGCTGTTTTTACCTCATCTTGGCCGGGCGGTATACATTCTATACCATCTTCTGGGATTGGATCTGTGGTATCATCGTCTTCGCTACTATTGGATACCAGCAGATTGGAGAAATGTTCCTTCCATATCCTGAGCACGCTATCTGTATCTGTCACCAGATTACCTTGCTGGTCTCTACAGGAGGATGTGCCTGTACCAAAGCCATCTGTTTGATGTTTCACTCTTTGGTGGAATTTTCGGACTTCATTCTGGTTCCTGTACATCACGATTTTTTCACACTACCGCTTTTCCATTTCCCTCTTTTTCTTGCGGAAAAGACGTTTCTCTTCTCTCCTTTTCTCCCGATTTCTCTATCGTGCGCTACGTGTTGCTACTGATTGTAAAGTAGCTCTATATGCTGCATTTTTCTCTTCAGTAGCAGAACGACACTCCTGGTCATACTACAGGTCAATTCCTTTGTGGAGGTCTCTGGAATCCTAGTATGGATTTTGCGGCTGTTTGCATGGATTGTTCAATATTTTGCCATTGTGTTGTTATGTTATCGGGACAAGGAGTGCTCGCGTTAAGCAATTGGGCTGGTTGAGTGGAATATACTGTGGCTGTCTGTTGTGTTTGCAGCCTATCGATGTCCAACTTCCGCGTTGTGTCCATTCGTGCTTTATTTGCAACGTTTAGACGAGTACGTACCTTTGCTGCAACAAGGTAGTGGTCCGAATCAATGTTTGCGCCTCGGAACGATCGTACATCCAACACGCTGGATGAATGTCTTCCATCTAGTTGTGACAAATTTGTACGTGTCACATAAATTCGGGGACCAAACTGGCGCCGCATAGCTTACCCCAGACCGACCTATCGCTTTATACGTTGTCAACAAGGTTTCTTTATCTGCACCCCAAGTGCTGCCGGCTAGGGACTTGAGGACCTTGTTACTACATTTCAGTTTAACGCAGATAGCTGTGGCATGCAAGGACGACGTGAAAGTGGTGTCGAATGTGACCCCTAGAATTTTGGGGCAGTTTGTGGTCGGAATTCTGCTACCATCGACCCTGATATTCAACTCTCTTCTATACTGCGTCCATGTAGTGAACAGAGTGGCCGTCTATTTAGTGGCGGATATCTGCATATTCCTCGCGTGGAAAAAGTTGGTCGGTTTAATAGGAGTTCAGTCTCCCACAGATGTCATCAGGGTTGGTGCCTGACGCCAGGATCGTAAAATCATCCGCATACGTTACGATCTCAATGCCATCTGAAGGTGGTGGAATACAGGAAAGGTAGAGGTTAAACAGTTCCGGAGATATCACCCCTCCTTGGAGAACTCCCTGTTTCACTCTACGGGGCTTGGATTTCTTGTTCCTGAATTCCACATACGACTGGCGTCCACACATATAGTTGATTATCCAACGTTTCAGACTTGGCGGGAGGGTTGTCTGCTCGATGTCCTCAAATAGCTTGGAGTGCTTGACAGTACCAAAGGCTTTTGTTGTCGTGCTGTGCTGCTTACGGAATCCATGCTGATGATCGGCAACTTGATAGCTATTTCTAATGCTGGGAGGACTAAGGCCTCAAGGGTCTTCGCTACAGGTGACAAAAGCGTAATCGGCCTGTACGATTCACATTTGCTGGCATTCTTGCCTGGTTTCAATAGCGGGACCACCCTGCCCATTTTCCAGACTTCGGGAACAATAAGGGTGGCTAGCGATAGGTTGAGAACTTTGGTGCGATACCCTACTCCCGGCTCATCCAGCTGTTTCAACATTACCATGAAAGTTCAGTCACGGCCTAAGGCTTTGGATGATTTAGCGTTTCTTATGGCATTCGCAACATCATCCATTGTAAACTCTGGTGGTTCATCCTCGGCAGGAAGAGATCTAATGCGACGTAACACTCTTCTCTTCGCCCTGTCATCCTCGGGGTGCTCGATAAACTGTCGATTGAAGTAACTTGCGCACCTCTTCGGGTCAGTCAACGTAACATCACCAAACGTGACTGAGGTCCTCTCATCCCTCCTTCCGGGGTTCGAGAGTGACTTAACCGTTGCCCACAATTTACTTATACCGGCTCCAATGTTGCAACTCTTCGGATGATTTATTTTTTTATTTATTCTTCCGCTTATGTTCGCCGACCAGCCTTTTAACTTCCAGTGTCTCCCTTACTCTGGGGTCGTCGGGGTTGGTTCGACGAAGCTCACCACGCTCATTTGTTAATCTCGTCGCCTCTGCTGGGAAATTTGGTCTTACTTCGGGTATTCGACCAGCAGGTATATGGCGAGCGGCTGCAGCATTGATGATGTCTCGGAACATCCTTTCCGCTATCCGAACATCAGAAGGATTGGGCAATTCTCTGAAGCGGTGATTGGTGAACTCTCTGAAACTCGGCCAATCTGCTTTCTTATGATTGATGAATTTGCGGCGTTCAGAGGTGATGAAATTGTGTGGTCTGCTGTTGGAGACAATTATGGGGAGATGGTTTGATCCAAGGGAAATGACGGGTTGCCAGGTGATTTCATTAGTAAGACCAGGTGACACGATGGTTATGTCTGCCGAACTATGACACGCTCCTCTAATTCTGGTAGGGGCGTCCTCATTGACCGTGCAAAACGTAGAGCTATCAATCTGCTCGCTAGCGCTATACCCCTCTGGTCGTTTCCGAGGGCCGAATGTCACATCTCATGATGCGCATTAAAGTTCCCCAGGTCCAGACGATTATGACCTTCCAAAAGAGGGTTAATGTCAGGTTTATAATCTGAGATACAGCTATTTCTCGGCGGGATGTATACGTTCAGCAACTCTATCTCGGCAGTTCCACACCTGACTTCTACCCCCATTCATTCCATGTACGGGTCGTTAGAGGCAGGCTCAAGCGAGATAGATCTGTATTGTATTTCCTGGTGCAAAAGGAATGCTAATACCCCACCTTTACATCTGGTGCGATCCTTATTACGTTGTAACCATCACAATGTACTGATCTGTGGTCATTCAGCATGGTTTCCTGCACCGCCGCGACCTTGATCTTCTTCCGATTCTATTTCATCGATCTTAGCACGGAGTCCATTGCAATTAAATTGCAAAAAGGATGAATTTTCCGGGATTGGAACAACAACGGCTGGTGTTAAATGCTGCGCGTGTGGCTGCTGTTGGGGGGACTGCGGGGGAGTTTCGTAACCTGACGACGACGCACTGGGGGCTGTGTTCGCGCAGCATGCAGCAACATAGTCCCTATCGTAGTCCCTCGCGTGGACAAGACCAGAGCAACCCCTTAAATGCACCCACTCCTGACATCTATTGCATCTCACCGAAGATTGGATATGGGTGAAGATACGGATGTGACAAACCGAGCACAAATATATTGGTCCTGGGTTTTCCTCCGTCCCGGACCAAAAGAATACGAGCAGACATTCCGGGATATGCTGCTCCCAGCACAGAAAAACGAAACAAATACAAACACATGTACACTGAGGTGGCAGCCGCTGGCGGGAACGCTGATATTGTGCGGCCCGGGTCAATCCGTTACAGAGAACCCGCTGCCATGAGATTTAATGAAATGTGTTGCATTTATTGTCCTATTCAGCTGAAAATTGGGGAAGATAATTTTTTAGACATAGGAAGAACGCTATTGCTAGATTTTGACATATTTGGGGCAACAATCTACTTATATCCACTTGTGATAAAATGTAGAAGGATGGAATTTGCACTAAAAAAAGTTTAGCAAATTATATTGAAATCGGTTCAGGATATAGCTACCACATATATTTTCGGCCGATTTGAGGTATAGAGTGCCCCAATCATGCCATCTCTTTCCAATTTTGAGGAAATTTGAAATGTGTGACGGAATTTGATCTGAGAATAAGTGTTCCAAATTATATCGAAATCGGTTCGGATTTGGATATAGCTCCCATATATAATTTCGGCCGATTTTTGGTATTTGGTGGACCAAAATGCCATATTCGTAAAATTTTAATGAAATGTGTGACGGATTTTGGTCTAAAAATAAATGTGCCAAATTATATTGAAATCGGTTCAGATTTGAATATGGCACCCACACGCAGAGAAAAAAATATGTTTTATCCAACAATATTCCAAGAGCAAAATATGTATTGTTAACATATTGTTGGATTCCTTATGTAGTATTGTGAATCCAAAAATAGTTTGTGTCAACTGAACAATATTTCTCTCTTTTCATCGAAAATTGTTTTCTCTTCTCTCGATATTCGGTGCCGTGTTGAAAAAAACAATTTTGGGGAGTTGTGGTGTGTGACATGCTGCTTTTATCTTTGTTTTTGTGTGTATGTATACCAACAATGAGACTCTTGTTTTTATTTGTTTCTGTTTTATTTCATTCTTCTTTCCTTTTCATGTATGTTATGGTGTTTAATTATTCCTTACGTTGTGGTGGCTGCTTGTGGCTTTTTGTTTGTCTTTGTTGTCAGCTAAAGTAGCAAACCATGTATTGCGTTCATCAATGCTCGTAATATTATATGCCATATTTATATCAAAGTTGTGTGGAAAGTGTATATGAGAAGTATATACACTCAAATCAAAAAATTTAGTATCTGGTTTTCAGGGGTGACAATATGTTTTGTAAAAAATTTAGATTATGATTGTTCCTACAATCGGTATTGTTAACGACTTTTACAATATTGCGGAAATTCGAAAGTTGTTTTTGTTTTCTATGTTCGGAACAAAATATTCTATTTTTGGATTTGGATTACAATGTTTGTACAAAACAAACACATTTTTGGAACCAAAATAGATATTTTTGTTCCAACAAAACCGAAAAATATTTTTTCTCTGCGTGCATATATAATTTCGGACGATTTGAGGTATTTGATGTACCAAATACGACATATCCGCCCAATTTTGATTAAATTTGAAATATGTGACGGAATTTGTTCTGAAAGTAAATGTTCCAATTTTATTTCGAAATCGGTTCCGATTTAGATATTGCTTCCACATATATTTTCGGCCGATTTTAGGTATTTGTCCAATTTTAATGAAATTTTAAACGTGAGACAGGAATTAGTCATGAAATAAGTTTGCCAAGTTATATTGAAATCGTTTCAGATTTGGATATAGCTCACATATATATTTTCGTCCGAATTTAGGTATTCAGGTCGGAGTTAAATATAGCTTTTATATTAAATTTGTTATTAAAATTTGTTAATATTATTATATAAATTCGTCCGATTTCATGTGTATATCTATGACTTTTTTACAACCTCATATCCCTGTATCATAGCTTGACGAGTTTCTACATAAGATTACATGAAATCTTAATTATAAGGTGAATCGGCGAAATAACCTCACGCAAAAAATTATTTTAAATTTAAATTTATCGAAATTATGGGCAGTTTATTCTTCAACATCACAAACATCAATCGTCAGCTCGAAGTTATTGAAAAATAACTTCGGTGGAGAATATCCACAAACAAGAAACAAGGGATCTCACCGTCTCCTGTGGCGATCCAAGATGCAAGATTCAAAGTTGAATTAAACGGTCTAAAAGATTTGTCGAACATTATACACAAGTCCGCAGTAAGATGGAAGCAAACTAACAAGCCTAGATCAATTAAGTCTATGTGGTTTAACAGCAAATGTGAAAAAGCTCGGAAAAAGTCATTCAAACTATTGAATATATTCCGAAAGACAGATCTACAAGACGATAAAAATAATTACATAGCAGCTGTTAAAGCATATAAAATAACATGTCGAGAACGGAAGAAGGAACATATAAGAGAACTTGAGGCAAAACTCTCTAATACTTCCGATAGTAAACAATGGTGGAAAATTGCGAATCAGTTGAGAGGCCAAAATTTACATATCGGACAAAACATAACAGCCCACGAGTTCCGAACATATTTTGACAGGCTATTAAATCAACCACAGTTCGCAGAAGATATCCAATATGCAATATGCTATCGTACTGATCATGAGCTAGATCGAGATATAGATGTACGCGAAATAAACGATATATTACGAAGCACAAAAGAAAATAAGGCCCCAGGGATCGACAGAGTGCCCTATGAATTCTTGAAAAATGCCTCACATGAATTTCTATCAGAATTAGCAAAACAGTATAACACAATCTTTAACACAGGGCAGATAGATGCTGTACTAGAAGAATCTGTTATATTCCCTATACACAAAAAAGGATCATTGAGCGAACCAAGTAACTACAGAGGGATTTCTTTTATGAATACATCCGCAAAAATACTCATGGGAATTCTAAACAAGCGCATACAAGTTTGGGTAGAAAAAAATAACATTATGAACGAATTCCAAGCTGGCTTCCGCCCAGGATACTCGACAGTGGATAATATATTCAATTTAGCGTCTATTGTTCATCTCAAACTTCACGAAAAGAAAAAGGTATACGCATTCTTTGTGGATTTCACTGCTGCCTTCGATATGATTTCGAGAAAGCTTCTTATATATAAGTTACACTGCTTGGGTATATCGACAAAAATTATTAGTCTCATCGAAAACATATATAAAAGTACAAAGTCAGTTGTGTGGACAGGAAATTCACTATCAGAACCTTTCAACACTTATACAGGAGTCCGTCAAGGATGTTTGTTATCACCCCTGCTGTTTACATTATATATAAATGATATTCATGATTGGTTGGAAGGTGGTCTAATGATCGACACGATGAATATTCGTGTGCTACTTTATGCCGATGACATTGTCATATTAGCGGATGATAGAAATGTACTACAAAATATGATAATAAAGTTGGAACATTACTGTAAATTATGGAATATGGTAGTAAATTTATCAAAATCTAAAATTATGGTGTTCCGTAATGGAGGCCGATTATCTAACAATGAGAGATGGCAATATCAGAACCGAGACATTGAAATAGTAAATGAATTTTGTTATTTAGGTGTAATTCTAACACCGAAAATGACATTTACAAAACATGTTAACACTAGAAATAGTAAATCAAAAACTTGTATTAATGCAACTTGGAATGGAATTTTAATTAAACCGGAAATATCGGTAATAGCCAAATGGAAAATCTTCCAAAGTGTATGCAGATCAACTCAGTCCTATGGAGCACAAGTATGGGGATTCGGTTGGTTTGAAGAAGTGGATAAATTACAGAGGTATTTCCTAAAAAGAATACTACGACAACCAGACTCTATACCGAATTATATACTATCGTTGGAAACAGATATAGTAGACAACCACTTTTATACACTGAAACTACATGCTGATTACATTCAAAATGTTATATATAAATACCGAGCGGGGCGTCTACCACATATACTCGCATTAAAAACTTGGGAGAAGAGAATATTTTGGGCCCAAGCATTGACAAATTTCGGCGAAGAAAATAATGAAACATTCACAAACATATGCATAACATCAGTTGAATGGGGACTAAAAACAAATGCTATTTTAAACAAGCTTAGAACACAAAGTTATATGCAAAAAAGGGAAAAGGCTAATAATAGTGAAACAAGATTCTACCGTTATTTAAATCCAGATGTGGGTGTAGAGTATATGAAAAATGTATGGAATGTAGACAAAATTTCAACTATAATGAGAACAAGAGCTGATTTATTGCCATTGAAAGGAAACACTTTCAATAATGAGGAATCCCGAAATTGTACATTATGTAACACAGCGGAAATTGAAAATTTGCAACATTTCATAGCCAAATGTCCTTTGTTCAGAGATTTAAGAATACGATACTTTGGAAATACATATCTTGAAGAAATTGATTTAATAAAGGCCTTAAATGGAGATACAGAAAATGGTTGGGACAACTTGTATAACTATGTAAAATGTGCTCTTAAATATAGAAAACTTATAATTCGTGAAGAATTCTAAAATTTAACTGAATAATATAAAATGAATTGTAATAATAAGATACATGTATTAACAAATGATAACTAACGGTTTAGACAGACAACTTTAATAAGTTATTGTCAGAATGTAAATATTTTATTTTGTTATCTTTAAGATAATTAGTTTATCCATCAATTTTGTATAAACAAATTTTTATGAAAGAAACAAAATAAAAATCTAATCTAATCTAAATCTGTGGCGATCCTGTGGGATCGAAACTAGCCTTCCCTGCCTTACCCCTTGGCGAACAATGCAAAACTTTCTCCACTAATAAATTAGTTGCTTTAAAATATTAAAGCAACAACAATGGGGCTAAGCCAGACTATTTAGGATAAACAAAAAACTTATTTCCACATTTGAAAAAAAAAAATATTTTTTAAAAACCGTTTTTATTTCCTCAGCATTTATGCTAACGATCTGGTGCGCACGATAACTCTCGAAAGGATGAACCGATTTGGTCCAAAATTTGGCTTTGGCAATATTTTGTCCAAACTTAGTTTAAGCTCGAAGATGGGTTATATCGGTCCACTCCTTCCGGTACCTTCCCCAAAAAAGTTCAAAAACTCTTCATGATAACTCTTGAAGGGAATAACCGATTTGGTCTATACTTTGCACATCGCGAAAATTGCTACAAAACTTAGATGAGGTTATAATATGGACTCAATTGGTCCACTCCTTCGGGTACCTCACACACAAAATTTCGGAAAAGTTCAGTTTAGGACCTGGTCTCGAATCGCTTTGATTTTTGTTTTAGTAAGTTGTATTCGCTGTCCTCTATACGACAGTACGAGTTTCATTAGGGGCAAGTCCACACTTCCTGAGCAAATAGCCTGAAAGTTGAAAAAATCCTTATGACACCGTCTGTAGTGGTTTGAGCGCAAAATAACTCTCGAACGGAACCGCCGATTCGATTCAAAATTCGGCCTTCACAATACTTTGTCTATACTTAGTTTAAGTTCGAAGAGAAGCCATATCGGTTCACTCCTTCAGGTACCTCCCCCCCAAAAGTTAAAAAATGTTTGGAAAAATTGTGCGCACGATAACTCTTGAAGGGAAGGACCTACTTGGTCCATACTTTACGCATCCTAATATATACCAGATATAGATCAGGTTTGAATATGGACTATATTTGCTTATTCCTTCTGGTACCTCCCACACAAAATTTCGGATAAGTTCACTTTAAGACCTTCTTGGTTGAAAATTTGGACCGGTTTGGTTGAAAATTTGGCCTTCGTCATATTTTGTCCAAACTTAGTTTAACTTCTAAGATGGCCCATATCGGTATTCTCCTTAGGATACCTCCCCCACAAAAGTTCAACATTTGTGTCCAAGTGCAGTTCAGGGTCTGTTCGGAGATTCTTTGCAAATTTATACCGATGATGTTTTTTGTGGTCCTGTTTACAGCCATATATGTTTTCCGTGGACAAGTCCATGCTTCCTGGCATACCGGTCCAACAGTTGTACGATACCTATCGAAAAGATATGACTCTCAAAATAAGATCCACTTCTGTAATGCACTCCTCCGCAACACTTTTGAACTTTAATCCTAATCCACATTTTTATCGGGTTCAAATGTCCAAAAAGGGCCACAAAATTCTGAAAAAGACCCTAAATACATTCGATCTGCCCGTAGATGAAATTTCCTATTCACACGGCTTTGCCGACAGATACTTATTTACTTGTTTTATATTTCAATGGAATAAAGGTTTTAGTGAGTAATAGGCAATAGTTCAAAACTTTGAGAAAAAATTTCGAAAAGTTATAACCCTAATGTAAATCTTCTTTTATATTTGATTAGCTCATGAGCAGTAACATATTACCGGAAATATGAAAGGCGGCCAATGAATCTACATTTACTCTTCCGAGGAATAAGCCATGATATGACGGTGGAGCTAAGTATTTGAATTACTGAAGGGAAACTACGTAAATATTCCATATTTTCTACACATTTACTGTGGTGTGGGGTATATTCGGTTTCGCCCGACTTTGATATTTTCCTTACTGTTTTTTTTTGTTCGGTCCCGTACAATGTAATTGAACACAAGCTTAGGAAACATATATACATTTTTACGCTGTCATTGCAGAGGATTAATTTCAGTGGGTGGTTATCTTTGTGGCGCCAGGAGTTGTATAAATCTGGTTTTTTCGGGCAATGCTGATTGGAGATTCATTATTTTTACCCTTTGAGAGGTTTTGGATAGTCATTCAGAGCTACAGTAGCTCGTCAAAATCTTTATGAAATGAATTAATATATTTTAAGCAAATTACTACCACTTTCAGACTTCTGAAAAAGAGTTCCAGCGTGCTTTCAAGATGTTTGGGATCTACTTAAACTTCACGAAAGGGAACTTAATCCTCTCAGCGACAGAAAAAAAAAACAACATGTCGTTTCTGCAGCCACCTAAGTATTATTGTTGGCGAAGACTGATTTCAATTGAACATAGTTGCTTATCAAATTCTGCACAGAGACGTATACGATGTTTGGCGACTAAGTCGACCCGTGGAACCCATATAGTAAGCAATGCGAATAACGCTATCCATCACATGATTCTGAACGTGGCTTTTCTCTTCGAATTGTAGTTTAGCTTGTATTCAAGTTTGTTGCATGTGCTGCAATCATCACAATTGTTTCGCACAGGTAGTCATCATTCTGTAATCATTCTGCGATTATTTGAGCTTTCCCAAACAGATTTCATGTAGATAGCATTGTTGGTTCCTGACTTATATGTTATTGGTGTTTCAATTCCCTTAGCGCAAAGCTGGTTACATACCCTTACTGCTTTGTGTGACGACAGCCTTGAGCTTATAACAAAGTGATTTGCCATGACTGCTTGGTCCCAAAGACAATATCTACTGGTGCTAGTTGAGTTGAGCTGGTACGCGTGAACATAGTCGTCCATTGTCATATTTCGATAGGCTGGTTTGCCGCTGCTTTACTCTCAATTTTCATTCGCCTTTTACCTTGTTGATATCAAACAGTTCCTTCAATGAATCCACGTTTTGTTTTTTTTTTCTGCAACACCTGCACTCTTGCAAAAGTTTTGTTAATTTTGCACAAATTGATAGATCATCCCTCAAATTGTATGTAAACGGATACTATCTACCATAAACAATTTTTATACCCTCCACCATATGGAGGGTATAATTAAATTTGTCATTCCGTTTGTAACACATCGAAATATTCGTCGGAGACCCTATAAAGTATATATATTATTGATCAGCATAAAATTCTATGTCGATTTGACCATGTCCGTCTGTCCGTCCGTCCGTCAGTCCGTCCGTCTGTCTGTCTGTTGAAATCAAGATGCAGCTCGCAATTTTAAAGATAGAGAGTCAAAATTTGGTACAGAAGTTTTTATTACTTGCAGGATGGTTGGTATTGAAAATGGGATATATCGGTCCACGTTTTGATATAGCCCCCATAGAACGGTACCTCCCGATTTTCGGTATTTTTAAGGTTTTAGCTTCATTATCCTACCAAAATGGCTGAAATTTGGTACGTGGTCTTCTTTAGGGGTATAAAACTTTCCCCCAGAATTTTGTCGGTATCGGTCCACAGCTTCATATAGCCCCCATAGAACGGTACCTCCCGATTTCGGTATATTAAAGATTTTAGCTTCATTATCCTACCAAAATGGCTGAAATTTGGTACGTAGTCTTCTATAGGGGTATGAAACTTTCTCCCAGAATTTTGTTGGTATCGGTACACACCTTCATATAGCCCCCATAGAACGGTATCTCCCAATTTTCGGTATTTTGAAGGTTTTAGCTTCATTATCCTACCAAAATGGCTGAAATTTGGTACGTAGTCTTCTTTAGGGGTATAAAACTTTCCCCCAGAATTTTGTCGGTATCGGTCCACACCTTCATATAGCCCCCATAGAACAGTACCTCCCGATTTTCGGTATTTTGAAGGTTTTAGCTTCATTATCACACCGAAATGGCTGCAATTCGGTACTTAGTCTACGTTGGTGGTATAAAACTTTCCCCCAGAACTTTTTCGGTATCGGTCCATGCCTTCATATAGCCCCCATGGAAAGGTACCTCCCGATTTTTGTATTTTGAAGGTTGTGTCTTCAATATTCCACCAAAAATGGCTGAAATTTGGTATTTAGTCTTCAATGTGATATAAAACTGTTCGCCAGAAATATGTCTGTACAGGTCCACGCTTTCATATTGCCCCATTTCTGAATAAAATTCGTCGGTATAGGTCCACGTTTCGATATAGCCCCCATAGAACGGTACCTACCGATATTCGTAATACTGAAGATTGTGACGCCAATATCCAACCGAAATGGCTGAAATTCGTTATTTCGTCTTCCAAGAGTTATAAAATATTCCAGAAGAGTATTATCAGTATAGGTCCACGTCTTTCTATATCCCCATAGAAGCGCACTTCTTGATTTTCGGTATTTTTTAAGTTTTAGCCACATTCTCTTACCGAAATATAGGAAATTTGGTATTAGTCTTCTTTGAGCCTAAAAACTTTCCGTCAGAAATTTGTCGGTATAGATCGACGTTTTGAAATAGGCACCATAGAATGGTGTTTTACCGAAATTGCTGAAATTTAGTATTAAGTCTTCTTCATACACGAAAGGAAACTAATTATTCCATTTTACTTCAATACAACTTGTGGTGGAGGGTATAACAAGTTCGGCCCGGCCGAACTTAACGCCGTTCTTACTTGTTGGTATAGATGTTTTGTGACCACTGGGAACCTCAAACGTCAAACAGATAGTTCGATCAAAATGTAGCTAAAACAAGTAAAAAAGTATCGGTCGGCTTTGCCGACAGAGATGTACCCTCAGCCTGTGTGATTGAAATACTTTTTTTTTCCAAAAAAAAAAAAAAAAAAACAAAAAAAATGTATGGGCGTATGAACCGACAGAAATATGGATTGGATTAAAGCTCAAAAATTTGCGGGGGATTTCGATAGATAGGGCTTTTGTACCATACTAGCCTACGAAAAGCATAATATCGGGCCACTATGGAAACCTTCAGTAAAAATGTCCAAAGGATCCTCGAACAGACTCTCAACTACAAAAATGTGTTGAACATTTGTATGAGTGGTATCCCAAGTATTGGACCGATAGGTCCCAAATTTTAACATAAACTAAGCTTGGACAAAACATTTCGAAATCGAAAATTTGGACCAAATCGGTTGCTACGTTTGTGAGATATTGCTCTTATCATTTTAGCAAATATTTTCAAACATTTGTGGGAAAGGTACCGGAAGCAGTAAATCTTTAAGCACTACCATCAAATTTCATCTAATATTCGAAGAAATATTACGATATCAAAAGTGTGGACGAACGCAGTATTCGGTTCGAGCTCTACAGACACTACATATGGTGCCATAGGGGTTCTTTTACAACTTTCGGGCTGTTTTCTCAAGAAGTATGGACTAGCCCCTGAAGAAACGTTTACTGTCGTAACTGAGACAGAGAATGCATGTAAACAAAAATCAAAGTGATTCGGGAACAGGGCTTAAAGTGAATTTATCCAAAATTTTGTGTGGGAGGTACCCGAAGGACTGAACAAAACAAATATAGTCCATATTCGTACCTGATCTATATCTGGTAAATATATTAGGATGTGTAATGTATGGAAAAAAATCGCTCACTCCCAACCAGAGTTATCGTGCGCACAACTTGTCCGAACATTTTTGAACTTTTTTGTGGGAGGTACCTGAAGGTGTGTACCTATATGGCTTATCTTCGAACTTAAACTAAGTTTGCACAAAATATTACGAAGGCCACATTTTGGACCGACTCATTAGATTCGTTCAAGAGTTTTCTTGCGCTCCAACCACTACACACGGTGTAATAGGGTTTTTTGTGCACCTTTAGGCTACTTTCTCAGGAAGTGTGGACTTGCCCCTGATGAAACTTGTACCGTCGTATGGGGGGGCAGTGAATACAAGTTGATACAATAAAAATCAAAGCGATTCGAGAGCAGGCCCTAAACTGAACTTTTCCGAAATTTTGTGTGGGAGGTATCCGAATGGGTGGACCGATTGAGTCCATATTTGAACCTCATATTACTCTGGTAGAAGGTTTATGCTATACAAAGTATGGACCAAATCGGTCAATCCGTTCGAGAGTTATCGTGGGATCCAGTCAGCAGGACAGACAGACGGACGGACATGGCTAGATCAACTCCAAATTGTCTAAAACACATTTTGTCCAAACATACTTGGGGTCTAAAACCATTATTTCGATGCGGTACATTTTTATCGTATCAGAGTGTATATAGCCTCTTTAGCCTAAAGGCTGAGGGTATAATCATCAAAATACCGAACATAAGATGGTACCGTTATATAGGCGCTATGCCATAACATGGAACTATGTTGACAATTTTTGATGGAGATGTTTTGTGGCCACTGGGAACCTAAAAAGCCAAATTACAAGTAGTTCGGTCAAAAAATGTAACTAAAATCCTCAAAATACTGAAAATCGGAAGGTACCGTTATATGAGTGCTGTACCCAAACATAGACCTATATGGGCAATTTTTAATGGAGAAGTTTTGTGACTACTGGTATCTAAAAGTCGTCAAATTACAGGTAGTTCGGTCAAAAATGTAGCTAAAATCCTCAAAATACCGAAAATCGGGAGGTACCGTTTCATGACGCTATTTCAAAACTTGGACCTTTGTTGGAGATGTTTAGTGACCAACGGAAACTACAAAAAAAAAACGTACACTTACAAGTAGTTCGGTTGTCCTTCAACCAATCAAAAATACAAATTCATAGTAACTTGGACAAATTCAAAATATTCCCGTTTTTTCAGTAAATCTGAGCAAAGTTTCCCCATCATTGTTCTTTTACAGGGAAACGATTGCGCATTTCATGAACTAACCATAGCATCTATGGTAAAGTTAAACAAGAATTGTAACAATTTGCTAAATTTGATAAAGTTTTTGCTCTTCACATAGTAGATGATGCTTACAAAAAAACGAAAAGAAAAAAAGAAAAACTTCACTGCAAGTGTACAAAGAAATCAGAAGAAGTTCTCGGTAAACGAAGAGAAAACTTTTCCATCCATATCTAATAAAAGAAGTACTTTGGCGTCAGAATGACCAGCCAAATACTTTGTGACAAACCAACAACGTATATTGTACATAAGTATGTTTGCACATCTGACTGAAGGTAAATAGAAGTTGGTAGGTGGGTGAATGGACTTGAATGTTTTGTTTTTTTGTTTTCACAAATATTCCACAGGCATGACCATAGCGTTACTTTTCTTTGTATTGCTACACCCGAAACGCTGCTTGATTCTTTTTACAAACAATTCCATTATTCTGTCATTTTGATATCCAATATTGTTCTTATTGTTGTTGATACCGATGTTGGGGTTTCAGTATTTTTATTCCAACAACCGACAGAAATATGATATATTTTCATACATATGCACATATATGTACATAGATGTGTATGTATTTCTTTGGAAAATAAAAGTTTCTGTTTCTTTTGATTGTTTGATTTCTAAGAATCGATTTTGTAATATT
Source organism: Musca autumnalis (assembly GCF_047663935.1). Lineage (NCBI taxonomy): Eukaryota > Metazoa > Arthropoda > Insecta > Diptera > Muscidae > Musca > Musca autumnalis. The sequence continues at coordinate 74,646,906 of NW_027411977.1, read as the reverse complement.
TATTATATTCTTGTGTCTGTGATTGAAGTTCTCTTTTTTTCTGTGGACTGTAAATGCTATTGACATGTGGGAATATTTTTCAAGCACCCACTTTTACTTTGGGCTTAATTATGTTAAACTTTTTATACCTCCCAACAAGTTCGTGGGTAGTGAAGGGTACTCTAGGCTTCTCATTCCGTTGCTATTATGCCATGTTACCAGCATTAGTAAATCTATAATTTAAGTTGTCTATTGTATTGCATATACATAAAGAATATGTTTTAGGTGCCAGTATATGTAGCCTCAACAATGCCGACTATTCAGAACAGATTTTCGTTGTTGTGGCCACAGAACGCAAGGAAACCTCGCGGAGACTTTTTTACCTAAGAATTGGCAACTTGACTATTTCTAGAACATTCTCATTGCTCTGATATGTTAACGGGATATTGTATTTGACTGATCATGGCCGGGATAGTGAATATATTCTCTTTATAGTCGCTTCCATCTGGGATGCAATAAAAATAATGTTGACGATTTTAACATTTATGTAAATGATGACTAGTTCCTTATAAAAGGGAAGAACAATAGAAATCATCGTTACCCCACAAACTTATGATATTTATTATACTGTGCCACAAAATGGAGGTGAAAATCTGGGGCAGAGATAATTCCTTTTGGGGGTGACAGCCCAAACTGAGTATATTAAGAATCCGGGAGGACAAATCCGTCGTGAGTCGAACTTCCGAGTTATGGCGTGATGAAGTTTCTGCTGAAGACCCTGTAAGGTATCTGAAATTAGCGTTATATCTTTGTTAACTGTTGTTTTAGCTTATTTATGAGATGACATGTCTGCAGTCAAATCGAATGAGGATTATTTTTATAGAGCACTTCGACCTCCTAACTCGCTCCCTTCAGGTCCTATTCGTCCCTTATTTTAAGAACCGCTATAAAAGTGCCACAAGATGACGTTTTTCAAATTGCGAAACGTTCTGCAAAAATGTCGCTCAGAAAATTTTAGGTACGGCTTGACAACTAATCCATTTTGTCTCGTTTTCATAGTCGATTTGTGCATTTATCCGGTTTTTATTAAAAAAAAAAACTATATTTTGTTGTTTTGTATAGTCGTTGTTTATTGGTTGTTCGAATATACAGAATATGCAAAACACCAAACATAGTTTTTTCTAAGCCAAAATGACGACAAAATCGATTAGTTGTCAATGAGAGTCGTACCTAAAATAATGGTTTTAGACCCCAAGTATTTTTGGACGAAATCCGTTTCAGACAATTTGGAATTGATATAGCCGTGTCCGTCTGTCTGTCTGGAGTGCAAGATAACTCTCAAACGGATCAACCGATTCGGTCCAAAATTTGGCTTTCGAAGATGGGTTATATTAATCCACTCCTTCCGGTACCTTCCCCACAAAAGTTCGAAAATGTTCGGAAAATTTGTGCGTACGATAACCCTTAAAGGGAGTAACCGATTTGGTCCATACTTTGCACGTAGTGAAATTTTTAACAGACTTAGATAAGGTTCCAATATGGACGCAATTGCTTCGCTCCTTCGGTTCACTTTAAGACCGGCTCTCACTCTCACTTTGATTTCTGGGAAGTCCATACTTTTTAAGAAAACAGCCCGAAAGGTGTAACAACCCCTATTGCACCATATGTAGTGGTTGAAGAGCACGATACCTCTCGAACTGATCAACCGATTTGGTCCTAAATTTGGCCTTTGTCATATTTTGTCCAAACATACCGGTCCACAACTTTTGGTACTTCATCCCAATATTTAAAAAATATCACTCATTCTCGATATCTCTTAAACGGGTTATAACGAGTGGTTTTATCTAGGGCTGAGGTAGGCTCAGTCGCTGCTAATGTCGGCCTAAGGACCCACAAACCTTAAGTAAAACACGAGTGGTTACTAGTTTAATCTTTATTGTGAACTCTTAGTGTTTGATGAACGAATAATATATGTGTGTGTGGAAAGTGGATGCAATATTAGTTATTAGTTGAGTTCGTTTCTGTGTTATTAGGCGGCTGTCGGATCGGCAGTGGCTAGGTAATCGTCTGGTGTGGCTCGGCTCCACACTAATCGGTTTGCTGTCGGCTCGAGGAAGTCGGGTGGCTTTTGGCTCGGCAGCTGTAGGTTGTGGCTCGGCTCTACAAGACTCCGGTTGCTGTCGGCTCGGGGCAATCGGGTAGCTTTCGGATCGGCAGTTGTCGGATGTGGCTCGGCACTACAAGACTCTGGTTGGTGTCGGCTTGGGGCAATCGGTAACTTTAGGTTCTGTAATGCTTTCGGGAGGCTGTCGGCTCGGCAGTCGTCGGGTGTATGACACGACTCGATGGCATTCGGGTTGCTGTGTGGGAAAGAGGTTGGTCAATATTCAGGAGCTGGCTATGAGCATTGAGCTGGCTATGAGCGTTGAGCTGGCTATGAGCATTGAGCTTGCTAAGAGCTTAGAGCTTGCTAAGAACTTGGAGCAGGCTTGGAGCTGATTAAGAGCTTGGAGCTTGCTAAGAGTCTGGAGCTTGCTAAGAGACTTGGAGCTTGCTAAGAGCTTGGAGCTTGCTAAGAGTCTGGAGCTTGCTAAGAGACTTGGAGCTTACTAAGAGCATGGAGCTAGCTAAGAGGTTGGAGCTTGCTAAGAGCTGGAGCTTGCTAAGAGACTTACTAGGAGTGTGTTCGAATCTTAGCTAACGAGTAACGATACTGCGGTCGAGCCACACGTCTTGTCGTACTTTGTCGACTTTTGATCGACCACTTGGGTGAGTAAAACCAGAATACATATTCGGGTGGTTGCACGAAGTGAATGAGAATTATTATTGAATGGGATTGTTGTTGACTGAACTGAACCCAACATATGCTATGTGATGATAGGCCACTATTGAGTATGGCGTAAGTTTGTAAGTTTGATACTGACGGTATAATGGAAACATTAAGGTGGGATGGATATCAATGAGGGTCGAATGAGATGTAAGAATTGTATGAAACCGTCTCGTTACAGGGTCAACCAATTTGGTCCAAACTTTGGATCTCATAACATTTTGTCAAAATTAAGTTTATCTTCTAAACTGGCCCATTTCGGCCCTCTCCTTGGGGTACATACTCCACAAAAGTTCACGATTTGTGTCTAGGTGCAGTTTAGGGTCTGTTCGAAGGTCCTTTGGAAATGTATACCGATGCTATTTGTTGTCGTCTTGTTTACAGATATATTAAGTTTTCCGTGGACAAATCCATGCTTTCTGGCATACTGGTCCAAAAGTTATACGATGACAATTCAATAATGGACAATGTCGGTCCATTCCTTCAAGTACCTTATCCGCAAAACTTTTGTACTTTAATCCTAATCTACATTTTTGTCATTTTTGTACGCCCAAAATATTGAAAACACCCTAAATACATAAGTATTTTTTGGGGAGAATGGTGTTTCAATTTACACCGATACCGATTGATACTTTTTTACTTATTCCAAAGCAAAATTGTTCCGTTCGAGGGACATATGTCCGCTAATATAAAAGGAAACAAGGTAAATTCTGCTCCTTGTCATGTACCTTTTATTACTATCATCAACAATTGATGTACTACAATTTGTTCCAAAGGTATCCTAGTGACCTTGTTGCTGTAACAGTAAATGATATCGCTCATTTACTCAAAGAGTGGCATAACTCAAAAAATGTGTTTTCTGAGTTAGCAATTTCTATTTTTTCTAGGACTTCTACTTCATCTTGTGTCAAATTCAAATCGATATCTCAAAAACTCGACGAGATACAGCTCATTTACTACGAGTTTCGCATAATTCAACACAAAACCTTTTTTTAGTTTATGAAGCACTAGAAAACTTCAAATCATGCTTGATCTTGCACAGAAATTTAGCATTGGTATCTCTGTTTGCGAAATATGGTCCAAGTAGTTATTTGAGTTTTTGTGTAATAATGTTTTTAAATGAAGAAGTCAAATTTCAATCGCCAACTTAAAACGCGTTTTTTCTCGAACCTGGATTTTTCGAGATGTGTCACTATATGAGTAAATGAGCGATATGGTTGTAAGTTCGTTTTTCTACCTAATTTGGTACTGGGTCTATCTCAGTCTCTAAGAATAAGACGGTTCGATGGTTTGCAGCCACAAAGCTACAGGAGCTAGTTCAATAGATTTGGCAGGATTTAAAGAGGTGCAGAGTGATGTTTATGTCATGTGTGAATGCTATTTAAACCTGTTTGATAGGCTTGTTGATCTAGGTGTTCTCTCTTGTAACATTGGACTTCTCTTTTTACATCATGAATATCCCTCCTGGGTGGGGGAGTCCTATCCACCATATGGTGATTAGGATGGCTCTTACGGTAACACACTGCAAAGAAAGCGTGTCATTGTGTTGAAATACTGGAAGAGTCATTGCGTTGATTTCCACTGAAGACATGAGGAGGCACCCTGTTGCAGTTCGCAGGGCAGCAATCTGACAGGTTTGAATGTTTTTCCATCGCGTTTTACATATATTTGCGGACCATACTGGCGCGCATAGCTTACCACGGACCGAACTATCGCATTATATGTGGTCAACAAGGTTTCTTTATGGGCATACCAAGTGCTGTCGGCTAGGGATTTGAGGACCTTGTTTCTACATCTCAGCTTGTCGCAGATAGCTGTGGCATGCGCTGACTACGTGAACATGCTGTCGAATGAGACCCCTAAAATCTAGGGGTAGTTGGTGGTCGGAATTCTGCTACCATCGAACATGACAGGTTTGAATGTTTATCCATCGCGTTTTACATATATTTGCGGACCATACTGGCGCGCATAGCTTACCACAGACCGAACTATCGCATTATATGTGGTCAACAAGGTTTCTTTATGGGCATACCAAGTGCTGTCGGCTAGGGATTTGAGGACCTTGTTTCTACATCTCAGCTTGTCGAAGATAGCTGTGGCATGCGCTGACTACGTGAACATGCTGTCGAATGAGACCCCTAGAATCTAGGGGTAGTTGGTGGTCGGAATTCTGCTACCATCGAACATGACATTCAACACATTGTTCACCACTGCAGTCCATGTCGTGAACAGAGTAGCCGTAGATTTGGCGTATTTTTCATCACGTGAAAAACGGTGGTAAGAATAGTCAAGCAAGAGTTCAGTTTTTCACAAAAGTGACATCAGGAAAGTTACCTGGCTCCAACATCGTACAACCATCCGCATATGTTACGATCCAATGCCGTCTGGAGTAAGTGGAAAAAGTTAAACAGTTTGGGAGATATCACTTCACCATGAGGAACACCCTATTTCATTCTACGGGGCTTGGACTTCTTGTTCATGAATTCCATGTACAACTGGTGTCCACATATATAATTGACTATCCAACCTTTTCATCTTGACCAGAGGGTAGTCTGTTTGATGTCCTTAAACAGTGTTGAGTATTTGGCAGTATCAAAGGCTTTAGATAAGTCAAGCTCTGGTTGAGTCCTTGACGTATATGTGTGGAGGTGGTGTGCAGCGCTGTTGTCATGCTGTGCTGATTACGGAACCCATGCTAATGATCGGCAACTGGATAGCTATTGCTACTGCTGGGGAGGATTAAAGCCTCATGAGTCTTTGCTACGGGCGACATAAGCGACATCGATCTGTACGATTCACCTTTGCTGACTTCCTTGCCTTAAGTGGTGGGACCACCCAGCCTATTTTCCAGACATTGCACAGTGGATCCATTTGTATGGAGAAAGTGCCCAAAAATTAAGCCAATGCGCCGGTTACAGCTTTGTGCTGCTGCGAAGAGTGTTTTAAGAAACCACGAGCGTAACATTCTCCCCCCTTTCCCCTTTGGAGGGGGTATACGGTAAGATTTGTTTTATGCTGTTAATACAAAATGACATAAACTTTGGAAAATTATTCCCGAGGTGGATACTGGTGGGCAACATGACTAAAACCAAAATACACTAAGAAATTATGCAGCTTACTAGAATTCCACAACACGCTAAAACATTATTTTTTAACGAAAATTAAGCTATTACCTCCTCCTTCAAAATCCACTATAATATTTTGCTATACGTATTAGTTTCGCGATATTTTGAATATATTTACTTGCACTTAAAATACGGGTTGTACTCGCAACAAAAAATATTAGTCAAATGTTCCGGCTTTTGAAGCCGTTCTTAAGAAGACCGCGTTCGAACGAAACAAAAATTAATATATTTTTAAAAAGGTCCATTTCATAGCTGTCAGAGTTGCCAGATGTTGTATCAAAATTTTGAATTCATTTTTTATTTTTGGCCAATGGGTGGATCCACAGTGCATTGGAAACGATGTGGATCTTTAGCGATAAGTTGAGATATTTTATAAGATCCAGCTATTTCAGCATTACCGTGAAGATTCCATCAGGGCCCAACGATTGAATTTGCGTTCCTGATGACATTGACATTCCCAAGAAGGTAGAGATCTAAGGCAGCGTACTACTCTGCTCTTCTACATGTCACTCATGGGATCCTCGACAAACTGTCGAATAAAATTATATGTGCACCCCTTTGGATCAGTCAGCGTAACGTTGCCAAACATGAAGAGGTCTCATCTTCCTTATTTCCAATGTTCGAGAGTGACTTAGACGTTGCCCACAATTCATTTATTCCAGCTACAATGTTGCAACTCTTCAGATGATCTTGCTACTTGTTTTGTTAATATTAACCGACCAATCTGTTAACTTCTAGTGTCAGCTACCTGACACTGGGGTCACTGGGGTTGGCACGGCGAAGCTCATTACGCTCATTTGCTAATCCCTTCGCAAATGCTGGAAAATTTGTTCTCACTTCGGGTATTCGAACAACCGGTATGTATATGGCGAGCGGCTGCAGTAATGATGATGTCTCGAAACGTCCTTTCTGCTACCCGAACACCAGAAATGTTGGGCAGATCTCTGATGCGGTGATTAGTAAACTCTCTGAAACCCGGCCAATTATCTTTACTATGATTGATTAGAATTAGGGATAAGAAAGTCGACTTTCGATCAATCGATTAATCGACTGTTTGCAGCCAAAAGTCTAAACTTTTTTCTGGAGGGAAAATCGCATAATCGATAATCTTGTGATCAATTTTCGAGTTTGCCCATAGATGGTTGACTTGGCGGTTTTACACTTTTGGCCGTTTTGCAGTTTCAAAAGAAAACTTGAAAATCGACGAATAGTCAGTCGAATATAATCGATTTTCTGCGGTTATGAAAAAGTTGAAAGTAGAGTTTTTAGACAACTGAAATAATCGCCAGACCGAAAAATCGCATTTTTAGTTTTAGACCAAAATCGAACATTGCTTTCCAATACCTATCCCTAATTATATTGCGGCGTTGATGAAATCGGGCGGTCTGCTGATGGAGACAAAAATGGGGAGATGGTCTGATCCAAGAGAAACGACGGGTTGCCATGTGACGTATTTTGTCGGACCAGGTGACACGGTGGTTATGTCTAGCGAACTGTGACACTCTCCGCTTATTCTGGTAGTTAACCCGTGCTATCCGAGCGATATTTGTTTACCAGTTCTTTGTTTTGGTTAAAAAACGAATCCTACAAAAATTTGTGAAAATCGGATCGAACTTTCATGTATGGCCAAAAATCGCTCAAATATTCATATTGGAGCTATTTACAAATCACATCCGATTTCCTCAAATTGTTGTTGGATTAATTTTTTAATCACAACATTGAACTGGTAAAGTTTTTTTTATCGATTGGACCATAATTGCGGCCTTTTGATAATTTTCCTGAAGATGCAATTGGGATCCATACAAATTACTATGGAAACAAAGATTGCACGGGTCACTCCCAACCGGTTTTTTGAAAAAAATGTAGGGAATGGGAAGGAGTTCCAAAAAGAATTTGTTCGCCCTAATGTACCTGCAAATGCTTTCTTTCATAGAAAACCCCAACAGGAAACTTTTTCGGTATGAATGAAAACCCCTATTAAGGTCTTCTGTTGTATTAAAACGGATCCCTACGAGGATATAAATTACTCGAAAAATTCCTCATGCTCAGTTGGAGGTCATTACAATTCTCGTTTATTTTATAGAAGACCTTACAACAACATTTATGAAACCCTCTTTATGCTTAAATTTTTTTAGAAAACCATGCTTTAAGTCATACTTGAATTCTCCATGAAAATGATTAAATTCTATATCTTCAACAATTATATAAAACCACCAATTTGCTCTTCGTCACAACAATAAAAACAACTTTTTTGTTTCTATGAGATATACATGAAAACTAAACTTTTGCCTGTGTTTTTTTTCTACTGTCATTTCCTTATCTAGAGAGGCGAGTCGAATACGAGTGTACCAAAAGTTAATTTAGTTGGCAATTTATGATGGCATTGTAAATTTATGGCTATGACTTGCATAATGAAGCAACCAACCAGCACCTGGAAAATGTGACCAGTGCAAAGGTGTGGTTGCATACGACATCACATAATTTGAATATTTTTACACCGCCAGAGAGAGAGAGAGAGAGAGAGTTTATGAACAGTGAAATAGCATGTTGGATGGATGCAACAAGGGGTAAGTGTTAAGTATTTTATGTATATTACAGACTAGTATTATTCTTTACTTTATTTCAATGGAAATGGTGAACAAAGAGAGTTCAAGTCATTAATAGTAGAATTTTAAAAGATTGGATGGAAATAGCCTTTTTAAGTGATACTCAAAGGTACTTCTTTGGCGAATAAAGACCCGACCACGCCCGAAACGACTGAACCGTTTTTAATGAAATTGTTGAGGTAGTTTTGGCATCTTCCACACGTCCTATATTTTAAAACGCTATATATGCAAACCTTTTGACCGTAACGGTTGTCGAGTTTTTTTATTTGGAACTAAAATACCCGACCACGCCCCCTTTTAAAATAAGTTATATCTTAAAAACTGATCGTCGCGTCCAATCTTTTCAATACACTATACTTCGAAAACTACTGAACGTAATTTCATGAAATTTTCAGAAAATGGATATGACATTCCCTATGGTAAAAATTAGCCTGTTGATAAATTTTAAATCAGTTATGAACAACACAGTACCCAACGTCGATTTCAGTTCGTGTGTTTTCCCAGCAAACCAAATGTCGGATGTCCGACACATCTGAACAATTTCGAAAGCAAAACCTTTCAGATTTCGTTCCGATTTGTAAACGATTTTTCGCAGGGGAATTCGATCAGATTTCATTTCTTTGCAAATATCGGCAGAAATTTTCCCTTCGAATATACTAATGTTTTTCTTCTGATTTCGGTACAAATTCGAAGCGAAATGTCGGAAACTAATTTCCCTTCGCACAACAACCACCACCGTCACTGCCGGTATACCGCCATTTTGTGTCTGTATCTACACAGCAAACCAATCGTACCGACATCGTACAAAATCAGATGGTACGTCCGATATCTGATCCAAAATCGTAACGATACCTTAACGAAAGTTGTATGAAGTGGTTGACATAATTTCGGAACGAAATGTCGGAGCGAAATCGGATCGATTTCGGTCAGAATTCGGAAGAAAATCCTTGGAAAATTCGGAATGCGAATTTTTTCCTCCGAATTTTCGTACAGATTTCTGAACGATTTCGGAATAATGTCGTATGAATATCAAAGGAAAAAATTTTTCTCTGACGCATCTTTTTTATTGTTTAATTTTTCTCTGATCTTTAATTTCAAACGTACCTCATTGTAGTTATCATTTTGTAGTTATTGTAGAACAATGTGAACTTTGTGCACGAATATGTTGAGTCTATCAGCACTAGCTTGAATTATTATATGTTGCATTTATATTTAAAATATTTAAAAATTTTATATGCGAATTTTATAACCAACCATTTTGTTTTTCGACAACAAACTAAAATGTTGCTTGTTAGATATACCAGGGCAGTTCGGAAACTTCTTAGCCTATCAATGAAAGAGAATATTTAGTTTTTCAAAAATATTTTTATTTTTCAATATAATCTCCTGAAACTTCAATATACTTAGTCCAACGCTTTTCTAGCAATTCTATCCCTTGATTAAAATTGTTTTCCTCAAGGTCTTCAAAATAGTGGTTTACAACTGTAATTGCATCTTCATTTGAGGTAAAATGCTTGCCAGCAAGGAATTTTTTTAGATTTGGGAACAAGTAAAAGTCACTGGGAGCTAAATCAGGAGAATAAGGTGGGTGGTCAAGCAACTCGTACTTTAATTCGTTGATTTTAGCCATTGTTAAAATACTCTTGTGCGCTGGTGCGTTGTCTTGATGAAAAATTATTTTTTTGTGTTGTAAGCCAGGACGTTTTTCTCGAATTTGTACATTTAATTGATCCAAAAGGTTGCAATAATACTCTGAATTTATTGTTTTACCCTTTTGCAGATAGTCAATCAATAAAATACCTTTGAAGTCCCAAAAAACCGTTGCCATAACCTTATCAGCCGATGGAATTGTTTTTGCCTTCTTTGGGGCACTTCCTCCAGCTTCAGTCCATTGTTTGGATTGTTCTTTTGTCTCTGGAGTATAGTGGTGGATCCATGTCTCATCAACAGTTATGAAACGACGCTTAAAATCCATTTTATTTCGCTTAAAACGATCCAAACAAGCTTGAGAAATGTTCATTCTTATGCGTTTTTGATCGACTGTTAACAAGTGCGGCACCCATCTTGCAGAAAGCTTTTTCATCTGTAGTTCTTCATGCAAAATTAAATAGACTCGATCATTTGAGATGCCCATGATATTAGCAATTTCACGCACTTTTATTCGTCGATCATTTAATACCATATCATGCACTTTGGCTACAATTTCTGTTGTTGTTGCTGTTTTTGGACGTCCACTACGTGGTTCATCTTCAATGCTTGTACTACCACGTTTAAATTCAGCAACGCAGTTTTTTACTGTTGCATATGAAGGAGCACTTTCACCTAACACATTCACCATATCATTATGAATTTCTTGTCCCGATAAACCTTTTGTATGTAAATATTTAATGACAGCACGCATTTCTAATTTTTCCATTGTAAAAAAATTGCGGATGCGTCTTTTTTGAACACCTGTTTCTATATGAAGGAGTTGCCAGATCGAAACAAAATTTAACATGTGTTCATAACAGAGATGGAAGTTTCCAAAACACTTAACTTTTTTCTGTTTATACCGCGCTTTTTGTGTTAGGCTAAGAATTTTCCGAACTGCCCTCATATCTTATTTATTCGGAGACTTATATTGAAATTTGATGGAGATTATTGTCGTCTTTGACGTCTTCTATCTAGAATGAAGTTTTGTGGGACAAAACTTAATAAAACGTGATTTTACTTTTGGCAGATTTTTAATGTTTAGGTACGATTTAGAGTTTTGGTTTATTCGGGGACTTATAGTAACGTTTTATGACAAATAATTTTGTAGCATATTTTGATCTGATACGATCACATTTTAAAGGAGTTTTTAACGGTTTTTAAAAAAAGGGACCAAAAAGATCCCTTTAGTGAATCGCATGAGGGTTAGTTTTTTTCATAAAAAGATACCCCGCATTGTTGTCAGTAATTTTGTTAAAAACACTTCCCAGCAAACCAATCGTACCGATATCGTAACGAAATCGGAACAAACTTCAGACGTTACGTCCGATATCTGATCCGAAATCGTAACGATATCTTAACGAAAGTTGTATGAAGTGGTTGACATAATTTCGGAACGAAATGTCGGAGCGAAATCGGATCGATTTCGATCAGAATTCGCAACGAAATCGGAAGAAAATCCTTGGGAAATTCGGAATTCGAATTTTTTCCTCCGAATTTTCGTACAGATTTCTGAACTATTTCGGAATAATGTCGTATGAAAATCGGAGGTACCTTCCGAACATTCGTAAAGATTTCTGAACGATTTTGGAATAATTTCGCATGATTATCGAAGGAAAAAATTTTTCTCTAATGCCTCTTTTTTATTGGTAAATTGTTTTGTTATGTTTTTTTAATGGAAGATTATAATTTCAAAGATATCTAATGATTTTCCCTGTTGTTATCATTTTGTAGTTATAGTAGAACAATGCAAACTCTGTGTACGAATAAGTTGAGTCTATCAGCACTAGCTTGAATTATTTTATGTTGCATTTATATTTAAAATATTTAAAAAATGTATATGCAAATTTTATAACCAACCATTTTGTTTTACGACAACAAACTAAAATGTTGCTTGTTAGATATATACAGAAGGTGGTTGTTGTGCGAAGGGAAATTTGTTTCCGACATATCGATCCGAATTCGTAACGAAATCGGAAGAAAAACATTAGCATATTCGAAGGGAGATTTACTTCCGACATTTTCTCCGAAATCGGAACGAAATCTGAACGAATTCCCCTACGAAAAATCTTCTAGAAATCGATACGAAATCTGAACGATTTTGCTTCCGAAATTATTCCGATACATATGTCGGACATCCGACTTTTGGTTTGCTGGGTTTATACCTAAAATGCAAGGATTCCAAGGAATCTGATGTCGAATATTTCAAAACCTGTAGAAATGGGCGGAACTTGCCACGCCTATTTAGGTTATTCCCGACGTAAACTTTTAAAACGCCGACACACGTGTCTTCTTTTTTTCGGTCTTCTTTCATAATCTGTGCGGGGTTTCTTGTAATTTTAAAAAAAGTTCGATTTTGTTGTGCAGTGTAATTAAAGCTAGTGCTCATAGACTCAATATATTTTTCTTCGATATTCCTACGACATTATTCCGAAGTCGTTCAGAAATCTTTACTAAGCTTCGGAATGCATATCCGGTTTTCAGGAGTGCAGTGGCTTCGCTATCATCTAACTTTTTATCTTTCAAATGTAATTTGTTTTTTACAACGATAGATATTTGACCATTCATTCATTTGCAAAAATCATCGGTCGTTAAGCTCGACTCCAACGAGAAATTAATTAAAATTTGTTGTTTATATCCTTTCCGTACATAAAGTAGTGGACAATTTGCTAGTTAAAGATAAATTATTTTTGCTAGACAACAATGTGCTACCCACTAACTCCAAAATTGACATACATATGTCGACCTATGTTGTATTGATAAATAAACAAGTGATATATAGAACAACATTTCAACATATTTAGGCGTACATAATAATACATATATATGAGCTGCCTGGAGTGGACACTTAGTTCACTTATACACACATATGTATGTATTTTGTATGTACCCAGTAAACCAAATGTCGTATGTCCGACACATCGGAACAATTTCGGAAGCAAAATCGTTCAGAATTCGTTCTGATTTCTATACGATTTTTCATAGGGGAATTCGTTCCGATTTCGGAGAGAATGTCGGATGTAAATTTCCCTTCGAATATGCTAATGTCTTTCTTCCGATTTCGGTACGAATTCTGATCGATATATCGGAAACAACCACCTTTTGTATATATCGAACAAGTTTAGTTTGTTGTCGAAAAACAACATGGTTGTTTATACAATTCGCATATACAATTTTTAAATATGTTAAATATAAATGCAACATATAATAATTCAAGCTATTCCAGATAGACTCAACATATTCGTACACAAAGTTTACGTAGCGTCCGAATGTTGTTCCTATTTCGATACGATGTCGGTACGATTGGTTTGCTGGGTATTGTCTACTGTTAATAACCTCACAATTGTTGTGTCAATAATGAACCTCTGTGACAATTAACGATGAAATGTCATCGTAGCAATTAAAATTAATTAATGTCAAGTGATGGCACAGTGATTGAAATTAATTGTCTAACCATTAGTTGATACTCCATTGTTATTGTTTTTAGTGTTTGTTCGAGTTTTTCTTTCATTTGAAAGTCATTGAAGAAGCGACTACACTTTTAATGAGGTATTAGTGAAGATATTGTAACTTCGCCGTCAATATAAATGAAATATGTTATAAATAAAGACAAATCAGAAAATATTTTAACTTAAGAATTGTCAATTATCAGAATTGTTTTTTTATTTGTAAATAGTTATGCTTATTTCCAATATTATCTAAGTCATTTAAATAAAATACCAAAATTAAAATTAACTTTTTTCGGAGGATATTTTCATTGATACCTTAAAAATAAAAAATTCAACCCCCAAGTCTCAATTCAATGTTAAAATAGGAGAATGTTGGGAACTAAAGCGAAACGTAGACCTATGTGAACAGCTTTCTGTTCACTCTTAAGCCAAAATATCAAATTATTGTAAATTTGGTGGGGGAATTTGTATAAAAGTTGTAAATATCCCAAATTGGATGTACAATTATCAAAGGGCCAAACATACCAAGGCGTAAACGATTTAATTTTTGGTAAAGAAGTTTTTTCCACAATTAAAAAAAATAATTGCCTTAGAAAATTGCACTTTGTCGTTACATAGGATAATAATGGATGTTTTTTTCTGATGAACAATATCAGTTTTGTGAGGATCTACAATTATTATTTGGTGATATTATAAAGGACATTATAACATTAAACTATTAAATAGTGATAACAAAATCGCATTCCGGAACAATTTTATTTCATACTAGCAGATCCGGGTCCGCGTTCCTGACCCGTCGTTTTGTTTTTTTAATGGCAAGTTTTTATGCATTTTATACTCTACAATTTAAAAATAGATATTTTCTACCTCGTTTCTTCGGGTCCATTGTCAGACTGAGTTATTAATTGATGATTATAAATTTTATCAACAGATTTTATCTGTAATATTGTGTTTTTTGCAAAAATTAACCCTTATGCGAGTCACTAAAGGGGTCTTTTTGGTCCCCTTTTTTCAAAAACGTTTAAAACTCCTTCAAAATGTGATCGTATCAGATCAAAATATTCTACAAAATTATTTGTCATAAAATTTTACTATAGCTCCCCGAATACACCAAAACTCTAAATCGTACCTAAATCGTACAGTTTTAGGGTTAATGTTGTACTTCATCTGAGTTTATTAAGTTTTGTCCCACAACAATTCATTCTAGATAGAAGACGTCAACGAAAAACAATTTCTCCATAAAATTTGAATATAAGTCGCCGAATAAATGAAATATGTATTTACAATATATGTATATCAAGAAAATATATACATCAAGTTTGCCAACAAAACTCCCAAATATTTATACCCTACACCACTAGGTAGAAAGGGTTTTATAAGTTTGTTTTGGTAAAAATTCATGTAGCACTGCGAAATATTCGTCGAAGACTCCCAATGTTGTATACCAATCTTCATATCTCGACCAGATAAAGCGTTTTTGAGATGTGTTTCCGTCCGTCCGTCTGTCCATTATAAATTGTAATCAAACTCCAGGCCGCAATTATGGGCCGATCATCACGAAATTTTGCATGGAGGTCGGGTTCAGACCAGAATAGATCCCTATTTTTGTTGGAGATGATCGTGTAATATTTAGCGGGTGAAATGGACCTAAAACAAAATTTGTATCTAATTTTGTAGCGGCTCTGTAGGTCGCAATAATAGTCCGAAATTTTAAATAAGGTAAGAGTATATGGCAATGTAGAGTATATAAATGGACCAGAACTTTTGTGTGAAAATTGTGAAAAAATTTAGAATACAGCTTATATCTTTGCTCCTGAAAGACACATTCTTCCCTCGTGAGTTATATTTGGAAGACGATCTCTGGACCTTTGCACTGATGTCGATTACGTTGATGTACCTGATCGGATAACAGAGCTACAGCCTAAAATATCCAGTTTTTTGTTTGTAGTGTAGTAATTAACACTCTAGAGGTCACAATTATAGCTCAATAGTCACGATTTTGCACGAGGTAAGAGTTTAGGTAGAAGAAAATGCCTATAATTTTGCATGATGATCTGATATCATTTTGCGGGTGACATAGACCATTACTTTTGTATGAAAAATATACAAATTTTATATTAATTTTCTCGTTTAGAGTTAAGCTTGATGATCGGAAATTATTTGCAAGTGAAAAAGGAAAGCCAAGGACTCGAACCCACATAGTCACCAAATTACGTTACCTGGTTTCATTGGTGGTAAAGCAAATCTTCGGACGTATCGACTATGTAATGGCTTCTCTGTCCTAGAACTTATCGCCACATTTCCGTGGCAAAGTATCCGCGTAAATGTACAAAACACATTTGCATTAAAAAAACGATAAGTTTAGATTTAGACAAAATGCTTTAAAAGAAGAAATATTCTACACAAAATTTCACTGTAAGTCCCAGAACAAACTAGATATCTGAGAAAAATACTTTGTTAAGAAAATTACGTTACAAAATTCGATATTATAGGTAGAAATTAGTTGTTAAACTTTTAGAATCTTAATTAAAATTTATTCCATACTGAGTCAAAATCTCCTAAAATACTTCGCCTTTTGGTGATTGTGTCAAAAGAAGAAATGTTTCAAATTAAATTTCATTATGAGTCTCTGAACAAAATAAATTTGTAGCTATAGTATTTAATATCTCCAGAAGCTTTCGCTCTTTATACCCTCAGCATTTATGCTAAGGAGGGTATATACACTTTCATACGGGCAAAATGTGCCTCATCGAAATAATGGTTTTAGACCGTTTCAGACAATTTGGAGTTGATTTAGCTATGTCCGTCCGTCCGACTGTCTGTCTGGCTGGAGAGCACGATAACTCCCGAACGGATCAACCGATTCGGCCCAAAATTTAGCTTTCGTAATATTTTGTCCAAACTAAGTTTAGGACCATCTATCGAATCGAAAACTTGTACTCCCTGCCCCACATACGACGGTACAAGTTTATCAGGGGCAAGTCCATACTTCCTGAGAAAATAGCCTTAAAGTTGCAAAAAAAAACCTATGACACCGTGTGTAGTGATTGGAGCGCAAGATAACTTCCGAATGCATCTGCCGATTCGGTCCAAAATTTGGCCTTCGTAATATTTTTTTCCAAACATAGTTTAAGTTGGAAGTCAAGCCATATCGGTCCACTCCTTCAGGTACCTACCCGAAAAAAGTTCAAAAATGGTCGGAAAAATTGTGCGCACTAATACTCTTGAAGGGATTTGCCGATTTGGTCCATGCTTAACACATCTTAACATATTCACCAGATACAGATCAGGTTCGAATATGGACTATATTTGTCCTCTACTTCGGGTACCTCGCACACCAAATTTGTTGAATTTGTTGAAGCTACTTGCATTCGCTGCCTCAATTACGACGGTTTTTTCAGGGGCAAGTTCACCATATGTAGTGGGTGGAAAGCACTATAACTCTCGAACTGATCAACCGATTTGGCCAAAAATTTGGACTTCGTCATATTTTGTCCAAACAAGAGGGCGCGATATCTATCGGAAAGATATGACTCCCAAAATAAGACCCACTTCCATAATATACTATGTCGGTCCATTCCTTTAAGTACCTATTCCGCAACACTTTCGAAGTCTAATCCTAATCCACAATTTTGTCGGCACGTTCAATAGTCCAAAAACTTTGCACACTTTTTAGATATGGATGACAATACATGAATATGAAACCAAAACCAATATAGCTCAATTTTTTACCATAGGCCAAATATATGATACCCTACACTACAATGAATATGTACAATATATATGGGAGATGTATTTAAATCTGAACTGATTTCGATATAATATGGTACACTTATTTCTAGACTAAATTCCATCACACATTCCAAATTTCATCGAAATCAGACCTGTATAGCGTGCTTTGTTCGGCAAATACGTGAAATTGGCCAAAATATAAATGGGAGCTATATCCAAATCTGGACCGAATTTCACCAAAGGCAATAGCATTCTTCCTATGACTAAAAAAATTATTTTTCCCAATGTTCAGCTGAATCGGACTACAAATGCGACCTGTACGTTGCGAACGGACGGACGGACATGCAAAAATCGACTAAGAAAGTGATTCTATGTACAGTTTGCCAAGGAAATGTTTTCAACCCGAGAAAACGAACACTTTTCATGCATTAATTAGTAAAAATGACAAATATTTACTTACTATTTGGTCGAATTTTTTAAGACCCAATTGAATGGATAAATAAAAAATTACCACACTTACAGCCTGTTCATGTATATCGACCGAAAGGTTTCTTGCGCTTCGGAAGTGGAAAAAAATCATTTTCTGTTCATGTAAACACCTTCGAAACGAAAAGCTATGCGACCGACAAGCCCTACGAAATAACACGTAAACGTACACTTTCCCTTAAATTTGGGTTTATGTATTTCGAAAGGACTGTCTCTTATAGAAAGAGAATGTCAAAATCACTCACTTGCTTTGTAGCTGCCGAGTAGAACGTAAACTCGCGAATAACACCGAAAATCTTAAAACAAATTTATGCAACACATTCTTGAAACAAAACAAAAATTTTACAGATACGTTTCAATGGCACTTTCATTCATTATTTTGAAGAAATCAATTAAATAAAATAATTCAAAATACTGACACATTTTATTTTTCAAACAAAACAAATCCCCCCATACCATTGCTATCGAAAACGATATCGTTTTCGAATGTTTCTCGAGAGTTTTGCGGATATTTTGTTCGAGAACGACACACGAGAATGAATTAAAAACGATTCACTCGTCGCTCAGTTTGTGGCAGGAAATCCTTCGATTTCGAATATCGTTAATAATATTATTAGCGAATGATTGACGATAGTTTTACGATAGTGGCGAAAAACATTTTTTGTGGAGTTTCTTGATGTTTCTGTTATGTACCTTTTCCGTTTTTATTTCTTTATGTTTGCGACGCGATATTTAACTGTTGATAAACATTGTTGTCTTGTGTTTGGCAACCTACCCATATGTTGTCTTTATCAACACTTATTGTCTATATTATACGTAGCATTTATATCGAAATTATTTGAAAAAAGCAAATGGGAATTTTTTACAAACAACGTAAATTTTTTTTTTGAAACAAAAAAATTTTCAAAGTAAAAAATGTTTCTCGAAACAATTTTTCTTGTGAAGAAAAAACATTCGCCAAATGTTCGAAAACGATATCGTTTTTAAACTTTTGACGAACAAAAGAACAACGTGCTTGTGTACACCCGAAAAACAATTGCCAATTCTTCGAATGTGATATCGTTTTCGAAAGTTGTGTCGAACATTCGAATAATATCCGCAATTGGTATGAGGGTATTTCACATCCCCTCATACCAATTGCGGATATTATTCGAATGTTCGACACAACTTTCGAAAACGATATCACATTCGAAGAATTGGCAATTGTTTTTCGGGTGTACACAAGCACGTTGTTCTTTTGTTCGTCAAAAGTTTAAAAACGATATCGTTTTCGAACATTTGGCGAATGTTTTTTCTTCACAAGAAAAATTGTTTCGAGAAACATTTTTTACTTTGAAAATTTTTTTGTTTCAAAAAAAAAATTTACGTTGTTTGTAAAAAATTCCCATTTGCTTTTTTCAAATAATTTCGATATAAATGCTACGTATAATATAGACAATAAGTGTTGATAAAGACAACATATGGGTAGGTTGCCAAACACAAGACAACAATGTTTATCAACAGTTAAATATCGCGTCGCAAACATAAAGAAATAAAAACGGAAAAGGTACATAACAGAAACATCAAGAAACTCCACAAAAAATGTTTTTCGCCACTATCGTAAAACTATCGTCAATCATTCGCTAATAATATTATTAACGATATTCGAAATCGAAGGATTTCCTGCCACAAACTGAGCGACGAGTGAATCGTTTTTAATTCATTCTCGTGTGTCGTTCTCGAACAAAATATCCGCAAAACTCTCGAGAAACATTCGAAAACGATATCGTTTTCGATAGCAATGGTATGGGGGGCAAGCACGTTGTTCTTTTGTTCGTCAAAAGTTTAAAAACGATATCGTTTTCGAACATTTGGCGAATGTTTTTTCTTCACAAGAAAAATTGTTTCGAGAAACATTTTTTACTTTGAAAATTTTTTTCTTTCAAAAAAAAAATTATATTGTTTGTAAAAAATTTCCATTTGCTTTTTTCAAATAATTTCGATATAAATGCTACGTATAATGTAGACAATAAGTGTTGATAAAGACAACATATGGGTAGGTTGCCAAACACAAGACAACAATGTTTATCAACAGTTACATATCGAGTCGCAAACATAAAGAAATAAAAACGGAAAAGGTACATAACAGAAACATCAAGAAACTCCACAAAAAATGTTTTTCGCCACTATCGCAAAAACTATCATCTTTCATTCGCTAATAATATTATTAACGATATTCGAATTCGAAGGTTTTCCTGCCACAAACTGAGCGACGAATGAATCGTTTTTAATTCGTTCTCGTGTCGTTTTCGAACAAAATATCCGCAAAACTATCGAAAAACATTCGAAAACGAATCGTTTGCGATAGCAATGGTATGGGGGGATATTCCAATGTTTGTATGTATATGTGGATTTTGTTTTCATTTCTCATTTGGCTCTCATTTATGGAACATGGTTGTACAAATGTACATTCAAATTAGTAGTATTTCGCATAGGATACGTAACGGCAGTCGCACGATAGTTTGCGAAATACATGAACGCATTTTTAGGCGGAAGCGAGTGACTGCTTTCCTTTCGTACATGTTTCCGTGCGACATACATGAACAGGCGGTTAGTTCAACAATAATAACCAAAAGAATAATTAACATGTAATGCAAGGTGCCAAGAACATGTTTTCAAAATGTAATTAAGGTTCCAAAATACCCCATATTTTCGGTTAATGTTAAAAAATCATGACATTTTCTGAATTTTATTCTTAACTAGGATTAGTTGCTAACAAGTATCAGCAATATTAGGCATGGAATATCCCCACTAAGAGGGTTACCATATGGACCAAGCGGGTACCAGATCATATTGCATGTAAACAATGTCATATGTCTCAAGCCCAGAATATCTAAAAACTAAGACGTTTTATGAGTATTTTGGTTTACCAAGATGGACTGCCATCAATTACAATCGGATCTCGATCAGGAGGGTTGCCAGATCGACTAAAAAAAGTACCAGGCCTTATTAACAGTAAACGGGGCCACCTATGCAGGGATAACAGACAGACAGACGAACACGCGTAAATCGACTCAGATAGTCATTCTGTGTATGTTCCTAAAATAAACAATGGGTCCATCTCGTTTTCTTTTGCATGTTACAAAATAATGCACAGAGACATAACCCCTGAATATTTCACTTTTGTAAATGTAACATATTTCAAAAAGTGGGCGTGGTAAATTTTTCTTTCCGTACAAACCTATGTATTTCTATTTAAAAAGATAATACAGACGTCAAGGATGGAAAATTCACTGCAATAGTACTTTTTTAGTAAAAATATCGAAAAATCAGATAAAACAAGTAAAAAAGTATCAGTCGGCTTTGACGACAGAGATATACTTTCAGCCTATGTAAATTGGAACTTTCATATACGGACAGATCGAATGTATTTAGGCTCTTTTCAGAATATTGTGGCACTTTTTGGATATTTTAACTTGCCGACAAAAATGTGGATTAGGATTAAAGTTTAAAAGTTTTGCGGAGGAGGGAATGGACCGACGTAGTGCATTACGGAAGTGGATCTTATTTTGAGAGTCATATCTTTCCGATAGATATCGCGCCCTCTTGTTTGGACAAAATATGACGAAGTCCAAATTTTTGGCCAAATCGGTTGATCAGTTCGAGAGTTATCGTGCTTTCCAACTACTACACGCAAAAAAAATCGGCCTCTCTAACATATGTATGTCCCAAACATATTTTGCAGCAAACATATATATGTTTGCAACAGTCCCAAACATAATATATGTTTGGGTCTGCAAACAAATATATGTTTGGGTCTGCAAACAAATATATGTTTGGGTGCAAACATATATATGTTTGGGTGCAAAGATATTTATGTTTGGGTGCAAAGATATTTATGTTTGGGTGCAAACAAAGATATGTGTGGGTGGAAACAATTTTATGTTTGGGTGCAAAAAAATACAAACCCAAAAGTCACAAAAAAAAAAAAAAAAACAAACACATGTACCAGTGGCCGCTTACTGAGAGCAAGGGAGCGTAAAATTTAATGTAAAACACTTTGAAATGTGTGCTCACTTGCTCTCAGTAAGAACTCACTGGCTATCTCTATAGTATACACACAAATGTTGAGGTTGTTTACTGAAAGGCAAAAGAACAACAAACACATAGGTACATACTAAATTCCAAAGAAATACATAAAACACTTTAATAAAAGAAAAACTGATTGAAATAATTTGTAAATAGTCACACTTTTAAAAAGGAAAAATATATAGAAACGTAGTTGAACGCTTCTCCTTAGTTGTGAAATAAAACAAATTGTCCTCATAGTTGAAATCATCAGCGGGGAATCGGCATCTAGAATCAAATGATTATGTAATGTAATAAATAAATATGGATATGCCATATTTCAAATATACATAAGTATGTATGTAATTACCAATATTAACTGCGATTTCTTCCTTGTCCAATAAAATAATTCCATTCAACTTTCCGATTCAATTATAAAATGTATTGGGCATTTAATTTACTAAAAAGCACAATTTCTTTAAGAACACACAAAACACAGATTTATTCACTCACTTTACCGTCTTGACTCTACAAAGGCATCTAAAACACTGAAGAAAGAAAAAAATATAATTCATATCATTTCTTCTTTTCTTCTTCGCTGCTAAGTTGGTTAACAACAACAAAACAAACACACGAGTTTGTCGCATACATGCCACCAAAGCCCCCTTCTT
The DNA here is from genome assembly GCF_047663935.1 of Musca autumnalis. NCBI lineage: Eukaryota > Metazoa > Arthropoda > Insecta > Diptera > Muscidae > Musca > Musca autumnalis. The sequence goes on along the minus strand of NW_027411977.1, from coordinate 74,624,295 downwards.
CGCTTCTACGTCTTGTACTATACAATACACACAACTCTTCATTATAAAACAGCATTCCACAGCCGCGAGAGTACTGTTATTACTCTCGTTGACAAACATCCTCTCTCCACCCATAAAAAAATGTTGTAACATAAAAAAATATGTTTTACCCAAACATATCAAATTGAGATATGTTACAAAATGTTGCAAACATATATTTGTTTGGACCCAAACATATTATGTTTGGATCCAAACATATATTTGTTTGCAACCGGTCCCAAACATATATTTGTTTGGATCCAAACATATTTCTAACATAAATTTTTCTTCGTGTAGATATCGGCCCACTAATAATTTCAGTGGGTTATCGTACACCTGCTGGACCTGTATGCCAGGAAGCATGGACTTGTCCACGGAAAACATAATATGGCTGTACATCATCGGTATAAATTTCCAAAGGATCACCGAACAGACCCTAAACTGCACTTGGACACAAATATTGAACTTTTGTGGCGGAGGTATCCTAAGGAGAGGACCGATATGGGCCATTTTAGAAGTTAAAATAAGTTTGGACAAAATATGACGAAGACCAAATTTTGGACCAAATCGGTCTATCAGTTTGAGAGTTATTGTGCTCTCCAACTACTACATATCGACGCCTCCAAATAATAGTATGCTAAGTCGGCTTAGCATGTTTTCAAGTTCTTTACAGTTTTATATTTAACGTCCTTTAACTTAAATTCTGTCAAATTTTGGTAATAATCGGACAATCCGAACAGAAGTTATTAACAAATATTTACTTAGCATAGTACTGAAGGTCAAAGAAATTTCCAAACTTTTAGAGTTTGTCCTGCAAAACTCGCTTTTCAGAATTAGCAAACTATTATTTGGAGGTGTCGAACGTCCTTTAACTTAAATTCTGTTTAATTTTGGTAATGATCGGTCAATCCGAACAGATGTTATAAACAAATATTGACTTAGCATAGTACTGAAGTTCAAAAAAATTTCCAAACTTTGAGAGCTTCTCTTGCAAAACTCACTTTTTAGACTTAGCATACTATTATTTGGAGGTGTCGATATGGTGACATAGGGGTTTTTACAACTTTCGGGCTGTTTTCCCAAGATGTATGGACTTACCACTGAAAAAACTTTTACCGTTGTAATTGAGAAAGCGATTGCAAGTTGCTTCAACAGAAATCAAAGTTAGTCAAGGGCAGGTCTTAAAGTGAACTTATCGGAAATTTTGCGTGGGAGGTACCCGAAGGAATGGGCAAATATAGTCCATATTCAAACCTGATCTATATCTGGTAGATATATTAGGATGCGTAAAGTATGGACCAAATCGGTCGGTCCCTTCAAGAATTATCGTGAGCACAATTTTTCCGAACATTTTTGAACTTTTGTGGACGGACGGACATTGCTAAATCGACTCCAAATTGTCTGAAACACATTTCGTCCAAACATACAGTTTGCCCGTATGAAATGTATATACAATTTCATACGGGCAAAATGTATGTTTGGACGAAATGTGTTTCAGACAATTTGGAGTCGATTACATAAATGCTGAGGGTATAATCAAAGTACTCCCTTCAACCGATGATTTAGTACGTTTCGAATGCATCCAAAACCTAAAAACTTCCCTTTTTAAAAAAGACTTATCTTATTTTTAGACTGGGACCATGAACAGTCAAGATGATGGTAATGTGATTTAAAACTGTAAATCCTATTTCTAATACATGCAAAGACGTAATTCGGCTATAATGTAGCCAAAGATGTTCGTTAATTTATGATTTTAACAGACGGAGCCAGCTAAATCTAACAAAATTGATAAATGAAAAATCCAATATATCTTAAATTTCAGTTTCGAAGCAAACCCAGCTTTCACGAAATTAAAGTAAATTTAATTTTTTTTTTAACCGAGAAGTAAAACTACTAAAGGCCAGATTTCAGAAAATTCAACATTTGACAGAATTGAATTTTTAGTACAATTTTAGAAAAATTTACAGTTTCTGGTAATTTAATATCCATCCCTGGCAGCATGGGAGGCGCACAAATCCCCAAACATTTTGCCTCAATTTTACAATCCATTTTAGCAAAAATTAAATTTATTCAAATTTATTCAGTCGATTTGACTAAGCCAATGGAGACACCTTGCGGCGTTTAATTAAGTCAATACACAAACACACACGCAAATGTTTGGATTAGATCCGAGTTGATGTTTATGTATGTATGTATTCTCTTTGCCAAGTATACATATTTGTACGAGTATAATGTTATCAGATTCTCTTTTCAAATATGACATTTTGAATTAGGAGGCCATTTGGTGGTCACTTGGTGCATGATTTGCTTACTGCAACACACACAGTAGTAGATGATAACTTTACACAAGATAATTAAAGTGATTGTGACAAATTCATAAATATGTATACATACGTACATACAATTTTATATGTACATACACATGTACAATGTACATCCCTGCCAGCAATTGGAAGTGAGTTTCGCACTCCCTCGCCTAAGGGGTCACTCCGGAGACACGCCAAGGAAGATCGTTGGTGAATTACACAAACGATTTCTATAGCCTTATTGTGATTACGTTTTATCGCGTATGCCGACACTTCGGAGTGACTTCCAAGGCGATTGTTTACATTTATTTAGTGATTCAAAACATTTGAACAAATATAGAACATTTTCTATCTGATGATTATATGAGGCGGTGGTGCAGTGGTAAGCATACTTGCTTTGCACTCTGAAGGTCCGGGTTCGCTTCCCAAGTCAGGCAACAAAACATCACATTTTTAAAATGACAAAATTAATGTAGGCAAAAATTGCAAAGTATAATTTCTCTGAAAGAGAAGAAAACTAAAAAATTATTAAATAAAAATAAAACAATTAAAAAAATAAATAAAAAACAAAAAATAAAAAATTTAAATAAAAATAAATAGAAAAAAATATATATTTTTTTAATTTCTAGAACTATCGCGGAAATGATCTTCTAGAAGTGTCGCTGGAGTGACTTCCAAGGCGACACGCAGGCGTGGTTCATTTCTTCACAACGGAGGTCACTTCAGGGTGACTTCTGCGACTATCGCCGCGACTGTTTTCATCGCCCTGGGCGACACGCCTGAGTCACTTCCGCGATAGTTTTTGCTTGCAGGGATGGTTGTTGTGTTCATACTATAATTATGTGGATAAACATGAAAAGATTATGAACAGCTAGAAATAGTATCACTAAATTGCTTATTCCCTTAGAGATTTATTATTACGAAGCAGCCAGCTAGACATACAGAACGACGGACATTGGAAAATTGACCCTAAGTTGTCTGAAGAAACGGTCTTATATGAATACTAACAGACATGGCAGCGCGTTGCTGACCCGTCGTTTTGTTTACTATTACTTTACAATTAAAAAAATAGGTATTCCTTTGGGATTTTAAATTCATCAACTGATTTTATCTGTAATCTTTCCATCAGGACTTCGAGCTCCACCTAAGAAAATCGATGATCGGGGACACAACCACCGTTGTCTCGCAAAATAATTTGGATTAAGATATATTCATAAGTTTTCAAATACAGCGATTTTAAAACAATAGAGTCCTCAGAAGTTCTTCAAAAAATATATAGCCTATTTTTAAGTTTTTGCGTTTTTAGGGGCGAAGGCCATTATTTGTGAGATTTTCACCAAGGCACATTCCTGAAAATTTTCTGCAAATTTCATAAAATTCCGTTCAATAGTTTTGATTGTATCTTTAAGTCCCAAAGAATTGGCTAGATTCTGAGATGCAGCACCTTTTTCACAAATTAATTTTGAAGCCGATATTTCTACATTTACATCGTCTCCTGACTGGAGACGACACACACAAGGTGTACGAGTATACATCAGCTAGGTACCACCATCTGACAGGAAGAACGCATATTATTGGAACCTGAGCACCCAATGTCCCGTTCACTATAAAGTAGATAAGACTGTATGCTCAAATTATAGGGTAATTAGTCTGCTCCCTATTATACATAAGATAGGGTATGGGAATATCTAAAGCCTTACTTACTTACTTAGCTGGCCCATTAAAGAACATTTGTTCCATAGACCGAACTAAGAAAAGATTTCCAATTCTCTCTGTTTAGTGCTTCGCTTTTCAGAATACCGCGCCTTGTCATCTCGTCATCCACTTGTTTGCGTCATCTATTTTTTGGCCTGCCAATTCTGCGTGCACCGCTATGTGGCTCGAATTTGTACGCCTTTTTAGCGGGTTCATCATCGCTCATTCTTATTATATGGCCTAGCCAACGCAATCGCTGCATCTCAATACGTTTAACTATATTGATGTCGTTGTATAGCAGATACAGCTCGTGATTCATACGACGTCGATATTCACCGTCAACGCAGATCGCTCCATAGATCTTTCGAAGATTTTTTCTCTCAAACACGCCAAGCACTGCCTTATCTGCTTGCGCATGTACCCAGGCTTCGGAACCATACATCAGCACGGGTAGTATCAGTGTCTTGTAAAGCGTTATTTTTGTTTGACGAGTTGTGGCTTTGTTTTTCAAGTGCTTACTTAAGCCAAAGTAGCATCTGTTAGCCAATACAATTCTTCTTTTTATTTCACAACTGATGTCGTTTGTTGTGTTTAAGGCGTTGCCGAGGTATACGAAGTATTTTACTACCTCAAAATTATAGGAACCAACTTCCAACCAACTTGGTCTTCTCGCCGTCTACCGCCTGACCCACTTTAGCAGATTCTCCTTCGACCTTCATAAAGGTATCGGTTACTTCTTTTACTGATCGTCCAATGATGTCTATATCATCATCATAAGCAAGTAACATGGGTCTATTGGTGTAGATTGCGCCTCTTCTTTTGACGTTTGATTATCGTATTACCTTTTCCAGCAGGATGTTGAAGAAATCACACGAAAGGCTGTCTCCTTGTCTGAAACCTCTTTTGGTACAAAACTCTTCGGAGAGATTCTTTCCTATTTTAACTGAGGACCTCGTGTCAGTTAAAGTAATTTTACGAAGCCTTATGCTCTTTGCGGGGATACCAAATTCAGACATGGCTTGGAATAACTTTGAACGCAGCGGGCTGTCAAAGGCTGCTTTATAATCGACAAAAAGGTGGTAGGTGTCGATCTGCATCTCTTGGGTCTTCTCCTGGATTTGCCGCAGGGTAAATATCTGGTCAATGGTCGACTTGCCAGGTCTAAAGCCGCATTGGTATGGTCCAATTATTTCGTTGACCATGGGCTTTAGTCGTTCGCACAATATCCCTGACACTATCTTGTAGGCGATAGGGAGAAGACTTATGCCCCTATAGGTGGAGCGTAAAGTCTTATCTCCTTTCTAATGGACGGGACACAGGATGCTCAGGTTCCAATCGTCGGGTACGCATTCTTCCTACCAGATGTAGCTAACTAGCTGATGTAAACACCTTATCAGCGTGTCGCCTCCGGTTTTAAACGGCTCGGCTGGTAGACCATCAGCTCCTGCTGCCTTATTATTCTTCAGCTGGATACCAACATTGCATACCAGCAGTTTGGAAAAATGCTCTTTCCATATCCTTAGCACACTATCTGCATCAGTTACCAGATTACCTTGCTGGTCTCTACAGGCGGATGTGCCAGTTCCAAAGCCATCAGCTTGATGTTTCACTCTTTGGTAGAATTTTCGGACTTCATTCTGTCTCCTGTACATCTCCATTTGTTCACACTCTTGCTTTTCCATGCCTCTCTCTCTTTTTCCTTGTCCTGATATGTTATCGGGACGAGAAGTGCTTTGATTAAGCAGTTGGGCCAGTTGAGTGGAATATGCTGTGGCTATCTGTTGTGATTGCAGCTTACCGATGTCCAACTTCCGTGTTGTGTCTGTTTGAGCTTTGTTTGCCACATTTAATCTGGTACGTACTTTTGCTGCAACAAGGTAGTGGTCCGAGTCTATGTTTGCACCACGGAACGTTCGTACATCCAACACGCTCGATGAGTGTCTTCCATCTACCACAACGTGATCAATTTGATATCTTGTTCTGTGATCTGGCGACAGCCAGGTGCCCTTATGAATATCGAGATGCTTAAATCTGATACTGCTAACAACCATGTTTCTTGCAGCTGCAAAGTCTATCAGCCTCATACCATTGTCATATATTTCACTGTGGAGACTGAATTTCCCGACTGTTGGGCCAAACATATTCTCCTTTCCAATGTTGGCATTAAAATCGCCTAGTATAATTTTAATGTCATGGGCAGGGCAACGGTCATAAGTTTCTTCTAAGCGCTCGTAAAATATACCTTTGATCTGTTCGTCCTTGTCTTCAGTGGGAGCATGAGCGCAAATAAAGCTGATGTTAAAGAATTTTGCTTTTAATCGAATTGCAGCGAGTCTTTCATTCACTGGGGTGAAGCTGGAGACCAGGTGTTTTAACCTCCGACCAACTACAAATCCGCAACCAAACTCATGCCTTGTGTCATGGCAGCTATAATACAGTGCGTCACCTTTAGGTGTTGTTGTGACGCCTTTACCGTTCCATCGTATTTCCTGTATGGCAGTAATGTCGGCCTTGTACTTTTCAAGTACATCTGCCACTGCGTAAACTGCACTTTCTCTATAAAGAGTGCGAACATTCAAGGTGCAGATTCGCTGATCATGATCCTTAAAAAGTTTGCGGGATTCGTCAACTTTAGAGGGGTTTGTTTTTTTTTCTTTCGTTTTTTCATAGTAGGCTGTTTTTTCTAGGGGAGGGTTACTAACCCGACGCCCAAACACAATTTTTTAACGTTCTTATGGGTGAACGCGCGGCACATGTTAGCTCACTACCTTTAACTGATGTTAAAGGCAGTTCCCCAGGTGACACCACGGGGAGGTCAGTGTCCACTTGAGATGAAAGAGGGACCAAGATAAATCCTGGGCTTTGCCATGTTAAAGCCGGTCAGGACCGTTCCTTGGTATCTTCCATCCCCTACGTCAATGTCTATGGTCACTGAAATAATTGTGTCATAGCAATGCGGTTTTAGATCTGGCATTTACCTTACGAACAATTCTAGAATAGTCCCAAGATCAACAATTAAATTTGTTGTCGATTATGAAACAGCCTTCGACACGTCAATAGATTTAAATGCAATCCAAGACGTGCTTGAATTTGATATCCCCGGCCACATGTTACTTGCTTAAAGGATGTAGATATTGGATCAAATCGGGGACTTCCTTTAAAAGGCACTTTTAACGTTATTGTCTCAGAATCTATGGACTTACTCCGAAAAAATATGTTGTAATATGAGCCGCCAGCACTACCTGCGCATTATTTTTGAATTTTCCATGGAAGGTAATCGAAGGAATTGTTCATGTTCGAACTTTATTTAAGTGTGAGAGAAATATTACTATGCGCTGAAGTTAGACCAATGTCAAAGAATACTTTCGGTAAAAATTTCCGAACGTTTTTCCAACAGCCTTTAAACTGCACTTAAAGTTTTGGTCAAATCGAATACTCTATTCGTAGCAATAATTATTCACCTGCCATTTGAGTTGATGTCAACAGCATTTCTTAAAGCATTTGGTGCTATTATTTCAGGAAGAATGGACTTGCCTCCCAAAAAAAATTACCGTCATATTAGGGATGCGAGCACAACCTTTTGCAAGAAATTTCAAAACGATCGGATACATGACCTCAAATTGCACGTGTGCAAAAAATGTTTAAATGTTGTGCGGAAGGTTCCCAAAGGAGTGGACAGAATATGGGCTTTATTGGAACTTGTTCCATGTGCAAATTACGAGGTGCAAATTATGGAAATTGATCTAAGTTTGGACAAAATATTACGAAGGCCAACTTTTTGTCCTAATTAATCCATTGGAGAGTTATCGTGTACTCCGGCCAGCCAGCCGGATTTTGTCGAAACATAAACCATTTATTCGATAAAGAAAAATTTCCTCTTATCAAAGTGTATATATATAGGGTATATATACCCTCGTTAGACTGCAACGACTGATGGTACCAACAGTAGACTGATTTAAAGCTCTACTGGTATTTTTGGCACAATACCGAAAAATGGGCGGTACGGTTTTATATATGAAATCGGGTAGCTATACCGTAAATACTCTGTAGGATTGTTTGATACCCCAAAGGAGACCAAATTTGTGAATTAAACGGGAACCTATATCGACAATTCTCTGAATAAATAATTAAATTTGTTATACCGTTTGTAACAAATCGAAATACACGTCGGAGGTCCTATAAAGTGTATATTTTCTTAATCAGCACAAAATTTGAAGTCGATATAACCATGACCGTCTGTTCGTCCGTGTATATCAATCAAGATATAGCTCCCATCTTTTAAGATAATAATTGTTCCACAAACATCCCAGAAGGGACAACGGAGACTTCTCTTATATCAATGAGTGCACCCCGATTCATATTAGCTCACTGACATGGGACCTACTGTTTATCGCCGATTCCGAACGGCTTGTCTTAAGACACCACTTGTAGAGAAGTTTTACATGCGTGCAAGGCGGGTGTGCTGACAATTGCACCACAGTGGCACCCAAAGACAGGAGCTTTATAATTTGGTATAGAAGTTAATATTACTCCTGCGATGTTTGGTATTGTAAATGACCTACATCAGTCCATGTTCTGATATAGTCCCCATAAAACGCTACCTCCCGATTTTGGGTATTTTGAAGATTTTAGGCGATATAAAACGTTTAAACTGAAGTAGGTCCACGTTTTCATGGAACGATCTTCCCATAAACGGTGCCTCCCGATTTTCGATATTTTGAAGGTTGTGGCTTGAACATCCCATCTAAATGGCTGAAATTTGGTATTCAGTCTTAGCTAGGGATATACAACTGTTCAACTAAAATTTGTCGGTCTTCATATAGGATACACCCGGTTTTCAGCATTTTGAAAGTGTAAGCCACATTATTCAACCGGTATAACTGAAACAGCCCAGCAAAAGTTCGGACCCGTTATTCATTATGTAACCAATTACAAAGTAATGTAAACAAAAATAACTACTTATGTAGTTGCTAAGTAATGAGTACGGTGGCACAGAATGTGTGTGTCCGACTACAAATCAGAGGATTGTGTCTTCAACGCCCACCGACGACCGGGTACTTTTTGTTAAACGAAAAAAAGAACAGTTGGTGGTGCACATGTAAGCGTTTAAACAACCCTTAATGTTGGAACGCATGGCATAGTGCCCAAAAAGTACTGCAAGAACCCATTATTTTCGGAGGATTTTTTTTGCTGGGAGGTTCTAAACATCCACCCACATAGGGTTAGCCCCCATTAAGGATTTTTTGGAAGGATTTTGGGACACTTTTTTCTACCGAATAGGTTGTTAATTGGAATTTTATGTTCTCTGAAGATAGACAACTTGCGTGAAAAAAAAACTATCCATAATCTTATATATCCAGGTTTAAGTCTAGACCCATTAGCGGTATTGCCTAATTCTATGTATTTCGAGTTTTTCTGTTAAATTTTCTAGCTGAGATTGCTGTAATTTGTTATTGTGTGTTGTCAGAGGATACAAAGCACAATTCTGAAAATTTAAAATATTGGTCCATATTTTGGAAAGGACAACGAAAAAGCCCTTTTGAGCTCTTTTAAACTGATTATCATCAGTTAAGATATTCTTCTCCTGTAAGGAATGAGAGGAAGTCCTTAGTACTTTCATAAACAAAAGGAAACTAATTCTTCCTATTTACTTCACTACAGGTCGTACTAATTATATAAGGGTATAAAACCATAACCTTGATCTTACTCGCTGTTGAATAGTGTCCCAGCACAAAAAAAAAAACTCGCGTGCCGACGGTGAATACGCCCAACGACAAAAATTCATGTCATCATTTCAAAAATTTAAAGATATAAACATTCCAAATTTTTTGAAACTCAGCTTATTTTTGCGATTTTTCGGGGTTCTTCAGGAGAAAATGGCTAACAAACATGACTTATTTTGGAAAAAGAAATTAATTTTAAAATGAGAAAAAGCGGATATATTGTAGGCGAAATTCTGAAACAAAGGACTATTATTCACGCCTTAACTTAAGTTGAATGATTAAGAACATTTCCCAAGCTTCGTTTTCCTACTTATAATCCAATGGTCCGTAGATCTCAAACTGTTTAGACCTTTTGCGGACATTTGCGGTTTGGGCATTTTTGACCAAAAGATTATGTCGGTTTTTAGGTGTTGAAATTATATTTTTTGGAATATTTTTAACTAATTTTAGTATCCTTTCCAATATGTATGTTCAATAAAATGTTTATGTTATCTATTGTCAAGGTACAAGTTATCTCCAGCACTGAAAACTCGTGAAAGAAAAAGAAAACGTGTTGGGTATATTCACTTTAATAAATAATTTCTATAGTAGTATGGAGTCTATATTAAGTTTGTTTTCCCGTTTGTAACGCATTGAAGTAACAATGCGCGACCCTATAAATATATATATTCTTGATCAGGACAATTCTGAATCGATTTTTTGTATATTGAGGATTTTAGGTACATTTCTTGATCGAACAACCTGCAATTTAACATTTTAAGTTCCCAGTGGTCACAAAGCATCTCCACTAAAAACCAAATTTTGGTATAGCGCCCATGTAAAGATACCACGCGATTTTCGGTATTTTGAGGATTTTTCGTATTTGGCTACATTTCTTGACCGAATTACCAGTACTGGTTATTAATTACTAGTAATTTGACATTTGATATTCCCTATGGCCACAAAACATATCCACCAAAAATTGCACCTCCCGATTTTTTTTTGGGCCGAACTATCTGTAATTTGACATTTGAGTGTGGCAGTGGTGACAAGACGTCCGCACCAAAAATTGTCACTATAGGTCCCTGTTTTGGTATAGCCCCTATATAACGGTTCCTCCCAATTTTTGGCATTTTGGGGATTTTAGTTTCAATTTTTAACCGAAATAGCAATAATTTGCCGTTTGAGGTTCCTATCGGTCATAACACATTTCCACTGAAAATTGTCAATACAGGTCTATATTTTTGTTAAAGCCCCCATATAAAGGTACCTCCCGATATAAGGTGTTTTGGGGATTCTATCCACAAAAATTTTCAACATAGAACCATGCATTTGTATAGCTCTATATAACGGCACCTCCCGATTTTAGGTATTTTCACAATTTCAACTATATGTTTTCACCGAGCTATCTGTAATTTGACGTTTGAGGTTCCCAATGGTCACAGAACTTCTCTACCAAAAATTTTTAATATTGGTCCATGTTTTGATATAAATCCATATAAAGTTACTACCCGATTTTAGGTGTTTTGGGAAGTATAGCTACATTTGTTAACCGAACTATCTGTGATTCGACATTTGAGGTTCTCAGTGGTAACAAAACTTCTCCACCAAACATTTTCAACACAGGTCCACACTTTGATATAACCCCATATAAAGGAGCTTGAAGACATTTTTAGATGCATTTTTTACCTTAGTTAAGTATCAGAGGTCACAAAATATTTCCACCCAAAACTGTGGACAGGAAAGAAAATAATATTCCATATTTAGTATCAGTATATTTTATGTGGAGGGTATACAAATTTCGGCCCGGCCGAACTTAACTTTGTTTACTTGTTCTTTTTTGGAACACTCTAATGTTGGACCACGCTAAAACGTGGCGATTTTCCAGGAACAGAGAATCAAAAACACATTATTACAGGTAATTTTGCAGAAAAGGTAATGAAATCTCATAAAATACCGAAAAATGGATGTTTACTCTATATGGAGGCTGTGGCCACAAGTGGCCCGATATCACATTTCTTTATAAAGTGGTGTTGTGAACTCTGAGTTCATTATTAAACCTTATTCGGTTTGAATATTTGGTTAACATCTGCCGAAATTAATCGAGAATAAATCATATAAGGAATATGGAGCTATACTTAAAATTTTTCGCGGGGATGTTTATTATGAAATAAGAACTCCTGGTACGGGATTACAGCAAATAGGGTTGAACAATGTGTTGGTTACAGTAAAATACTTAACTTAGAATGATTCGTTACATGGGGCCCCCCGAAAACTTGGACCTAGGACTGCAATATTTGTATACCCTCAGCATTTATGCTAACGAGGGTACGAGTATATAACCTTTCATACGGGCAAAATGTGCCTCATCGAAATAATGGTTTTAGACTCCAAGTATGTTTAGACGAAATGTGTTTCAGACAATTTAGAGTTGATTTAGCCATGTCCGTCCGTCCGTCTGTCTGTCTGTTTGGCTGGCTGGTGCGCACGATAACTCTCGAACGGATGAACCGAAGCCAAAATTTGGCTTTCGTAATATTTTGTCCAAACTTAGTTAAAGTTCGAAGATGGGTTATATCGGTCCACCCCTTCCGGTACCTCCCCCACAAAAAGAGAGAAAAACGCGTTTTAAGTTGACGATTGAAATTTGACCTTCCAACAAACAGTTAGCCAGATATTTCTGTGCAAGGTCAAGCATGATTTGAAGTGTTTTAGTGCTTCATAACCTCAAAATACTTTTTTGTTGAATTATGCCAAACCCTTAGTAAATGAGCTGTAACTCGATGAGTTTTAGAGATATCAACATGAAAATTTGACACAAGATAAAGTAGAAGTCTAAGAAACAATAGAAATTGCTAACACAGAAAACGCATTTTTTGAGTTATGCCACTCTTTGAGTAAATGAGCGATATGTAGTGGCTGGAGACTAGAACCGAATACTGCGTTCGTTCACCCTTTGGATATAGTAATATTTCTTCGAATATTAGATAAAATTCGAAGGTGGTGCTTATAGGTCCACTCCTTCCGGTACCTCCCCCACAAAAGTTCGAAAATATTCGATTAAATGGTACGCGCGATTTCTCATAGACGTAGCAACCGATTTGGTCGAAACTTTAGATCTCTAAACATTGTCGAAACTAAGTTTATGTTCAAATTTGGGCCCTATCTGTCCAATCCTTGTGGTACCACCCACACAAATGTTAAACATTTTTGTGTGGTTAAGTGTCTGTTCGGGGATCCTTTGCATATTTTTACCGAAGGTTTTCATAGTGACCCTGTTTACAGCGATATTCTGTTTTTCGTAGGCTAGTGTGATAAAAAGGCTCTATCTATCGATATCCCCGCAAATTTTTGAGCTTTAATCCCATCCATACTTTTGTCGGTTCATACGCCCAACATATTGAAAACCCACCTAAATACATAAGTTCTTTTGGGAAAAAGTATTTCAATATACACAGGCTGAGGGTATATCTCTGTCGGCAAAGCCGACTGATGCTTTTTTACTTGTTGTTATAATATTTTTATGACATCAGCCCACCTATTAAGTAACTTTTTAACAACTTTATTCATTGTTTATTTTGTTTGTTTGCTTTATAGTTGTTACAAAAATAAAAAAAATTAACAACTTTTCAATCGATAAAAGATACAGAATAGACCACTGGCCCCATTGATAAAAATTTAAGTTCGATATATTATCTAGAAGTATTTTTGTAACACCTTCCCATGTAAGTTCCATCACTGTGCGTACTCATTACTTAGTAAGTAGTGGAGTGAGTAGTTTTGCCTTGTTACATTACATTGTAATTGGTTACATAATGGCTGGCGTGTGTTAAAAATCTTAGAAATTCGGAAAATCGTGCGGTACCGTTCTATGGGGACTATATCCACACGTAAACTTATGCTGACAATTCTCTGTAGGCAAATAACTGTTGACACCAGGGAAAACTGAAAGTCAGCCATTATGGTTTGATAATGTGGCTAGAAAATTTTAAAATATCGAAAATCCGGCTGTACGGTTTTATAGAGCTCTATCAAAACGTGAACCAATGTAACACATTTTCAATACCAAACATCCTAGGATCAATGAAAACTTCTGTACCAAATTATAAAGGGGTATCATAAATATTGCGAGCTGTATCTTGATTTCAACAGACAGATGGACACCGTGGTAACGACATTGAAATATATGCTTCCAGAAATATACACTTTATAGGGCCTCTGGCGAATATTTCGTTGTGTTACAAACGGAACTACTAAGTCAATTGTATCCTTCTTTTTTTGTGTGGGAACAGAACTCATTGGGGAATACGGGAAGTCTTTGAAATAAAAGAAAAAAAAAAACATAAAAAATCCCAATGGACAAATCAGCGTAGACGGAGGACATGAAACGGAAAGAACGCCAATTAAAAATTCACTGGGATATGAACTATCTAATATTTCACGCTAAAAGAGGTAGCCAGCGCGTTGTGAAAAAAACTGAAATGAAGTCGAACACCACGAAACTTGGCTACAGTAGAAGTAGCGCAAATTAATCCAATCTCAATGTCAGAACTAAAGCTCTGTAGGCCTATTCTGTAACTTTTATCGATTGAAAAGTTGTTAAAATTTCTTTTGTTTTTGTAACAACTACAAAACAAACAAATGAAATTGTTGTAAAATAAACAATGAGTGAAGTTGTTAAAAAGTTACAGAATAGGCCGACTGGTATATCCACCTAAAAGAATTCGTTATATTTATTGAGATATAGAAATTTAGATCGAACGTCGTTCGTCTGGCTTGAATTCTATATTAAAGAGGATGATTATGTCATAGTGGTAGACAAAACTGGAATAAAATTCGAATATTTAATATGAAATCATTTTTAACAAAGAAAGAAACGCAAATTTCAAAACTTGTTGCCAAAGCTTGTTTTTGTTAAAATGCTATTTAAAATTCAAATCAAATTTGTTTACAATGCAACTTGTTTCCTTCGTTTTCATAAATACTGTCTTGTTTTGCATGGCTGATGGGGCTAGGCAAGGCCTTGTCCCTTCTGGCCTTATTTTGTTTATTTCCTTTATATGTACATACATATGAACGTACATAAGCGAAAAGAAATGAACAGGACATACTTAGAGTGGAAAGAGAAAAAGTAAAGTAAATATTTTGGATTCTATTTTACTTTGGGCAATGTTCACATTCTGCTACAACAGGTAGATATTTAAATACATACAAACATTTGTATAAATATATTTGTATGTGCTGTCAACAAGAAAAATATGACTTTACTTAAGATCTGAACATAACCTTGTAGAAGGCATGGCTCATTTCATCTGTTTATTTCTTTCTTAGCTGGCATTAAATCTTCTTCCCAACCTACAAAGGAATCACAATTTGTTTGTTTGGGTAGTTTGAGGTAGACGGGCTGGGGTATTTGTATATTTATTTCCTATTTTTATATATACAAAATGTTTACGTACATAAATTATTCTATAAAAATATGGATTTGCATTTGGTTTAAATATAATCATAAAAATTTGCATAAAATTCAAAATAAATTTGTTGTGGTTTCTCTCACCTGCTTGTTGTGGCTTTGTAGTCGTATCCGAGTATAAATATTTTGATTAGATTCTGGATGAGAAAACATAAACGGAAATTTGTTTTTAAATAAAGATTTGTTAGATAAGTGTAGCATTGTGTATGGTATGCCTTTTTGAAAGAGCAAAGTTAATTGTGTAGAAAATTTGAGACATTTTTATGTCAATATTGGAATTTTATGCATAAATAGAAATGAGTAAATGTATTCAGATTTAATTATAAGTCCATTTAGAAATAATTTATATATCATGTATATATTTTGTAAAAAAAAAAACAGATCATAATTACTGAGAATTCTAAAGAAATTAACACACAGTTTTTCATTTATGTCAACAAGCCAATTATAAAATTCTTGGTAAAAGTCATTAAAAAAGTATATTGTGAAAAGGAACTTTAATGTGTTTATGAACGGCTACAGTATAAGTACATATACTAAGAATTCTTCAAACGGGATTACTAAAGCTGCGTTTACTTATACACTACCCAGCAAAATGTTTGCCTCCAAAGATGCAGTTAAATTATATGTACAAGTAATCTGGAAGTGCATCCAATTATGCATTTTCACTCATGATTTTTACAAGAGCGTGACTACTGAAAGATGCACTCCATATCACTGCATTTTAACTAACCCCTTGGCACTGCATTTTAACTGACCCTTGCCATTGCATTTTAACTGCAAATGGATGTGATTCTTTGGATTGCATCCAAAAGCGGTTAAAATATGAGGAATGGAGTGCCTTTTTCATGACTCCGTTTGAACTGCATCAAAACATGCCGTGATGGAAGTAGTCTACATTGCACTGCTTCCAATTTATTTTGCTGGGTAATTGTTATGATGCTTAATGTTTTTACATAGTTAGAATGACAGAATTATTGTTTTTGAGATCAAAGTTTAATATCCCAGCCCTAAATTTGGCAGCCACATAAACTGATTGACTCATTACGAAGTAGAGTGAACGAGCAATCTACGAGTACTGCCACGGTGCTCTTGAATCAAATTTAAATCGTAGCTGCTTACACCTGGGAAGTTTTTGCGGATTCTGAAACTACAATGTTCATACACGAGAAAAATCAAAAAACAAACAAATCGCCGGAGCTATTTTTAAATAAATCGCGATTCAAGTTGGTTGGTTTTTAGGGGTTGTTTAGGTTTTCACCATTTTGCTTAGAAACCTATCAAAGTAAGACAGAAGAAAATGTTGTAGCTATGAAAATTCTCTACAAGATTGACCTTTACGGTGTTTTCGTAGGTTTAACCATTTTTGAGATATTGAAGTTCAAATTTGGACAATGCACTGACTGTATCGCCCCCTTATAAAACAATGCCACGAAGGGTGCGCCTTTCTAACTTTTAATGAAAACCGCTTACACAGGGAAAGTTTTTGTGAATTCTGAAACAGCAATGTTCATAGATGAGAAAAATCCAAAAACAAAAAAAAATCGCTGTAGGGATTTTTAAATAAATCGCTGTCAAAATTCACATTTTTAGATGTTTTTTAGGTTTTCACGATCTTGCTTGTAAACCGCAAGTCCAATCGAAATGGAGCTAAAGAAAATGTTGTAGCTGTGAAAATTCTCTACAGGATTGACGTTTATCATTTGTACTATTTTTGAGATAAAGAAGCTCAGTTTCCAGTTTCAGGTTTTTCTGTTAGGGTTGCGCGATTTTGCTTGAATACGCAAGACTTATCGGCATGGGACCTGAGAAAATCTTATAGCTGTGAAAATTCTGTACAAGACTGGCTTATGTAATTTTTCCTAGGTTGTACCATTTTTATAGCCTATACCACAATGTGGAAAAGGGTATTATAAGTTTGTTTTGGTAAAAATTCATGTAACACCGCGAAATATTCGTCGGAGACCCCCAATGTGGTATACCAATCTTCATATCTCGACGAGATAAAGCGATTTTGAGATGTGTGTCCGTCCGTCAGTCCGTCCGTCCGTCCGTCTGTCCATTATAAATTGTAAACACGCTCCAGGCCGCAATTATGGACCGATCGTCACGAAATTTTGTATGGAGGTCGGGTTCAGATCAGAATAGATCCCTATTCTTATTGGTGATGATCGTGAAATATTTAGTGGGTGAAATGGACCAAAAACATAATATTTATCCAATTTTCTAGCGGCTCTGTAGGTCTCAATTATAGTCCGATCAACGCGTAATTTTAAATAAGGTAAGAGTATATCCCAAAGGAGAAGCTTGCAATTTGAGATGGCGATCGGATAATATTTAGAGGGTTAAATGGACCAAAACTTTTGTGTGAAAATTGTGCAAATTTTTAATATACAGCTTATATCTTAATTCCTGGAAGTGACATTCTGGTCAAGTGAGATATACTTGAAAGAGGAACTCTTGACCTTTCAATTGATGCCAATTATCCTGGTGTGCATGATCAGATAACAGAGTTACAGCCTAATATATTCCGTTATTTGTTTGTAGTGTAATAATAAACTGGCTGGAAGTCGCAATTATACATCAATAATCATGAAATTTTGCACCGGGTTAGAGTATAGGTCGAAAAAGATACCTACCATTTTGAATGATGATATGATATTCTTTAGCGGGTGAAATGGACCATTACTTTTGTATGAAAAATATAAAAATTTTATTTTTGGTTGATATTTTAATTCCTTGAGGACATATACATTTCGCAAAGTAGCCTACATATGGAAAAAAACTACTGACCTTTCCTATGATGTAAATTGCAATAAAGTGTTTGCTAGATAACGGGCCTACTGCCTAATATATTATGGGTTCTGTGTAGAGAACCACATTTTTATCCCATGCTATATATTGTCTCTCCAAAAGTTTATGTAACACCACGAAATATTCGTCCTTGACCCCTTATTTGGTATGCCGAAATTCATATATCGACGAGATAAAGCGATTTAGCGATGTGTGTCCGTCCATTAAAAATTGTAAACAAGCTTAAGGAATTTTTTAGGGAGGTTGGGTTCGGGCCAGAATAGAAAGGATTAGTTTTTGCTAATGATCGTGAAATGTTCAGGGAATGAAATGGACCAAAAACAAAATTTTAACCAATTTTGTAGCGGCTCTGTATGTCAAAATAATAACCCGCAAAATTTTAAACAAAGTTTGAGTTTACGATGAAGAAGACGCGTACAAACCAACTTGAAGATCAGATAATACTTTGCGGGTTAAATGGACTGAAACTTTTGTGTGAAATTGGTAAAAATTTCAATAACGTAGCGGTTAAACAACGGAAGTAGTAGTACTACATAAATGGGTTTCATTTCATTTTAGTTTGTGTGAACTAAATTTTCCTTTCCTGCTACAAAAATGTCTTTGTCATGCTAGATAACTTTTTGGTTTTGGTCATAAGTATTATACATTACATCTCTGATATTTGATAAATTTTCACAATCATTGAAGAGAAGTTCCGTGGAGAGCGATTGTCCAGGGATAGTGGTTTAAGGTATCCCATGGTCGGCTCCGTCCGACTATAGACTTTTCTTACTTGTTTTAGATATATAAGTTTAAGTTGGGAAATTGCAGTCACGACATTGTTTTATAAGGAGAAGATACAGAATTGAATTGAATTTGAATTGTCCCAATTTCAACTTCTATATCTCAAAAGTTGTAAAACCTACGAAAATACCTTAAGGTCAATCTTGTAGTGAATTTTGATAGCTACAACATTTATTTTATTCCCATTTTCATAGGACTTGTGGTTTCCAAGCAAAATAGCAAAAACCTAAACAACCCCTAAAAATTTTTTTTTTTTGTTTTTTGATTTTTCTCATCTATGAATATTGTAGTTTCAGAATCCCTAAAAACGTCCCAGGGGTAAGCACCTTCCATTTAAATTTGATTCAAGAGCACCGTGCTGCATTACAAAGAGGCAGAAAATGATGGGTTATTTCATTAAAAAAACAAGTAAGGACGGCGTTAAGTTCGGCTTTGCCGAAATATTTATACCCTCCACTACGAACTGTATTGAAGTAAATAGGAACACTTAGTTTACTTTTGTTTATGAAAGTCTGTACTAAGCACTTCCTCCTATTTCTTGCAGGAGAAGAATAAGAAGAATATCTAAGAACACAAAATTTCAATTAACAACCAATTCCATAGAAAAATATGACTAAAATCTGAAAAAAAAAATCTAAATAGGGGCTATAATTCTCTTATATGGGGTCTATACCAGAACGTGGACCTCCACTATCTAATTTTTAGAAAGGTATGTTTTGTATCTGTAACAATGTTTTGTATCTTTAGGGAAGAAATAAAGTTGTATACTCTCAACGAAGACTATATTCCAAATTTCAGCCATTTGGGTGTATATTGGAGCTAAAACTCTCAAAATACCGAAAATCGGGAGACAAAATACAAATTTAAGATGGAAAGCTGTATACCCCTAAGGAAAACTAAATACGAACTTTCAATCATTTCGGTGATATACTGAGGTACCGCTCTATGGGGGCTATGGGGGCCATTTCGGTGGTATATTGAGGCCACAACCTTCGAAATACCGAAAATCGGAAGGTGCCGCTCTATGGGGGCTATATGAAGGCGTGAACCTATGCCGACAAATTACAAGTGAAAAGTTTCTTAACCCAGGAGAACACTAAATACCAACTTTCAGTCCTTTCGGTGGTATATTGAGGTCACAACCTTCGAAATACCAAAATCGGGAGGTACCGCTCTATGGGTGCTTTATGAAGGCGTGGACCTATACCGACAAATTTCAAGTGAAAAGTTTTATACCGCCAACAAAGACTAAATACCAAATTTCAGCCATTTCGGAGGGAACAACCTTCAAAATACCGAAAATCGGGAGTTACCGCTCTATGGGGACTTTATGAAGGCGTGGACCTATAGCGACAAATTTCAAGTGAAAAGTTGTATACCGCCAACAAAGACTAAAATCCAAATTTCAGCCATTTCGGAAAAAACAACCTTCAAAATACCGAAAATCGGGAGTTACCGCTCTATGGGGACTTTATGAAGGCGTGGACCTATACCGACAAATTTCAAGTGAAAAGTTGTATACCGCCAACAAAAACTAAATACCAAATTTCAGCCATTTCGGAGGGAACAACCTTCAAAATACCGAAAATCGGTAGATGCCGCTCTATGGGGGCGTGCACTTATACCGACAAATTTTAGATGAAAAGTTGTATACCGCCAACGAAGACTAAATACCACACTTCGGGGGTACTGAAGCTATAAACTTTAAAATACTGAAAATCGGGAGGTACCGCTCTATAGTGGCTATATGAAGGTGTGGACCTATACCGACAAATTTCAGATGGAAAGTTTTGCACCCACAACAAAGACTAAATACCTAATTTCAGCCATTTCGGTGGGATATTGGTGCTAAAACCTTCAAAATACCGGAAATCGGGAGGTGGACGTGGACCGATATAGCCTATTTTCAAAACCAAGCATCCTAGGTGTAATAGAAACATACCAAATTATAGAGCACTATCTTTAAAATTGCGAACTGTTTCTTGGTTTCAACAGACAAAAGGACGAACATGGTTACATCGACTTAGAACTTTATGCTAATCATGAATATACATATACTTTATAGGGTCTCCAACGCGCAGAGGTTCAGAAATTGATTTTCCTGGCCAAAAATCAAAATTTTGTTTTGTCAAAGATTTGTATTCTTATAGTTTACTAGCAGACCCCGGTCCGCGTTGCTGGCCCGTCGTAATGAGTTTTAATGACAACTTTATATCGACTTTATGCTTGAAAATTAAAAAATAGGTATTTTCTACCTCACTTCTTCGGTCTATTATCAAACCGAGAAGGATTTTTTGTCTGTAACCTTTCTTTTCTCTTACGGACTTTGTCGGATTTTTTCGCCAATTTATGCTTTTTAGGACTTATTATCGTCCATGTCCCTGTCTTTGTCCTAAAGCGATCTAATTTTAAAGGTTAAAAAGTGGTTAAATCGAATTCTCCCGCTTATTAAGACTTATATGTTTAGGCTTTTCATGGCTGATGGACCGTTGAACCTCACCATTCAAGTAAATTTGTAAATATATAGTTTTTCTTGATCGGGGCGCAACCTCCGTTGTTTAGCAAATATAAGTTTAGCAAATATAGCGATTATAAAATAATAGGTCCCGAAATTCGTCTACAAATATATAGCATTTTGGACAACGGGACATTCCTGAACATTTACTGAATATTTGGTTCAGTAGTTTTGGAAAAATAATGTTTTGAAAAGAGTGGGCGTGGTCATCAATTTTCAAGATATAACATATTAAAAAAAAGTAGGCCTGGTCCGGTATTTTGGCTCCAAATATGTACCTAGCGTGCACACAACTTCATTGCCTACCAAAATGTATGCTGAAACCGATATAATCATACATTTATTTGGCTTATATATAGCGTTTAACAGATAGGCATGGGGAAGGTACCACACCTCTTCCGAAATTCATAATATATACATAACAACGGCAAACATTGAAATCACTTCAGTAGTATTGGAGTTATGACATATTAATAAAAACAGGCGTGGTCGGACCTATAGGCCCTAAAGAAGTACCTAGATTGTAGATTAATCCGTAAATTTTTAATCCGATACATGCATAATTTTTGCAAATATAACGTTTTTTTTAAATATCGCATAGGGAGGTACCCCGCTCCCTCTGGAATTCAATAAAATATGTAACCTGTTTTCGGGGGGCGTGGTAAACTTTTCTTTCCAAAAAACCTAAGTTGGGTTATGACAGCATTTGATTTTTATTCATAAAGGTAAGGCGTTTTTTCAAATATGCCCCTTCAAAGTTCAAGAAAATATGCCCGTACATTCCCTGACATTTTCAGGAAAATCGGTTCAGTAGTTTTGTAGATGTAACATATTTTAAAAAGTGGGTGTGGTCAAGTCATTGGATCCCAAAAAAGGGGTAAGGTCTTCCGAAATAGATACATTTGTAATTATTGTAAATATAACATTTTTAAAAAAGTAGGGTACCCCGACTTTAAAAAAGTAGGAAGTACCCCGCCCCTTCCGAAATTCAACTGAATTTGTAGCCTATTTTAAGCGGGGGCCATCCTTGTACATTCCCTGGCAATTTCAGGAAAATCGGTTTAGTAGTTTTTGTAGAAATGATAAAAATTGAAAATTGAAAAAAGTGGGCGTACATTTTCTTTGCATAAAAAAATATCGAAATCGGTCCAGCCGTTCTCAACTGATGCCACGACCAACGAACGACATTTGATTTTTATTTTTAAAGATTTAAAAGTTTAGACAAATCGCGATTTCCTTGACAATCCCTTCAGTAGTTTTGTAGATATAACCTAATTAGAAAGTGAGCGTGGTCGGATATTTAGTCCCGAAATAAGTACATAAGGTTGGAGACACAATCGCCATTGACTCGTAAATAAACCAATACATTCGTATTTGTTGCAAATATTGCATTTTTACAAAAATAGGGCATAGGGGAAGTACCCGCCCGATCCGAAAGTCAAAAGATATGTAGCCTATTTTATCGGAGACCAACCCTGTACATTCGCTGAAAGTTTCAGGAAAATCGATTCAGTAGTTTCGTAGATATAACATATTTAAAAAAGTGGGCATTGTCCAGACTTAATGCCCCAAATAAGCACGTAAGGTCGGAGACACAATCGCCATTGACTCGGAAATTAATTTTCAAAGCGATACAATTGTAATTGTTGCAAATATTGCATTTTTACAAAAATAGGGCATAGGGGAGGTACCCCGCCCGATCCGAAATTCAATCAAATGGGTAGCCTATTTCAACAGGGGGCCATCACTCTACGTTCCCTGAAAATTTCAGGAAAATGTGTGAAGTAGTTTCGTAGATATAACATATTTATAAAAGTGGGCGGAAAAGTGGGCGTGGCCAATTTTTCTTTGCATAAAAACCTAAACTGGACTATGACTAACATTTCCACAAAAAATTATCCAAATCGCTCCAGCCGTTTTCAACTGATTCAATTACCAACAAACGACAATTGAGTTTTATATATAAAGATTTATTGGCGTTTGACCATCTTTAATATATTGGAAGATATAGAAAACACAAAAACACTGATATTTTGATGAAAAAAACTCAAAAGTTTAACTTTGACCTTGAGTTTCTCTTGACCGTTTATAATTCATCTGAAAGCTGATTGTGTTATATGTCTAACAAAAAAAGAATTATGAAGATATTGCTATCCGTTCAAAACTTTAAGAATGTTGACCAGGAAAAAACGACGAATATTTCGATGTGTTACAAACGGAATGACAAATTTAATTATACCCTCCATGTTATGGTGGAGGGTATAATTACAAGGCAAAACCAATTATTTTACTCAATACTATGTAAAGAGTAGCGGTGACACCGAGTGGGAAAAAACCAACCTTAAAAAAACCGTGTGTTGTAAATTCAACGCTCACCGTAGGCAAATATCTAGAGTTGGACAATCTTGTTCAATTTAACGATCCGGATCACTATCTCCTTCAATGGTCACTGGTAATTTCTTTGACAAAACTGCGTATACTTAATTTCACACGTTGGTTTTTATGATGTTACTCATTCGTTTTTGAACGAGGACAGTGATCCGGATCGTTCAATTGAACGAGATTGCCCAACTCTGCAAACATCACACATTATTTATACCCTTTGTCTTAAGGCTAACATGAGTATATATGTATATTCGCCGAGGCACGTGTCTTCCTTATAACCTCAGCCCTTAGGCTAAAGAGGGTATATACACTTCGATACGATCAAAAATGTGCCTCATCGAAATAAGGGTTTTAAACCTCAAGTATGTTTGGACGAAATCCCTTCCAGACAAATCGGAGTCTAAATCGACGCCTGTCCCTCCGTCTGTCTGTGTTTCTGGCTGGAGCAAACGATAACTCTAGACCGGAACACCCGATTAAGTTTAAAATTTGTTCATCGTAATATATTCTCCAAACATAGATCAAGTTTGAACATGGCCATATCGGTCAACTTTTAACAACAAATTTCAATATTTTTTACTAAAATGATGCGCAGGATAACTCTCGATCGAATCAAACGATTTGGCCCAAAACGTATTCCTCGTAATATTTCATCAAGGCATAGATCCAGTTTGAATATGGACTATATATATACACTCCACGTCAGTAGAATAGAACACCTAAATTTCTGTTAATGTTAGCTTATTTATCCCGAAGCGAATGCATCTACGTTTTTAATCTTGTAGGGAGTTAAAGCCTATGATGTTCCGTATCAAACACAGAAAAAATTATGTTTCTAGCTTTTCGCGAAATGATTTTCTGATCATTTTTCCGATAGTACTATGAAAAATAGGCATTTATTTTCGGTCATCAGGATAGAACAGTCATTTTATTTTCGCGAATTGTGGAGATATTAGCGCCGAATTTTCTTTTAGTCGATGAAGCGGGGCTTTCTAATCATTTTTCACCAATAAAACCATGTAAATAATTCCGCGGACGCCGAAATAACAGCGTAAAGGGGTTTAAATTGACAGATAATAGAAACATCTCGGAATATCAATAAGAGTCGCGCAGCTATGTCATATTTCTTCACAATAAGATAGAATATGACACAGACAACCTCGGCGGATACAATCGAGTGCTTCGGATGCTGAAAAGATGGAACATTTTTAAAATAAGTATGAAAATCGTCAAAATTTCTTATAAAAACATTGGTTTTTTCTTCAATAAAATGATTTTTTCGCAAACAAGTCTGCCTTTCAACGGTTTGGAAATAGGCTCCAGATTTGAAGGAAGATAATCTGATACGAAAACAACCGTAATTTTCATACATTGAGAGAAATTTTATTACTTTTTAAAATCAACTTACCCAACCTAAAACCTCAATTTCCATGACTGTGTTTTCCGGCGAAAACGGGGCTTTTACATATGCGAGTTCAGTTAAAAAACGACTAATTCGTAAAATCCGGTATGGAGAGCATAACCATGTCCATTATTATTGGAACATAACACTATTGAGAACAGTCGCGGACGCCAAAATAAGAACACATATAAAATGCAAAGTCCAAAGGGTGCGTTCAATTTGAAAAATGTGCTAAAATTTCCCTCAGTGTATTAAAATAGCGGATGTTTTCATATCAGATTATCTTCCTCTAAATGTGGAGCACATGTCCAAACCTTTAAACGGCAGACTTGTTCGCGAAAAAATCATTTTATTGAAGAAAAAACCAAGGTTTTTATAAGAAATTTTGACGTTTTTCATACTTATTTTAAAAATGTTCCATCTTTTCAGCATCCGAAGCACTCGATTGTATCCGTCGAGGTTGTCTGTGTCATATTCTATCTTATTGTGAAGAAATATGACATAGCTACGCGACTCTTATTGATATTCAGTGATGTTTCTATTATCTGTCAATTTAAACCCCATTACGCTGTTATTTCGGCGTCCGCGGAATTATTTATATGGTTTTATTGGTGAAAAATGATTAGAAAGCCCCGCTTTATCGACTGAAAGAAAATTCGGCGTTAATATCTCCACAATTCACGAAAATAAAATGATTGTTCTATCCTGATGACCGAAAATAAATGCCTATTTTTCATAGTACTATCGGAAAAATTATCAGAAAATCATTTCGCGAAAAGCTAGAAACATAATTCTTTCCGCGATTGATACGGAACATCATATGTTCTAAATCCCTACAAGATTAAAATCGTAGATTCATTCGTTGTGGAATAAATACGCTAACATTAACAAAAATTTAGGTGTTCTATTCTACTGACGTGGAGTGTATGTATATCCATCCACTCCAGATTTCAGCTATTTGACGTTTCTAGTAAAATTTTCAGAACGAATTTGTTCTGTCAACAAACTCCTGCACAAAAATTTGGCGTTTTTAGCTACATTTTCAGACCGGAGTAGCTGTAATTTGGCAATGAATTTGGTTAGTGTTCAGACAACTTATCTATTCATCATTTTAGACATGGGTCAACTCATATAACAGTACCGTCCGATGTCAGGTATTTGGAAGTTATAATCTATATTTTCTGCCTACATTTTCTGCAACAGTGGTCAACAAAATTCTTCTACGCCGAAAATTGCGGACATAGGTCCACGTTTTGGTATATATTTTTATCTACATTTTCGAACAAAATTGGACGTCAAATGACATTTATGGTTCTACATTGAAAATTGTAGACATAGATTCACGTTGTGGTATTACCCTCATATAACGGGACCGTCCGATTTCAGGTATTTTCGTGTTTTTAAATTTTCAACTTAAAATTGCGGAAATTGATTCTTTCGTAACAGAAAGAAATCTAATTATTCCATACTAGTTCAGAATATTTCATAGTGGAGGGTATGAAACGGTCGGCTTGGCTCGGAACTTAAAACTTGTTTGTGCGTGAGCTTTTTTACTCAATGACGGCTTCAAAGTTGATACTAAAGGATTTGATGGCTGTAAGTATCCATCCAGAAGTTTTATCAATTCAGCTAACTTCCTGATCATGAAGATCTCAGCTAAGAATAGACCACAATCGTTTTCCAACTTTTATGAGTTTTCAAGACCTAGCCTGCATAGAAAGCCAGACCGTCAATACATCACTTTTAGGAAAATGACAAGGTACTACAGTTGAGGCTGCTCTTTGCACCTTGTCCAGTTTGCTGGATATCAATTTGAGACGTAATGAGTGCCCCCAGACAAGGTATCCGTACGATAGTTTGTGTCACAGTGTTATACATTCATTCAGTGTTGGGTTCAGTCCCCAGATTTCCCAATCGAATTCTTATTTTACCATAAATGCCACATTTTGTATTAATTTAAAGCTCGGATGGTTTAGGTTCATAAGGCGTTCTCCTTTGAATATGTCCAACAGAAGCAGAAATATCTGACATTGAAATAAAATTCCATAAATTGGAAATTGGTATATCCCAGCGTCTTTTTCAACATCACAAGCATTTCACCAATTTGATAACGCAATTCGGAAAATTTTAAAGCTCAGAATGCGTTTCAAATCCATCCAAAGCTGAGATGCTCGTCAGTACAATTCAAATAAAAAAGGGAAATTGGGATGTGCGTCAACCTATTTTGCATCATATTAAAGATAATATTGTCCTCATCCATTGACAGACTTTTCTTTTGGGATACGACTACTAAAAGCGGAGATATTCGAATAAGAGTACAACTTTGAATTTCTGTCCACATAAATGTTTTGCCCATTCCGTCTCGAATATTATCCGACCATCACCAGACTGAATATGCCTCCTCTCTGGGAGCACTATTAACCACCAAGATTTTGTGACGATCTTATCAAAATTGCGACCTGTAGCGTGATTTCAAAAGAAATGGAAGCGATGTGTTACCGACTATTGCGATATCTCCGTCATTTGGCCACCTACGCCAACCTAATTTGCATCATTGTAAAGATGGTATTTTTTACTCTCATAGGCTTTGCTTTTGGAAAGTCAGTAACCAAAGATAGGATATTTGCCATTATAATTATAATTTCAATTTGACCACCTAGGACAACCTACGAGTACTTTAGATCGTTAGAAAGGTGGTATTTTCTACTTTCATTGTCAAGTGTTGGTTTCCGTATACCCCTTATAGAAGTTGAAATAGTCGTTTCGGAAAAAACTTTGACGTTTCTCCAAATAAGTTTATTGACCATTCCGACACCTAAATATTATCCGACCATCACCAAAATCAATATGTTTCTTCCCCTCCGGGACCCCCATCAACACCCAAAATGTGGTTACGATCCGATCAAAATTGTAGCGTGATTAAAAGGTTTAGATGGACAGACGGGCGGAAGCACATAGCCATATTTACTCAGCTCTTCGAGACATTCATTTGGGTATCTATAAATATGGGTCTACGACCATTATTTCGATGCGTTACAAACTTTTTTGTCAAAACTATTTTATAATACCCTCCCCACATAATGGTGTAGGGTATAAATATCTAAAATATTACCCCTGGGCCTCCCCCTTGGCTACGTCGATGATGTGCAAGATAATTTACGAAATAAGTATACGTTTAGAGCAAATTTTTTTTCCAAGTGTATGCCAACCTTCCAGTTCGTACAACATCTTCCTGCCTCACAAAAGTTCAACATTTCACCAAAGTTGAAGGATTCTCTATAGATAGTTTTGAATTTTTACCGAAGATACTCCTGGTGATCTAGTTTTCAGCGATATTATGTTTTTCGTGAGCAAGTCCACGCTTCCTAACAAAAGGTTCTAATAGCTCTACATCCTACAGTGACAAACTACTATTGCTGGCAAGCGCGATGAATAAGAAGGAATTTAGTCCAAAAATAACATCCATTTTCAAATGTATGAATGAATGGACAAACATGGTCAACACTTTTCCGATTTAATTCAAATCAAACTTTATAGGCAAGGGCAATTTATTCGAAACATCCACAAACGTTAAATTAGGTAACTAAAATGTCTCGATATTTTTATCGGCAAATTCATACGTCCAAACGAGGGCACAAAATTCTGAGAACCAATTTAAATACATAATATTTGGGGCCCTTTTCCAGCAATCACGCTTTTCATTGCGTTGCTCTTCTTCATTTTTTCGTTCGAAAATGCGCTTCTCCTCTCTTCTTTTCTCAGGCACTTCGCGTTGCTTCTGACTGCAAGGTTTTTTTGTATGCCGAGGTCTTCTCTTCAGCAGCAATTCGAATTTCTTGATTGCACCAAGAATTGTTTGTCAGTTGAGTTGAGTAGCTGCAATTTGTTGTGAAATGTCCTCAAAATTAGAACATGAGACGAGTGTTTTTCGTCTATCACAATATGATCAGTCTGATTTCTGGCTGTGAGTCGATCAGGAAATGTCGCCAACATTACTGAGGGGTATTTTGCCACCGTTGAAAATGTTGATGTTGACTGGCCGGGGAATCTAACCCACGACCTTCAGCGTGCAAGGCGGGTGTGCATACCATTGCACCACGGTAGTCTCCCTTGTCCCGTATGGGATGTTTGTGGAACAATTATATTATATATTATATTTGACACCTTGCCCTATAAGAATTCAGAGCGTATTTGAATCAAAACTACTCTATTTTGTCGTGGCAGCTGACGCTCCACAGCTGCGATAAAAGGGGGATGTACTCCGACGACTCTATTCTCACTATAGTTGCTTATGGCCTTAGCAACTGCGTCAGTGTGAATGCTTTTCAAGGCTGCTTGATATGCTTGTTGATCTAGGTTCTCTCCTGTATCGTTGGTCCTCTCTCTATAGAACCTGAAGATATTTCTTGATGTGCCTGAGTGTGTCGGGCTTATCCACCAGATGGTGATTGGGATGGCTCTCACAGTAACACCCGAGAAAGTACTGCAACGAAAGCATATCACTGTGTTGCTGTCCACCGATGACATCAGGAGGCACCCGGTTGCTGTTCTCAGGGCAGCATTCTGACATGTTTGAATATTTGTCCATTGCGTTCCACTCACACTCGCGGACCAAACTGGAGCCACATAGCTTACCACAGAGCGACCTTTCGCGTTATATGTGGTCAACAAGGTTTATTTAGCTACAACCAAAGTGCTGCGGCTAGAGACTTAAGGACCTTGTTCCTACATTGCAGTTTGCCGAAGATTGCAGCGGCATGCGCGGACGACGAGAAAGTGCTGTCGAATATGACCCTTAGAATTTTGGGGTAGTTTGTGGTCGGAATTCGTTACGTTACGATCTCGATGCCGTCTTGAGGGCGCGGTATACAATCAAACAATCACCCCACTTTGGGGTTTGAACTTCTTGTTTCAGACTTAGCCGGAGGGTTTGTCTGCTCAATGTCCTAAAACAGCGTGGAGTGCCTGACAGTATCAAAGGCTTTTGATAAGTCAAACGCCACCATCACTGTTCTTTCACACGGCTTGTCCTGGTTGAGTCCTCGACAAATATGTGATGAGATGCCGTGCTGTGGTGCTTACGGAATTCATACCGATGATCGGCAACTTGATGGCTACTTATGACGCTGGGGAGGACTAAGGCCTCAAGGGTCTTCGCTACAGGTGACAAAAGCGTAATCGGCCTGTACGATTCACCTGGCATCCTTGCCAGGCTTCAGTAGCGTGGCCACCCTGTCCATTTTCCAGCCTTCGTGAACAATTATGGTTTCTAACAACAGGTTGAGAACTTTAGTGAGATACTCAACTCATGGCGCATCCAACTGTTTCAGGATTATCGTGGAGATTCCATCAGGGCGCAGCGCTTTGGATGATTTAGCGTTCCTGATGGCATTCGCAACATCATCCATTGTAAACTGTGGTGGTTCACTCTCTGCAGGAACAGATCTGATGCTATACACCTCTGGTCTTTTCCGATGACCGAATGCCACAACCCATGATGCTCATTAAAGTCCCCCAAGACCAGACGGTTACGAGCTACCCAAAGCGGTCTAATGTTAGGCTTGTAACGTAAAGTACATATATTTATTTATCGGCGGGATGTATACTTTCAACAACTCTAACTCGGCAGTTCCACACATAACTGCTACCCCCATACATTCCATGTACGGGTCATTAGAGTCAGGCTCAAGCAATATATGTAGGTCTCTATTGAACAGGCTGGTGCTATAGGAAAGCTAATCCCCAACATCCACTTCTGGTGTGATCCTTCCTCAAGACATTGTAACCATCAAAACGCTGTGAATTTCTTAATCTTACTATTATTTTTGGCCACTATGGAATCCATCAGTCTCATCCGATTGTCAGATGTTACAATCTTTATGTAATGACCAGGAATATTTCTTTGGTCTCTTCAACATTCTCTTTAGTCGAGGCTATGGGCGTAGATAAGACTGATGTAAAAGAGTTTTGTTTGTAATTCTTACATCGAGTGGAGTGAATCTGGAGAGAAGATCTTCCAATTCCCGATTTACCATAAATGCAAAATCTAGTGAATAATCATTGGCTTCTGTCTGATTTCTTTCGGACTTTGTTATATAAAAGGGTGAACCTCAGCATCAGCTATTTTGGGAAGTAAATCCCATATATCTATGCAATGAAAATATTTAGCTGAAGTACAATATTCTGCATTAATGGCTTAGAACCATTATTTAAATATACATTTTTGGTGGTTCATCATTAACAATATTCAAATTAAAGTCAATCTGAAATGAATAAATTAATACCGAAACCTGTTTTAGATTACATTCGGGCACGGTAGCATAATCCAATTGTTCCCCAAACACTCGTTACTTGTTGGACCAACCAAAAAAATCGTAAGCTAGTAAATCCCTTAATGTCATTATATATTCAGCTATTGAAAGGCATTGTTTCCTTCGTTTGCTTTCTGTAACAAGTGGGTGTTGGGTGTTGTACAAATGCCGTTGATGCTCATAGTCTGTAAGTTCATTTTTTTTGGAAGAACCTTCATTCTATATTCAAGAAATTTATTACCTGCGTAAATATTGAAATTTTCATAATTAGATTCAGACTTATTTTATTACAAGCCAAACAACAATATTTGTGAATTATGTCGTCGGCGTGGTGGTCGCTGTCATCCTATGTCAAGTCACGCAAAGAATTCCTTTGGGTATGGAAATAAATTGGATTTTGTCTATTAAATTGGATTTATTATATGTATAATACTCTTATGTTGTTTGCAAATTTAATGATCGGTAAGCCAAATTGATTTATTCAAATATGTTATCCAAATATGATTGTATATGATTTTGGAGGGGGAAATTCATTCTTTTCCAGTTATTATCGTATGACTGGGGCATGGTATAGCACAGTCTGGTAGTTACTTGTATTCTATTGAAATGGCAAAGTTATTCAATATAAACATATAACAAGTAAGAAAGTATCAGTCGGATGAATTTCTACTAAATTTGGAAAAAAAAATATTACGAAGTGCAAAATTTGGTTCGAATGGGTTGATCTATTCGAGAGTTATCGTGCGCACCATCCAAGCAGACAGAAAGACGGACGGACGGACGTGGCTAAATCGAATCCATATTGTCTGAAACTAATATTGCATTATGTATTTTTTCTCAAAAATGATTTTCTGCATCTCGGATGAATGAACTTTTACCTATTAATCACTAATATAACGTTTATTCCATTGAAATATAAAAAAGTTCACGCACAACTCGAAATTATAAATATTTTTTTGAAAAATTTTATGAAATGACAAAAAAATTGTTTCTCAAAAATTATTTCCTGTTGCACGGATGTATAAACTTAAGCATACTAATATCTAAAACAATGGTAGGCAATGGCCACCCATTTATAATTGTGTGTGTAAAAATTTCTCACACACACAATTCAACTAATTAAAAAACATCAGCTATGGACAAAAAATGCAATGTGAAGATATTGCAAAAAGTCCAAAGAACATGTTGCGTAAGCATTAGCGGGGCCATGAGGACCACACCTACTAGGGAACTAGAAACAATTTTGTTTATACATGCAATAGAAAGTCAGGTAAGGTATGAGGCAGCCATCGCAGCTACAAGGCTAAGGTCGATGAGCGAGAGGATCAATAGAGACCACCAAACATACCACCAAAACATTCTAAAGGTCACAACGGGTGAATCTATAAACCATATAGTATCAGACCGCATACCTGAAACTAGTGAAGTAGCTTTGTGTGAAGTTTTAATACCAGAGAGAGACATGTGGATCGATGGAACTCAAGCACAGATTCCCGCTGGAAGCTGCGGGTTTACGGATGGGGCTGTGCTAGAGGGGAGAACAGGACTGGGTCTATATATAATGGAACCGGAAACGAAAATCTCCCTCTGACTGCCGGATCATAATACGATTCTTCAGGCGGAAGTCCGAGCGATAACAGAGTGTCTGAACTGGTTTGACACTCACACAAAGCCTACCACTGCGAACATCCTTACGGACAGCAAAGCAGCCATCACGGCTATAACCGCCAAGACAGTGAAATCTAGAACTGTCTTTGCATGCATACAGTCTATTAACAACTACTTCAAACATGGTACGGTAAACATCATATAGTTACCAGGGCATATTGGGATTAGGGGTAATGAAATAGGAAACTCTTTAGCAAAACAGGCAAGGGAACAACCTACAGTCAGCCTAGATAACGTCAAGCCCTTAAAGTCGACGCGCATACAGCTAAAGGCTTGGGCAAAAGATGCACATATATCCCTCTGGAATAGAGAAGACAAGGAAAAAAGACAAAAATCCTATGGGGGGAACCCAGACGAGGACACAGAATGGGACTTCTTCTACTAAGTAAAAAAGACATTAGTAGACTGACGGGTATCCTTACAGGACACCTGGGTCTACAAATAGGTTTCATGTACAGTAGTCTCTTCCCCTCGGGGAACCCCATTAACCAACAAAATTTCGTGACGATCCGAATTAAATTGCGACCTGTAGCGTGATTTAAAAAAATGCAACAAGTAACAAGTAAGAAAAGCGTTAAGTTCGGCCGGGCCGAACTTTTTATACCCTCCACCACAAATTTCAGCCATTTCGGTGGATTAATGTGACCACAACCTTCAAAAAACCGAAATTCGGAAGGTACCGTTCTAAGGGGGCTATATGATGGCGTGGACCTATACCTACAAACTTCTGGGGGAAAGTTTTATAAGCCTAAAGAAGACTAAATACCAAATTTCAGCCATCTCGGTGTGATAATGAGGCTAAAACCTTCAAAATATCGAAAATCGGGAGATATCGTATTATGGGGGCTATATCAACACGTGGACCTATATAAATATTGTATGGTAGAAATGTTTCTTAGCCTCTGGAAACACAAATACAAAGTTACAACCGATTCTTTGGTCAAATGGGTCTGATACATTCAAAATATATTAAAATGACGCGTACTTTATATGGTGCCTATATGGGGGCTATACCAGAACTTGAACCTATATAACCCAACTTTGGTAGGAATGTTTTTTGGCCTCTGGAGACACAAAATACCAAATTACAACCAATTCTGTGTCATTTTGTCATTTTGTATGGGGGCTATACGAAAACGTGGACCTACATAGCCCGCTTTCAATACCAAAAGTCCTAAGTACATATAATATATTTTCCCAAAGTTTCATCAACCTACGTCAATCCGTTCGGAGGCTAGAGTGATTTCCACAGACGGACGGACATGGCTATATCGATGTAGAATTGCACGCTGATCAAGAATATATATACTTTGTGGGGTCTACTATGATTATTTCGAGTAGTTACAAACGTAGTGACAAACTTAATATACCCCCATCCTATGGTGGAGGGTATAAAAAAGTATCAGTCGACTTTGCCGACAGAGATATACCCTCAGCCTATGTCTGGGATCTTTTCAGAATTTTGTGGTCCCTTTTGGACATTTAAAGTTGCCGACAAAAATTATGATTAGGATTAAAGTTAAAAAGTGTTGCGGAGGAGGTACTTGAAGGAATGGACCGACATAGTTCATTATGGAAGTGGATATTATTTAGGCAGTCATATCCTTTCGATAGATATCGCGCCCACTCGTCATTTCAATGGGTCATCGTATAAATTTTGGACCAGTATGCAAGGAAGCATGGACTTGTCAACGGAAAACATAATATCGTTCTAGACATGACCACAACAAACACCATCGGTACACATTTACAAACGATCTTCGAACAGAGTCTCAACTGCACTTAGGTCAAAGTTTGGACCAAATTGGTTGATCGGTTCGGGAGATATCGTGTTCTCCAGCCACTACATATGATGTCATAGGGGTTTTTTACATCTTTCGGGCTGTTTTCTAAAGAAGTATGGACTTTCCTCTGAAAAAACTTTTACAGTCATAATTGAAGTAGCAAATTCAAGTATCTTCATCAAAAATCAAAGTGATTCAAGGTCTTAAAGTGAACTTATCCGAAGTTATGCGTGGGAGGTACCCGTAGGAGTGGACAAGTATAGTCCATATTTAAACCTAATCTATATCTGGTAAATATATAAGAATGTATAAAGTATGAACTAAATCTGTCACCCCCTTCAAGAGTTATCGTGGCCACATTTTTTCCGAACATTTTTGAATTTTTGTGGGGGAGGTACCTGAAGGTGTGGACCGATGTGGCCTATCTTCGAAATTAAACTAAGTTTGAACAAAATATTACGAAGGGCACATTTTGGACCGAATCGGCAGATCCGTTCGAGAGTTATCTTGCGCCCTAACCACTACACACGGTGTTATAGAGTTTTTTGCACAGTTCAGGCTATTTTCTCAGGAAGTATGGACTTGCTCCTGATGAAACTTGTACCATTGTATAGGGGGCAGTGAATACAAGTTGTTACAGCAAAAATCAAAGCGATTCGAGAGCAACTCCTAAACTGAACTTCTCCGAGATTTTGTGTGGGAGGTACCAGCAGTAAAGGACCGATTAAGCCCATATTGGAACTTTATTTAAGTCTGGTAGAAATTTCACGATGTGCAAAGTATGGACCAAATCGGTTACTCCCTTCAAGAGTTATTGTGCGCACAAATTTTCCGAACATTTCTGAACTTTTGTGGGGGAGGTACCGGAAGTAGTGAACCGATATAACCCATCTCCGAACTTAAACTAAGTTTGGCTTCTTTCGCTTCGGGATTCCCATCAACGCCCAAAAGTTGGTGATGATCCTACCAAAACTGCGACCAGCAGCGTGATTACCAGATCGACTCAGCTCGTCGAGACATTCATTTTGGTATATAAGTATGGGTCTATGACCATTATTTCGATGCGCAACAAACTTTTTGGCCAAAACCAACTTATAATAGTGATGT
Organism: Musca autumnalis; assembly: GCF_047663935.1. NCBI lineage: Eukaryota > Metazoa > Arthropoda > Insecta > Diptera > Muscidae > Musca > Musca autumnalis. Next base: position 74,588,332 of record NW_027411977.1, on the reverse strand, counting down.
AGGGTATAAAGATGTAATTTGACATTTCTTTCTTGTCAACAAAGGCCCTTGTTTAGGTATAGCCCCCATATAACGCTACCTCCCGATGTTCAGTATTATGAGGGTTTTAACTACAATTTTTAACCGAACTAGCTGTAATTTGACATTTAAGGTTCTTAGGGGTCACAACACTTTTTCACAAAAATTTTTCCACAAAGGCCCATGTTTAGGTATAGCCACCATATAAAGTTACCACCCGATTTTCGGTTCTTTGTCGGTTTAAGCTACAATTGTTAACCGAATTAGCTGTAATTTGATATTTGAAGTTCTTAGGGGTCAGAACACTTCGTCGCCAAAAAATGTTAACATAGCTCCATGTTTGGGTATAGTCCTCAATAAAAAGGAACCTCCAGATTTTCGGTATTTTGAGGGTATTAGCTATATTTTTTGATTGAACTACTCGTCACTTGACATTTGAAAAGCCCGGTAGTCACGACATTTCTCCACTAAAAAGTCAACATTGTTATATATTTTGGAATAGCCGCCCTAGATGGTACCTCCTGTTTTTCGGTATGTTGAGGATTTTGCAATTTTTTAACCGAACAAAATGTAATTTTGGTTATAGTCCCCATATAACAGTATTTTCGGTATTTTGAGGGTTTAAACTACATTTGAGATTCCCAGTGGTCACAAAACGTCCTCACTTAAAATGTTCAATACAATTCCCCTTTTTAGTATAGGCCCCACCTAAGCGTAACTTTCGTTTTTGGGAATTTTGGCGGAACTACCAGTAATGTTATTTGAGGTTCAATGCTATCACACAACTTTTCCTTCACACTGCGATATAGCCCCCATATAAAGGTACCAACTGAATGGACATATTATCTTGAATAATTTAGGTATCCGTGGTCGAAAAAGGTTTGGAAGGAAATCAACTATTCTATTGGCCCTGCCGAACTTAAAGGCTTTTCGCTTGTTTTGATTGGAACTCTTCCTCCGCAAATGTTTTACATTTTATTCAGAAACCTAACATATGACATTTTATGGCGATCGGTTAACGTAAACCCGTACCAGTGCCGTAATAGTAATTTGTATGGGATCAATGGTAAATTTTCCCGAAAACTCTCTAAATTTTCAATCGATGCAAAAGCTTTTTAGTTTGTGGCTAAAAAACTTTTTTTTATTTCCTTTATTATTCCACTTGGGAACATAGGGCTTCTACAAGAGTTTTATATAGAGGTTTATTGTGGCACAATGATTTTAAGTCATGGAATGATTTATTTTGTTTTTCAAGTTCCTTCATCGTTGTTCTTCGCCATGTATTGCTTGGACGGTCTGGACGTCGGCTGCCCTGTGGGTTCCATTCTAGGGCTATCCTTGGGATGCTGTGTTGAGGCTTGCGCAGAGTGTGGCCTATCCAACTCCATTTCTTTCTTAATAATTGCCGCAATATAGGCTCTTCATTTGTCAAGGACCATAGCTCTGTATTTCTGATTGTGTTGGGCCAAAATATGCGGCATATTATTCGTAGGCATTTGTTGATGAATGATTGTAATAATTGAGCCGTTTGTTTCGTCGTCAACCAGGTTTCACTGCCATACAATAGGGTAGATTTCACACATGCATTAAATATTCTTAATTTAGTTGTCAGTGATAGTTGGGTTGACCGCCAGGTACTATATAGCCTTCCAAATGCTGAACGGGCTTTATTCAGTCTGTTTAATACATCCTTCCCAATATCGCCATCATTTGATATGATGGATCCAAGGTAACAGAAAGATTGCACATATGTTATTTCCTGGCCTTTTATTTTTATTTTGTTCGATGAAGTGTTGTTTATGCACATCGCATTTGTTTTTTGTATATTTATTTCTAGGCCCATTGACTCTGCTATATCCACCAAGTCATTTATTTTTGTTTGCATGTCGCTGAATTTGTGTGATATTAGGCAGATATCGTCCGCGAAGTCAAGGTCCTCTAGATGATCATGTAACTTCCGGGATGGAGTATATGATCTGGCAGCCCCAGGACCATTCTAGGATACTGTAGGGTAATCGCCTACATATCTGAAGATCAAATGATTACTGAAACTTCGAAAAGAGTAAGAGAAAATGAACCCCCTTCAACGTTGACGAATATTGGAACTCGGAAAATGATTAGGATTGGACAATGGAACGTAAGGACTCTTAGTGAAACATCAAGAGTGGCACAACTAGAATCACAATTTGCTAAATATAAACTGGGCATTCTGGCAATAAGTGAAATGCGATGGTGTCGCACAGGAGAAGAAACATCCAGTAATGGAAACACTATTATATTCAGCGGAAAGGAAAAGCACAGGGAAAGTGGTGTCGGATTTATAATAGCCAAATCTTTGAGAAAAACTTTGAAATCTTGGTTGCCGATTTCCGACCGAATAATAACAGCACGTTTTCAGACAAATATTAGGAAACATATCACGATTGTGCAATGTTACGCTCCAACTGAGGATTCGGAGGATGAAATAAAAGACGAATTCTACAGCCAACTTACTGCTACTCTTAAAAATATACCATCTCGTGATATCCTTCTGCTTACTGGAGACTTTAATGCGACGATTGGAAGCGAAAACAATGGATTGTCACATAGCACGATGGGGCCAATAGCAGGTTTTCGAGGCAAAAAGTCAATTTTTGAAGTGAACAATTTGAAAAAAATAATAACGGATTTCGATTGCCAACACTCTGAATCACTAAAAATAAGAAAATAAATCAATCTGGTAACATCACATAGCGACATACTGATCTGGCAATGGTGACATATTTTCTTATGCATCATTTTCCGACATTCATTATAAATAAGTAGTGAAAGCATTTTAGGCGCCAAAAAGAACATTTCAACATTTTTATATTTTTTAAACATGGAAAGCTCTTCAATGGGTATGTAAAATAAGATAGTGTTAACAAATAATAAAAATGTTATGTGTGGTAAATGTATTTTTGAGTTAAGTGTTATGTCGTTTTTGGAGTATTTTGCTTTGTTATCCATGTGTTCTCTGGAGTATAACTTTTGAGATCTAGGTAGATCTAGGATATTATATATATGTGGTGAAAGGTATTAATGTGTACTATCATTTTGTGAAAAAATTAGCTGCGCCTATCTGCGCCTTTTCATAAAAATCTGATTATAGATGTCGTAATACTTAAAAATATGGGCATTTTTATGTTTTGGTTGGCGAATAATCGGAAACCCATTAATGTTACCAATTGGATTTCGGAAACATTTAATAGACGTATATAATAATAATAATATGTAATTTCAAAGATATCGCAAACTTTGGCTTTTGTGGCGGAATCTTAGCCGATTTTTACTAAATTTTGAACCTTTTTTTTATTAACTTATAACAAAGCACAGACAAAACCATGAAATTTGAACAGATGTATATAGCGGAGCTATTTCTATATCTGAACCGATTTTAATATAACTTGACAAACTTATTTGTAGTCCGAATTCCGTAAAATTTTCCAAATTTTATTGTAATTTGATGGAATTTGCATGCTTGGTCAATCATTTTCCTGAAATCTGGCGAACATATATATGGGAGCTATATCCAATTCTGAACCAATTTCAATATGATTTGCCAAAAATGTTTCTAGACCGAAATCCGTCACACATTTCAAATTTCATCAAGATTGGACATACATAGCGGGATTGGTGCACCAAATACCTAAAATCGGGCGAAAATATATATGGGAGCAATATCAAAATCTGAACCGACTTCAATATAACTTGGCAAACTTATTTGTAGTCCTAATTCCGTGGTATTTTCCAAATCGCATAAAAATTGGGCAGAATTTGCGTGTTTGGTCCATCAATTGCTTGAAATCGGGCGAACATATATACGGCAGCTATATGTATATATGAACCGATATGAACTAAATTTGGCATATTAGTTTCTAAGCCCATTATAAACATCTGTACAAAATTTGGAAGGTCCAGCTTGCCCCAATGATTTGTTGCCTCGAAAACCTCTCATTGGCCCCATCGTGCATAGGTAGGAATGCACTTGGAAGAAAGAATAAAAATGGAGAGAGACTGATAGAAATCTTCCAAACGTTTGACTTAGTTATTGGAGGATCAATATTTCCACATAAGGCAATACACAAATACACATGGTCACATCCCAATGGCCATTCCCGAAATCAAATAGACCACATCTGCATTCGCCGAAAGTGGAGGAGCTCACTGCTAGACGTGCGCACGAAGAGAGGTGCAGATATACACAGCGATCACGAGCTAGTAATCGCCGAGATACAAATAAAACTAAAAAGTATTAAAAGGAAAAGTAACAGCCGCCAGGCAAAACATCTGGATGTCATTAAACTGCGAGAGCAGTCAAAAAAAGAAGAAGTTGGCGAACTACTACGGGAATGCATTCCAACGACAGAAACACCTTGGGAAAGAACAAGTTCCCAAATTAAGAATATAGCTGTCCAAGCCATCGGATACAAACAGAAAACATATATGAAGCGATGGATTTCAGACAACACCTGGAACCTCATACAGGAAAGAAATACCTTAAAGCTGCAAAAACTTGAAAATACAAATCTCAAGGAGAGATACGAGGACACGGCGAAAGCAGTGAAGAAATCAGATAGAGCAGACAAACGAAAATACTTCGAGAATATGGCAAAAGACGCAGAAGTAGCCGCAGCAACACACAACGTAAGAGAACTGCATAATCTTATAAACCGCATTTCCAACAAAAATCCGAAACGGAACACCGTTATTAAAGACTTAAATGGCCAGCTACTTACAAACACTGAAGACCAAACCCGCAGATGGAAGGAGCATTTCGAAACAATAAGTAATATCAATGAACACACTAATATTCCAAATCCGACTGTGCTTTCAAATATTATTCCCAGATGCAGTTGCCCAACATCAGAAAACCCTCCCACTGTTGACGAAATCGCCTCGGCAATACTGAAGCTAAAACGTAACAAGGCACCAGGAGAAGACGGTATACCTCCTGAGATTCTTCAAGCAAATCCTGCAGTCTCTGCAGAAATTCTCTACCCATATATTCATCACGCCTGGTGTAATGAAGAGATACCAAATTCGTGGACAAAAGGCGCGGTAATTAAATTACCGAAAAAAAAACGATCCAACCATTTGTGACAATTGGAGAGGGATAACTCTCCTTAATACTATCTACAAAACTATTTCAATTTTAATAAATAAAAGGTTGGAATGTGTGGAGGAAACTTTAAGAGAAGAACAGGCAGGGTTTCGACCACATCGCATCTGCGTCGACCAGATCAACACACTACGAATCATAATTGACCAGTCAATTGAATGGCGAGCTCCATTATACCTGGTGTTTATCGACTTCCAAAAGGCATTTGATTCTATTAAACGAAACGCCATATGGGAGTGCCTGCGCATTAGGGGTGTACCACTAAAAATAATAAATATAATCAAACGAATGTACGACGGATCCACGCTACATGCTATACACAATGGGATGCAAAGCGAAACGTTTACAACAAACGCTGGAGTGAAACAAGGATGTCCTCTATCACCCCTCCTTTTTGCTGTTGTTTTGGATGAAATCATGACAAAAGTATGCCAGAAGAAAAGAGGAATAGTATGGAAGCTAAAAAACTAATCCCACAAAAATTTGTGAAAATCGGATCGGATTTTTATATAGCTCCAATATGCATATTTTGCCGACTTTAGGTACTTTGGGCCCAATATAACTATATCGAAATCCGAACCGATTTTCACAAATTTTTGTAGGATTGGTTTTTTAACCACAACAATAAACATTTTAGCAAATGTTTTTTGGCGATTGATAAATTAGAGAATTGTTGTGAAAATGCACCTTTGATCCCATACAAATTACTATGGAAACAAAGATCGCAAGGGTGGCACGGGTTAACGTTAACCAAATTCCATAAAATGTCATATAGGTATGTATAACGTTTTTGGATTAAATGAAAACAAATTAGGGGGTAGGAATTCCAATCAAAAATAAATATATATTTTTTGGGTCGGCCAAATGTAAATCAATCCATTATCCATCCTTTATCCAATAATATTCGAAGAAATTAGAGAAAATCATGACAAAGCGAAACAGTAATCCTTATGCTGTTGAAACAACTGTGGCATATAGCATCAACAGCTGTTAATTGTTAATTGACTTTAATTAATCAAAAAGTTTGCTAATAGCATTTCATATTTAATTAGTAAATATTTAGGAGAGAGAGAAAAGTTAAACATATTCCAAAAACTGATGTACTAATAACAACAAATCTTATTTACACATCATACTATCCAATAAAGTTTGACACTAACTGTAATTCTAGCTAGACAGGTACACAGCCTTGGACCAAAATTGTAACAGCACTGGGAAAGCATCTGTAATTAGTTTAGAAAGAACTTTTAATTTTCTTAAGAACTGTTTTTCGAAGAAGAAAACAAAAAAGTTCTTCTTTTTTCTCTTCATTTCTTTTTTATTTATTCTATCGTTCATTACCGGAGACTATGCATCTTTTAGTCGTTGACTAGCAAAAGAACATAGCAAGAACAACAAAAATAAATAGTTCAGTTCACATTGTTGTGTAAGTTCATGTTTGTTTGTACAAAAGTCCAAAACTTCCTCAATGTAGAGCCAGCAAACCTGTCAGCCAGCCAGCCAAGGCAGTCAGATAACCAACCACCTTGGCAATGTTTATGTTGGGCGTTTGTTGCAAGTCTAAACTCAAACTAATGAAACAGCCACTTGCAACCCTCACTGCCAATAGAGCAGAACTAACCAAGTTTAGTGTCAGTAGAGGCGGCGGCGCCAGTCAATGGCGGCAGTAACGAGTGGCAATAGTGAAGCTCATTTATGGTAAATGTAATTTAATAGAGACGATTTTTCTTTTCCTTTCGCCAAATGACTTGAAAGTTGCAAGGCGTACGATAACACCTAGAAAAGGCCTTTGTGCAAGTAAGTAAATATCTTTCATCCAGAAGTGATAGAAAATAAAACTGAGTACATATGTATGTGTGTATGATGATAGTTGAACTAAATTCAATGACATAAAACACACACACACAAGAGTGTCATCTTCAACATACACAAACATATCACTCGGCTTTAAAAAAATCTTTTCAAAATATTATGTGACATTAACAGTGGTTCGGACGAAAATTTCTATTACCAATGAGTGGATTCTGTGTTCATGCCTTAGACATACCTACGCAGAACATTTGTTCCCTAAGTCTAATAAGGAATTGTAACAACTGTAGTGCGATTCTCTGTCTTTCTTTTCCGATAAGCGATGGACTATTACGTAAGGGAAAACCAGTAGGACTAGAGAATCGTCATTTTCTGAGTTACCGACAAAAATCGGTAAACTTAAAATACTTATTTTTTAATTTCCTCGTTTAGAGTTAAGCTTGATGATCGGAAATTATTTGCAAGTGAAAAAGGAAAGCCAAGGACTCGAACCCACATAGTCACCAAATTACGTTACCTGGGGCCTAATTCTCATACTCGATATCGAGTTGATTCGATACAAATTTTCATTTTTTGGATTCCCGTATCCGTCATCGAAAAAATTTCGAGTTTTTGCCCGCCACAATTTAGCTGTCGAATAGAATAATTCCATTCGTATCGTGTCATCCAATTAGTATCTACGGATCGGAATTTTTCTTCGAACAAAAACTCGCTCGATAACTGGTGGTAAAGCAGATCTTCAGACGTATCGACTATGTAATGGCTTCTCTGTCCTAGAAATTTTCGTTTTTCAAATGCAAATGTGTTTTATACATTTACGCGGATATTTGGCCGCTGAAATGTATTTTCTTCACGACAAACGCTTTTTCGCTCTGCCTTTGAAGTTATGAGTTTTGGCTTTGAACGCTAACACGCCGTGACAACATTTTTTTGATATGTTTTTAAAGACGTGTCCTTGGCTTTCCTTTTTCACTTGCAAATAATTTCCGATCATCAAGCTTAACTCTAAACGAGAAAATTAATAAAAAATCATTAAAAAAAATTATCTTCGCCCTAACAGGCAAAATTTCAAAAAAATGAAAATACTTATAATTTTTGGTAATTAACAATATTTGTCGGTAAATTAGCGACCAATGAAAATGACTGGTCAATTTCTACCCATAGCAAGGGTTCATCTTTTATTTGAACCTTTCATTAACAATTTTGCTTCTTAATTTCACCGATTTTTGTAGGTAATTCAAAAAATGAGTTTGAGAATCACCCTACAGTTTTTCCCTTACGCGGTAATTTCTTGTAATTTCAAGGCGGCGTTAAGATTGTGTCAAAGATGTTTTCACCACAGACCAGTATACATGGGAAGATTCTACCACTAGAGACCTTAATCTCAGTCGGTATAAAGGAAAAAGTGAAGAGTTCCACAGGGAAAGAAACAAAAAAAAACACATCCAAGGATGAAGGAGGGAATATATAGCGAGAGGCCCTAGTAAGTACTTACGCAAGAATACGATGAGGATTGTACGTCGGAAACCCTTATTAGCTACTCACCTTAAGTTATAGAAAAAATTCTAAGGCAAGTTATAATAAGGACTACCATATACAAATGTACTTTAGGAAAATTAAGCACATGCAACGATTCCTGTTTCTTCATTAATCCTCCCCCTATCTTCCTATTTATATTTTGCCAAACAAGTTGGTGGCAGTGGTGAAACGGGAACAAGTTTTGATAACACAGGTCAACATTACTGGTGATCATTGTACCTTCTCCTTGTCTGAAACCTCGAACTGTACGAATGGTTCTTTCTATGTTCTTTATTGCCATGTAGCAACGTCAATGATACTAAATTCATTCATATCTTGTAATGCTTTTATTCATAAGAGGTTATCGAGGACAGTCTCATAAGTGATTATCATATCATGTATAATATCAATATTGATCGAATGAGGTTACCGTACGCAGGCAGGCTCACAGCAGACAAAAATATGGTTGTTGTAACACCTTGAATGCATATAACATCTAAAATAAGACCCGACTCCATAATTGTATAGTTATTTGCATGCACCGGATGGTGAGGGATGTCAGAATAAAAAGGTTAAATATTGATATTGTCTTTTAAATCTCCTTTATTTGCCAATCCGTATTTGGATGTTAGCGATCATACAATTACAATTTATGTTTTTCAGTTAACTTAATTAATTGTTAATATTATTAAACAATTAAAAGACAATTATCAATATTCAGTGAATATTCAATTTTCGAGGTTCGGTTTATGGCGTCGCTTTTCGTGTAGACCCGTCCATTCTTTAATGTTGTTAATCCATGTCGTTTCTTTTCTTCCTCTGGGTTTTCTTCCTTCGATATTGTTTTGAATAATGGCTTGGAGGAGCTTATATTTTTCATTTCTCATTATACGGACTAAATAAGATGTTTACCTGGTTTTTATGGTACGTGTTATTTGTAGTTCGACACTCATGCGCCTTGGCACTTCCTCATTTGAGACTCGTTCAGACAAACGAATTTTTAAATATCGACAACAAATCCCTAAATTCACAAATTCGTCCACACATGCAGTTGGCTATCCGACATTCGGCGTATATGTGTGGAAAATTGCGTGTACTTCCGTGGCTGTACAGTATTTTACGGAATCCATGTCGATGATGGGCAACTGCGAAACAGTTTATCATCATTGGGAAGGGAGTGATTCAAGAATAACAACATATTCGACTCTAACTGATGGTGCTGAGAATAAATTTACGCTCACAATAGACCCATCGCACAGTGGATCCTCTTGTATGAAGAAAGTGGATAAAAAATATTTAGAGTGTAAAAATCAAGCCAATGCGCCGGTTACAGCTTTGTGCTGCTGCGAAGAGTGTTTTAACCCAGCAAAAAAGTCTTCCAAAAATCATGGGTTTTGTAAGGGATTTTTGGCAGCCGTAACTACTCACAAACCCCCTTTCTTCCCCATTATTTTTACAAGGGTATGTCGCACTCAGTTTCTAGTTATTGTATGACCACTAGAATAACTAGTTATTCTGTGGCCACTAGAAGTTGAAAAGTAAGGTGAAAAAAATCTATTTTTAGAACAGTTGATGTAGAGAATTTGTTTTTAGTTTCATCACACTTCTTACTTTTATTTCACTTTATTTTATTTCGCTGTCTGCCCGAATTGAACCCTCTGATTTCTAGCCAAAGACACTACACACTGTGCCACGCACATGAATACTAAGGGTTGCTTAAGAACTTCCACATGTGCACCACGAACTGCTATTTTTATTAACAAAACTCGCGTGCCGACGGTGAGCGTTGAACACACAACCCTAAGATTTATAGTCGGACACACACACACTGTACCACCTTCCTCAGTAATTAGTGAGGAGTAAAGTAAGTAGGTTTGCCTTGTAAATGTTTTAAGAAGTAACTCATTACTTTTCCGATTACTTGTAATGCGAAAAGAAGCTTGTTTACATTACTTTGTAATGGGTTACGTTATGACTAACTGATCCTAATTTTTGCTGGGAAGAAACCGCGAGCGTAACATTCTCCCCCCCTTTCCCCTCTGGAGGGGGTATACGGTAAGAATTGTTTTATGCTGTTAATACAAAATGACATGAACAAAGCTCCCGATTATCTTATGATGCAAAAATAGGCTTGGGGAAACAAAACAATCTCCAAAACAACATAAAATCCAACCAATTTAGAGGATTAAAAAATATCAAAATTTTTGTCAGAAAATTGGTAAAATTTTTGATGTAGATCTTATAGCGTTCTTCCCGGAAGGCATGTACCGCCAACGTAAGACAAATTTGGAGGAAGATTTCTTCATCTTGCCACTTATGCCAATTATGTTAATGTACGTGGTCAGATAACAGAGTTATACGCTAATATATCCATAGAAACCCTATTCCGAGGCAGCTTTAGTCAGCGACCCACCATTTATAGTCCGGCACTAGCTGGCAGCTGATTTTAATACTGAATAATCTTAAACCCATGACCTGCTTTGGAAAATTATTCCCGAGGTGGGCATTTAGATTTAAGTATATGGCTTTACAAAATACTCTAAGAAAATATGCAGCTAAGTAGAATTCCAAAACACCCCAAAACACTATTTTTTAATTCAAGTTAAGCTATTACCTTCTCCTTCAAAAGCCACTATAATATTGTGCTATTTGTATTAGTTTCGCGATATTTTGAATATACAGTATAGTCTCGATAATCCGGACACCACATGTTTCGGCGATATCCGGATAATCGAATTGTCCGGATAACCGAGTAGTCAGAAAACACATAATTTCGTAAGTTAAAATCACTAGTATCGGACATTTACTAGGTAATAACTTGACATCTAAGGTTTCGACCATTTTAAGCAGCTTCCCGACTACCAAATTTACTTCTTAATTTTACTTTTCAGCCTAATTTAGGTGATATTTCCTGTGTATATATAGGTTGTACTCACCAGAAAAAGTGTTAGTCAAATGTTCCTATTTTTAAAGCTGTTCTATATTTTTAAAAAAGGTCCATGTCATAGCTGTCAGAGTTTCCAGATGTTGTACCAAAATGTTGACATTAATTTTTTTATTTTTGGCCAATGTGCTGATCCACTGTGCATCGCCTTACTGTGACCTTCACACATTTATAAATGGTGGTTGGTTGTCTTTTATTGAAATGTATAGAAATACAAAACACAAAAGCAATAACAGACGTGTACAAAATTCCAAATAAAATAAATAGTGTCACACTTTTAGAAAGAAAAACAAATAAAAACAAGTAAGAAAAGTCTATAGTCAGACGGAGCCGACCATGGGATACCCTATACCACTATCCCTGGACAATCGCTCTCCACGGAACTTCTTTTCAATGATTGTGAAAAGAATATATAATTGCGACTTCTAGCGAGTTTATTATTACACTACAAACAAATAACGGAATATATTAGGCTCTAACTCTGTTATCTTATCACGCACACCAACATAATTGGCATCAACTGAAAGGTCAAGCGTTCCACTTTTAAGTATATCTCACTGATACGGAATGTCACTTCCAGTAATTAAGATATAAGCTGTATATTAAAAATTTTCACAATTTTCACACAAAAGTTTTTGTCCATTTAACCCTCTAAATATTATCCGATCGCCATCTCAAATTGCAAGCCTCTCCTTTGTGATATACTCTTACCTTTTTTAAAATTACGCGTTGATCGCACTATTATTGAGACCTACAGAGCCGCTAGAAAATTGGATAAATATTATGTTTTTGGTCCATTTCACCCGCTAAATATTTCACGATCATCACCAATAAGAATAGGGATCTATTCTGATCTGAACCCGACCTCCATACAAAATTTCGTGACGATCGGTCCATAATTACGGCCTGGAGCGTGTTTACAATTTATAATGGACAGACGGACGGACGGATACACATCTCAAAATCGCTTTATCTCGTCAACATTGGGGGTCTCCGACGAATATTTCGCGGTGTTACATGAATTTTTACCAAAACAAACTTATAATACCCTTTTCCACATTGTGGTATAGGGTATAACTATCATGCATATAATATAATAAAAACATCGTTGAACGCTTCTCGTTAGTTGTAAAATAAAACACATTCTTCTCAAAATTAAAATGATCAATTATAATGCATTGGGTATTTAATTTACTAAAAAGCATCATTTCTTAAGGAAAACACAAACACAGATTTATTCACTCACTTTACCGTCTGTATTTAACGAGTTGTAAGAGTCGTAAATGCTTGAAGACCCATACTTAAATATATCAAAACAAGGTAAGTTTGGAAGAACATCGTAATCGTTTTTCCAAACTTACGTTGGACCAAACCGAGAATTTCCTTAAGATACATAGTTGGTGGCATACACCTGATAAAATTATGCTGTCATAATAGTAGCCGCGAGGACTAAATGCTGTAAAAAGTTCAAAACGATCTCACCGGTGTCCCTAAACTGCACATTTGTGAAAAATTTTATGGTCCATATTCGAACATGATTTAAGTATGAAGGAAATGTTAGGATGTGAAAAAGTTAAACCAATGTCAATCATTCCTTACGATAGTTATTGTGGGTCGTCACTATTATGTTAGGAAGCATGAACTTGCACACGAAAAATCTTATATCGCTGTAAACAGTATCCGGACCTGAAATATAATTCAAGCGTTTATGAGAGTGGTACCTTAAGATGTTTTCCAATATAGAACATCTTGGTATATACGTTTGGAAAAAATGTTGCAATGTGCATAGTTTCGTCCAAGTCTGATATCTGTTTCGTAAATTTTGGTGCTCATCAGTCATTTGAGTTGGTGCCTGCAGGGTTATTTACAACTTTTGGGGACTTATCTCAGGATATCTTCCCGAAAAAAATTCATATTAAAAAGGGGCGGCAACCACAATATGTTTTAAAAAATTTCTGACGATCCGAGAAGAGTTCCTAAACTACACTTCTGTCAAAAATGTTGAAATTTTGTGTGGGAGGTACCCGAAGGAGTGGGCCGATATAGTTCGCATTCTAGCCTGATCTACATACATATGTCTGGACCTATGTGCAAAGTTTGGACCCAAATGGCAACTCTCTTCGAAACCTGTCTTGCGCGAATAAATTTGAACTTTTGTAACGGAATTACAAATATCCACTCTCAGCCAATTTTTTCCGATCTACGTTTTTTTCGGCATATTCTATTCTACCTGTACTTTAAATGAGCCAATAAAAATAATTTAGATTTTTAAAATTTGCAAGTGACTATAACCCCGTACTACCCGATTTTTTGGCTACACTAAAACGTTGACCGGCATAGCCCGTCCACGAACTTGGTCTGTTACCACACAAAAGTCGCATGTGTGCAAAATTTTTGCACCATATCTCGATTTGTTTGGACGCTAGGTCAGTTTAAGGTTGTGTAGCCATCTAATAGTATAGGTGTCTGCTTCACTCGGAAACCGTTGGTCCATTGTGTTAATCCTGGGTAGGTTAGATGTGTTGAAGATGATCTAAAGAATATGGTGTGGTAAGATGATGAAGGCGTACATCAAGACAACCTTAGGGGTGCTTTAAATTGAGCCAGTAATCAATAGTGATGCAGTCCTTTGTACAGTTGACAGTTTGGACAGTAAAGCTTTGTTCCCAAGTGCTTGCTACCAAACAAGTCCCCCGTAGGTTATGACAGGAAGAAAAACGGTGACATAAAACCAGTATATGATTTGCGGGTTCAACATCCAAAGAGTTCATATAGGAGTAGAGCGTAATGAGTCCTTTCTTCGTTCGCCCCTCGATATTCCCTTTCCATGTTAAAAGTTAAAAGTTTTGCTCACGGAACCCTATTCTATGCTCGTGTTGACGATTATACTTTTCAGCATCTTATCAATCCATACCATAAGGATACAAGAAATTCCTGTATTGCTCAGAGCAAAGGCTGCCAGGTTGAACTTTGAATTCTCCAAATTCTTATCTTCGTGCCAGCCACCTTATATAGACCGGTTTCCACTGATTTGCCCGTTTTATAGGTGAGCTGAGATTTTCTGATATGTTTGGAATCTAATTGTGTTCTAATTTTCAGATCCAGTGACCTTTCCATTGTTTTTAATAGAAAGGAAGAACAAGAAATTTGTCTATTGTCCTTAGGTAATGTGTGACTCGGCTATTCCGCCTAGGGAAGCATTGTCGATATTATACCATCGAGTCCCACTGAAGCCTTGAGCGGTTAGTTAATCTGTCTATCAGTTGTTCATCCCGAATAGTTGGTTTTGATTGTAACTTCCTGTAGGCAGGACACCATCAAAATCCACACAGCCACACGTAGATTGGCTAATTGTTTACTCCATCAAACAGGTTAGGATTTCTTCCCAGGATAGGTAATTGGACAGGAGTCCCTATAGCAAGTCAGGAGAGTGTTGGTTAGAGAATCCACAGCTCTTTCGACTTCCTCGACTGTGTACAAGCTATTGCTTCCGTAGAGTTTTAAAGCCGTCAGAGTTTTGAATTTATCCCAGTCAGTTCTCTTGGGATTTGTATGGGGTATTTGTATTACTCCAAGTATATAGAAATGGAGTAGTATCATCTTGTGATCTGAGAAGAAACACTTTTCATATATACATGTTAGTTAGGGTTACATGTATATATGCTAGTGTGATTATAACAGACGAGCGGACACACATGTCAGATCAATAATGTTATACACATTAAAGGCTCGCAAATGATTATTTTAATGCAATACAAACGGAAAAAGAAATTGAATATGCTATGGGGGAGGGTACCAGTGCACAGTGGATCCACCCATTGGCCAAAAATAAAAAAATTAATGTCAACATTTTGGTACAACATCTGGCAACTCTGATAGCTATGACATGGACCTTTTTAAAAATATATTAATTTTTGTTTCATTCGAACGCGATCTTCTTAAGAATAGCATCAAAAGTCGGAACATTTGACTAATATTTTTTGTTGTGAGTACAAACTATATTTTAAGTGCAAGTAAATATATGAAAAATATCGCCAAACGTATAGCCAAATATTATAGTGGATTTTGAAGGAGGAGGTAATATCTTAGTTTTCATTCTAAAATAGTGTTTTAGCGTGTTGCGGAATTCTAGTTATCTGCATATTTTCTTAGTGTATTTTGTAATGCATCATATATTTAAATTTGACCTAAGGTTTTAATCATGATGCCCACCAGTGCCCACCTCGGGAATAATTTGCCAAAGTAGGTCATGGGTTTAAGATTATTCAGTATTCAAATCAGCTGCCATCTAGTGCCAGACAATAACTGGTGGGTCGCTGACTAAAGCTGCCCTTGAATAGGGTTTCTATGGATATATTAGCGTATAACTCTGTTATCTGAACACGTACATTAACATAATTGGCATCAGTGGCAAGATGAAGAAATCTTTTTCCAAACTTGTCTTACGTTGGCGGTAGGTGCCTTTCAGGAAGAGCGCTATAAGATCTATATTAACAATTTGACCAACTTTCAGACAAAAAATTTGATTTTTTTTAATCCGCTAATTTGGTTGGATTTTATGTTGTTTTGGAGATTGTTTTGTTTCCCCAAGCCTATTTTTGCATCATATGATAATCGGGACCTTTGTTCATGTCATTTTGTATTAGCAGCATAAAACAATTCTTACCGTATACCCCCTCCAGAGGGAAAGGGGGGAGAATGTTACGCTCGTGGTTTCTTAAAACACTCTTCGCAGCAGCACAAATCTGTAACCGGTGCATTTGGATTGATTTTTACACTCTAAATATTTTTGGCCACTTTCTCCATACAAGTGGATCCAGCAGTGGCTGGATTTTTACAGTGTGTTATTTAATTTGCTTTGGGTTCAAGGTACTCAAGGGTTTGGTATAGCTTCCATATAGCGCTACCACTCGATTTCAAGTATGTTAAGGATTTTGACTTCATTTTTAGACCGTATTGGCTGAAACTTGACATTTGGAGTTCCACCAAGAATTGTGGACATAAGTCCAGGTTTTGGTATAGCCCCTATATAATTATAGCACACGATTTCAGGCACTTTAAAGTTTTTATCTACATGTTCGGCGTAAATTGGTTGTAATTTGGTTATGAAGTTTGCAGTGGTCAAATAATTTACTTACTTACTTAGATGACTTTTATACTAAACATAACGCCTTGTTCCATAAGCCGAACTAAGAAAAGATTTCCAAACGCACCGATCTTTTGCTTTACTTCTCCAATTTTGGATGCCATATTTTGTGATATCTTTTTCAACTTGGTCTTTCCATCGGAGTTTTGGCCTTGGGACGTATACCGTCGAGTGGCTCGTATTCAAAACTGATGTTGTTAGTTTTATTCGCCGTTGACTGCCAGACCCACTTTGGCTTTTACCTGCGAAGGCCAGTAGCATTGTATCTTTTTCGTAAATTGTGATGTTTTATCTATGACCATGGCCGAATTCCATATTGTTAGTTTCTTTGTATACGTACATGAAACTAGGGGTTCTTAAATCGATTTCCCCTCTACTGCATTTTCATAAAATTACTCTAGTATGGAACTCGATTTAAGAATCCCTAGTTTTATGCACGAATACAAAGCAACTGACAATACAGAAGTCGGCCAATATATATGTATATTCGCATCTCGTATGACTTTTTGCAGTAAGATGTTAAATAGGGCACTCGATAGGCTGTCACCTTGTCTGGATCCTCGTTTTGTATTTAAAGGCTCGGAGATGTTTTTTTTTTTTTGGCGACATTTTCTGAGTTTTTCAGCCTTGTACAACTTCTCTAGAAGTGGTGTCTTAGACACACCGCACAGTGGTTCAGAATCGTTTTTTCCTGGTCAAAATTCTGTAACTTTTGAACGGATAGAGATATGTTCATAATTCTGTTTTATTAGACAGATAATACAATCAGCTTTCAGACGAATTATAAGCGGTCAAGTTCGGTCTGGTAGTTGCAGAGAAATTCAAGGTCAAAGTTAAACTTTTGAGTTTTTAACTATTTTTCATCAAAATATGAGTGTTTTTGTGGTTTTTATATCTTACTATGTATTAAAGATGTTCAAACACCAACAAATAAACAAAATAATTACCAAAAAAACTAAAAAAATCGAAAAAATGTCGAAAAAAATTTGTAAAAATTTGTAAAAAAAAATTTTACCAAAAAAAATTAAATTTTTTCAAAAATTAAAAAAAAATTATCCTTGGCAACATAAAACAAACACACAAACTCTGACCGTCACTGAAGATGGTCAGTCTAACAAAAAGAAAAAAAGCCCGTCCGACGTTCGTAAGGCCCTGTACCAGAAGGCAAAGTATATTCTCAGCAAAATTGCTAAGAATGCTGCAGAAGGTACAGTCCATGAACGGGATGAAGAAGACAAAATTACCTACACCAAAATCGTAGAGGAATACGAAAAAGCTAAAGCCTCTAAAAATGATCAACCAACATCCTCCAAGCGTGAACGCTCTCGCACAGAGGACAACAAGCCCGCAAAGAGGAAAAAGTTAAAGCATAACACCACTGCCTCTTCAACAATAAAACGCCCATTCAACGAAGTCGTTAAGGATAACCTGATGGTTGCCGTGGCCAACGACAAGAATGACAAGCTGTCCCCTATCACCACAGCGGAATGGGGCATGGTAGAAACAAAGTTGTCAGAACAAGTTATGGAACATGTTTTCGCAAACGACGATTCTCCTGTGCCCCATTTCGACTCTAGCGAGGTACACCGTGGTTATAGGGTAATCAAATGCATGGACGAGTTCTCAAAAGGATTCTTGGAGAAATGTATCGCAAAGATCAGCGATGCCTGGGAAGACATCAGCCTGCGGCTGATACCAGCCCAAGATATCCCTATGAGACCTCGAGCCAGAGTTTGGTTGCCCAAGATAGACTGCGACGGCCCCAAATTACTGCAAGGTCTGGCGAAAATGAACAAAGACGTTCCAATGGATGAATGGTCTGTAATCGCCATAGAACCACCCAATAATAATAGCATGAGCTTGGTTCTCTCGATAACAGAGACCGGAGTAGAGGCACTGGAGAGACTAGGCAACAAACTGTTCTTTGGCGTAAGGGAGGCCAAAGTTAAGATATTACGCCCACTTGGCCCGAACGGAGAAGACGATGGTGTTGACGTCGACGATGCCGAAAAGCTGCTCGATAATATGCAGCTAGAGGGGCCATCCACATCATCCCCTCATTAAACTATGCTTAAGGTCGTTCAGATCAATCTGAAGCACTCTAGGGTAGCTTCAGATAACCTGAGGATCCTTCTGGTGGAGAAGGATCTAGACATAGGCATTATACAAGAACCATACGTCTTCGAGAATGAAGTAAAGGGACTTGATAGCAGAGAATACAATACATTATACATGAAGGATAAAGGTAAGCCAAGATCATGTCTAATTGTTAAAAAAAACATAAATGCATTTCTGTGTCCTCAGTATAGTACAGCGGACTTCACCGTGGCAAGAGTGGAACTGAAAAATGGTAAACAGTTCTTTATCGCATCCTCTTATATGGCCCACTCAAGGGAAGCACCACCAAGCGAGGTCTGGGACACCTTGGGGGCCATACACCCACACAACACCATTATCATTGGCTGCGACGCAAATGCAAGACATACCCTGTGGGGTAGCTCTGAAATCAACGACAGAGGTGAGTCAGTTTTAGATTTCATTAATACTAACAATCTCACTATATGCTTTCCTGGACATAGAAGGTGCCTTTAACAACGTCAGTACATCAGCTATAAAACAAGCACTAGATAACTTCGGCGTGGAATCACTCATCAGTAGTTGGATTACCACCATGCTGCAAAGCAGAGTTATTAATGCCACACTGGGAAACAGTACACTGTCAAGGCACGTGAACAGAGGAACTCCACAGGGAGGAGTTATCTCGCCATTACTTTGGCTCCTTGTCATCAACGAAATTCTCAATAAACTTGACCACATGGGGATTAAGGTGGTTGCCTATGCGGACGATGTGGTAATACTCGTCTCTGGTTTGTTTCCGACCGTAATAAGTGACATTATGAGCGGAGCCCTGAGATCGCTAGATACTTGGGCCACAAGATGTGGTCTGGGAGTGAATCCAGGGAAAACTGAGATGGTGCTATTCACTACAAAGACCAAATATGCAATACCTAATCTCCCAAGACTGCGAGGTCAAGAAATACCCCTATCAGATCATGCCAAGTACCTAGGAATCATCCTAGATTCTAAGCTGTCATGGAAACGTAACGTGGAACACCGTGCTCACAAAGCAACTGTTGCATATTACGCATGTCGCAAATTGTTTGGAAGCCGATGGGGCCTCAAACCTAAAATGGTGTTATGGATGTACACCAGCATAATCAGACCAATTCTCACCTATGGAGCACTAGTGTGGTGGCCAGCAGTGGACAAGAAAATAACACAGAAAAAACTATACAGCATACAAAGATCTGCATGCATCGGGGCAACAGGGGCGATGCGAACGTGTCCGGCCGAAGCCCTCAATATAATGATGCACATTTTGCCAATTGATTTACACATCAAAGCAACAGCAACATGTAATGCAGTAAGACTCCGAGCTCTAGGTATGTGGAGAGACAGAACTTACGGACATGCGTGCATGCTTCAACAACTTCCGAAAGAAATAACAACCTCTGCTGATTACTGCGTACCTACATTGGATTTTGATCAGCCTTATGCAATCAAATTTCCAAGCAGAAGAGAATGGAGTAATGGATCACCATTGATAGCATATGACACTAAGGTATACACGGACGGCTCCAAGATGAAATGTGGAGTCGGATCCGGTGTGTTCTCGGACGAAGCAAACATACACACATCTACAAAGCTACCTGAGTACTGTAGTGTCTTTCAAGCGGAGATACTGGCAATAAAGGAGGCCTGTACTAAACTTTTACAGCATCACACAGCAAACTCAATAGGAATCTTCGTCGACAGTCAAGCGGCGCTCCTTGCACTAAAATCCAACGCTGTCACATCAAAGCTAGTGAAAGATTGTAAAGAAGAACTTGCCAGACTAGGGCGTCTGTCAAGAGTAGTTCTCACCTGGATCCCGGGCCACAAGGGACTTGTTGGGAATGAAAAAGCAGACGAGTTAGCTAGAGCAGGATCCGCCTCTAACGAACTCCCAAAGGCATCAGTCGCAATTCCAATGGGAGTAGTTAAAGGGGATATCTTCAAACACTATCTATCACTGGCTGAAAGTAGATGGGACAAAACGGCAACATGCAAGATATCAAAATTAACGTGGCCTCAATACAACGCCAAACGAACTAAGTTCCTAATCAATCAAACGCGACGGAACCTTGCAAGACTTATTGCAGTGTTAACCGGTCACTGGGCAATTGGTAACCATGCAAAACGTTTAAATCTACCGCACAATGACCACTGCCGTAGCTGCGGGAATGAAGAAGAGGAGGAAACTGTTGAGCACCTCCTCTGTTCCTGCCCTGCTCAAATGCAACGACGATTCAAAGCTCTAAGACAACCGTTCCTTCGTGATATCACAGAGATAACAGAAGTAGGTCTGGGAGACCTTCTGCGATTCCTCAACTCATCAGGCTGGATTTAACTGTCAACATGCAACAACGAAATAGCAATCTCTGAACGAGTGGTGTGGTTTTTCAAAACGGTATCTCTAACATACTAATTGAGGCTATAAAGTATGGCCACCACGTAAACCAACCAACCAATCCTTGGGTTTTAATAAAACTTATATAACTCGTATAAAAAATCATATACTCAAAAAAGTTGTAATTTGTGTTAAAAACGGTAATTCATATGGAAACAGTATAGAAAAACACACATGTTTACCCATGTAATTTCAATAAATTGAAAAAAGTGTTAAACGGACGGAACGGGACGGGTACAAAAGTATATATAGGCTGGAAGAGGAGATTTTTGGGCATCTTTCTGTGAAAACAGAACTTTGTTCCATGTTGTTCCACAAAAGTTCTAGTCCACTAAATTTGGAATTTCATAAAATTTAGTACCCGAGGAAAAATAAAATAGATCATGTTGTGTAAACGCTACGGTAATTTACTAAAACGATTTTTAAAGGCCACAATCCTGCCTACCGTATAAAAAAACAATACAATAATGAACACTATAACTGTTATAGTTTAAGAGAAATTGCTTCGTCTTTCTCCAGAAATTTGCAAAAATTACGTATTTCCCAAAAATGGGGAAAATTCTCGTCTTTAGGGGCACGCCACGCCCACACCTTCCAATATTTGGGCCTAATTTTTTGGTTTCCTTAGTTTCAATATGTTTACTATCGAATCCCATATAGAAATTAAATATCTTTGACATAACAAAATTTAGATTTTTGGCACGGAAAATCGATTCGTGAACCATAGTGCGCCGTTCGGACTCGGCGATAAACTGTAGGTCCCATATCATTGAGCTAATATGAATCCGGGTGCACTCATTGATATGAGAGAAGTCTCCCCTGTCCCGTCTGGGATTTTTGTGGAACAATTATATACATACATAGATGTTTTTTACTATTTCTTTTCTTCTTTCTTGTGTACTGGACACAGTATGTTGAGGTTCCAATCGTTGGGTATCCTTTCTTCCTGCCAAATTTCGCTAATTAACTGATGTATACACCTTAATAGCATTTCGCCACTGGTCTTGAACAGCTCTGCGGGCAGCCCGGCAGCTCCTGCTGCTTTATTAATTTTTTTTTTTTATTATTAATTTTTGTCATGACCTCGTGTTAGATCGCACTTTTGTCGCAACATTAAGACGAGTGCGTACCTTGGCTGCTACTAGGAAATGGTCCGAATCGATGTTCGCGCCTCGAATCGATCGGACATCTAACACACTGGACGAGTGCCTTCCGTCTATTACAACATGACCAATCTGGTTTCTTGTTTTCCCATCAGGGAATATCCACGTAGCGTTGCATATGTCGAGGTGTTGGAACCAGGTGCTGCTCACCACCATGTTCTTTGCAGCTGCAAAATCGATCAGGCTCGTTGTCAGATGTTATCTCATGAAGCCTGAATTTGCCGACCGAGGGATCGAAGATATTTCCCTTCCAATTTTAGCATTGAAATCTTCTAGAACAATCTTAATATCATGGCAAGGCGCCCGTACAATATATCTTTCAGGGATGCCAACTGTTCCGAGGTAAAAATCGCTACAGCCACATACGCATCATAGGTCTGTAGCGATTTTTACCTTAAAACAGTCGACATTTCTGCTTAAACAGTGGTTTTTGTACGTCATAAATCACCACAAGTAGCGGAAAAACCACCAACTTGGCACCCCTGATATATTTGGTCTGTTCGTCTTTCTCATCGGTCATGCCATGGGCGCAGATGAGACTGTTGTTAAAAAGCTTTGCTCTTATACGGATTGTGCAAATTCTCTTATCAATCGGAATGAAACTGGACACGAGATTTCTAACCCTACGGTTTACCACAAATCCGACACCTAGCTCATGCTTCGTTTCATGGCAGTTACAATATATTGCGTAGTCATTTGAGGTCTTTACGTCTGTCCGATTCCATCGCACTTCCTGTAAGGCGTTAATATCAGCTTTGAACTTACCAAGTACATCCGCAGCTGCGCAAACAGCACCTACTCTGTAAAGTCCTGACATGCCAGGTGCAAATTCGCAGATCATGGTCCTTAAAACGTTTGCGGGGGTTGTCATAGTTAGAGGGGTTTGTTTTTTTTCATAGTAGGCTGTTTATTTTTGACGGGGTGAGTTACTAGCTCAACGCCCAACCCAATTTGTTATCGTTGTTATGGGTGAAGGCGCGGCACATGTTAGCTCACTACCTTTAACGGGCTCCCCAGTTGACACAACGGGGAAGTCAGTGTCCACTTGAGATGAAGGAGGGACCATGATATATCATGGGCTTTGCCATGTTAAAGCCAGGTAGCGCCTATGGGGCTCTACCAAAGTGTCTAAATATCTTTAAAATTTTTTTAGCAAAAGTTTTATAACAGCATGGTACCTCAAAAGTCAAATTACGTGTAGTTCCGTCAAACAATGTAGCTAAGACCCTCAAAATACCCAAAATCGGGAGGCACCGTTATATTGGAGCTATACCAAAACATGGACCTATGTTGACTATTTTTAGTGAAGAAGTTTGGTGACCACTGAAAATTCAATGGTAAAATTAAAGCAGGTACAATTTTTGGTGCTAAGTTTCATGACCACAGAGAACCTCAGATGTCAAATTACAGCTGGTTCGATTAAAAATTGTGGCTAAAATTCTCAAAATACCGAAATTCGGAAAGTACCGTTATATGGGGGCCATACCAAAACATAAACCTATATTGACGATTTTTTTGTGGAGAAGATTCCTGGCCACCGAGAACCTTAAATGCCAAATTACAGGTAGTTCGCTTAAAAATTGTTGCTAAAATCCTCAAAAATACCGAAAATCGAGGTGAACCGTTATATGGGGGCTATACCAAAACATGGACCTATGTTGACAATTTTCGGTTGAGAAGTTTTTTGACCAATGAGAACATCAAATGTAAAATTACAGCTAGTTCCGTTAAAAATTATAGCTAAAATTCTCAAAACACCAAAACTCGAGAGGTACCGTTGTACTGGGGCTATTCCAAAACCTGGACCTATCTTTAAAATTTTAGTGAAGTAGTTTTTTGACCACTGGGAACCCCAAACGTGGAATAACAGGTACTTCGGTCAAAATATATAGCAAAAATCCCCAAAATACCGAAAATCGGGAGGTACCGTTATATGGGGGCTATACGTAAACATGGACCTATGTTGACAGTTTTTGGTGGAGTAGTGTTGTGACCCCTAGGAACCCTAAATGTCAAATGACAACTTGTTGTATCTTTAAAATTTTAGTGAAGTAGTTTTTTGACCACTGGGAACCCCAAACGTGGAATAACAGGTACTTCGGTCAAAATATATAGCAAAAATCCCCAAAATACCGAAAATCGGGAGGTACCGTTATATGGGGGCTATACGTAAACATGGACCTATGTTGACAGTTTTTGGTGGATTAGTGTTGTGACCCCTAGGAACCCTAAATGTCAAATGACAACTTGTAAAAGTTTTAGCTAACACCCTCAAAATCGGGAGGTACCGTTATATGGGGGCTATACGTAAACATGGACCTATGTTGACAGTTTTTGGTGGATTAGTGTTGTGACCCCTAGGAACCCTAAATGTCAAATGACAACTTGTTCTATTAAAAGTTTTAGCTAACACCCTCAAAATACCGATAATCGGGAGGTACAGTTAGTTATAAATATGGGGGCTGTACCCAAACCTGGAACTATGTTGACAGTTTTAGGTGGTGTAGTGTTGTGACACCTTAGAACCTTAAATGTCATAATACAGCTGGTTCTCTTAAATTTGTAGCTGAAACCTTCAAAATACCGAAAATCGGGAGGTACCGTTATATCGGGGCTATACCTACTAAACATGAACCTATGTTGACAGTTTTTGGTGGAGATGTTTTGTAATAACTAGGAACCTGAACTGTCAAATTACAGGTAGCTCGGTCAATATTTTTAGCTAAAATCAAAATACCGAAAATCGGGATTTTGCGTTATATGGGGGCTATACCAAAAAGTGGTCCGATGTAGCCCATCTTCGAGCTTGACCTGCTTATAGCAAAAATACGCTCGGGTGCAAAAATATAGCGCTCTTGCTCAATTTTTGCGCTACAGTGATTACAACAGACGGAAACGGCTAGATCGTTTTAGAATTTTATCCTGATAAAGAATATATATACAGTAGAACCTCGATAATTCGTAATCGAAGGGACCGTCCATTTGATACGAGTTATTGAAGATTTCGAATTATCGGGTTTAAAATTCAAAGGAAATGGATTAAAGGGGCAGACAGCTTATACGAATTATTGAGATTTTCGATTCATCGAGGTACGAATTATTGCGATTCTACTGTACTTTATAGCTGTGTTCCTTTACTTAACTGAGGTTACCATTTTTACCATTTGTTACCATTTTTAACCTGCAAAGCGTTCCTTAACCCCAAAAAGTGGTAAAACTGGCAGCAATTTTTAAGAGAGTGAGAGAGGAGAGAGAGCACATATGCCTTTCTTTTCTACCACAGGCTACCAAAGTTCTGCAGATAAAAAATTTTAATATACACATCGTGCGAAAGCGACGTATTTTTGTTTATTCAAAAGTCTAGAATATAATGAATTTTTCCTACCTTTAATGACCCTAAACGAGTTTACCTCATCTCTTTTCTTCCAGGTTACTTGTCTTTTCACCAGCAGCGACACCACAGTGCCACCATACTCTAACATTGCTGATGCTGTTATCCCGCCAACATTAAAATCACATTTTTATCATAGCTTGTCTGTGTCTTCGTAGATACAACTAAAGATCTAACTGATGATACTGCCGTTATGGCTCGTTGTGAAATGAATTTTTGCTTCAACACAGAGGTAAGTTTAAAGTTTGTCTAGCTTAGTTTACAAAAGTGACTTTTAATGGCTTTGGATAAAGTGGATTTTTTTTCATGCTATGGGAAAAATAAAACTCTTTGCAATATGATGATGATGGCGATGGCTTGGAAGGTGGGCAAGCAGCATCAGGCAAAAGAATAATCATGTTTCAAATGTTGTTACTCTTTCGTAAGTGAAACAATGAAGTTTCTACTCGACCATAAAGTGTTGGACACAAAGGGCTTCATCTCCCTCTCTCTGTCTCTATTTCTCAGCGGTATAGTAACAAGATTCGCTGACTAAAGTTGTTGAAAAGTGCATAACTTCTAAGTGATTTAAGTCCCCGTTAAGATGGTGCTTTGTGCCACTAAGTTGTCGCAATAACTTTAAGGATACAGCGGAAGTCGCAGTGGAATTATTTGCTAGAAACAAAAAGAAAAAACACTTTTAATTAACATAATGAACAAACAATTCAGAATAATGAAAAAGGGATGGAGAGTAGGAAAGTATATAGATATTTTTAGCTTAGGACACTTGTAAGAATAGTTGACGCCACTAAGCAGATGATTGCTTCTTCAGTGTCCGCTGAACATATTAAATAGATAATGTAGGAATAACAGGAAATAGGATATGTTTACAGCGAATTCCACCAACAATGATCAATGAATAATAAGAATAAGAAAGTGGTTTTATTTCCTCCACCGTTATGTGGAGGGTATACGAGGGTTGCGCGGTAACTTTCTGGCCTAACAATGAATAGTTTTATTTTTTTTTTTTCTTAAATAGTATCCAGCATGATTTATACATGCGCTCAAGACTCATGAGACACCTCCAGAACAAGGGTTATCAACTCTTCCACGGCCTCTTCTGGCAATGAAAATCGTTCACCATTTTTTTCTTGATATGCTGGAATCAAAAAAAGACATTGCATCCCCAGTCAGGGCTGTACGGCGAATGACCAATCAATTCCACGTTTTGTCTGGTCGCACAGGCGCTGGTTTAGTTCGATGTGTGAGAGCTCGCATTGTCATGGTGCACAGTGATTCGTCTTTTCTTCTTTGTTTTTCGAATTTCTCAGGAGACTTCAGGCTTTAGGTGTAGTTTTGACACATTTCCCATTCCATCGAATTTCCTATATGGCAGTAATGTCGGCCTTGTACTTTTCAAGTACTTCTGCCAATGCGTAAACTGCACCTTCCATATGAAGAGGATCGACTACTTTAGCGGGGCTTGTTATGTGGAAAGGGTATTATATGTTTGTTTTGGCAAAAATTCATGTAACACCGCGATATATTCGTCGGAGACGAACAAAGCGATTTTGAGATGTGTGTCCGTCCGTCCGTCGGTCCATCCGCCTGTCCATTATAAATTGAAATCAAACTCCAGGCCGCAATTATTTACCGAACTTTAAGAAGCTGTGCATGGAGGTTCAGACCAGAATATACATCTATTGTTATTGGCGATGATCGTGAAATATTTAGCGGGTGAAATGGACCAAAAACTTAATTTGTATCCAATTTTGTATCCAATTCTGTAGACTTATGACAAAGAAGAAGCTTGCAAATTGAGATGATGATCAGATAATATTTAGAGGGTTAAATAGACCAACATTTGTGTGTGAAAATTGTGAAAATTTTTAATATACAGCTTATACCTTTTTTCTTGAAACACACATTCCGGGTGTGTAAGCTATACTTGGAAATGGAACTTTTGCCCTTTCTATTGATGCCAATTGTGTTGATATACATGGTCAGATAACAGAGTTACAGCCTAATATGTCCAGCTATTTGTTTGTAGTGTAAGAGTTTAGGAGTTTAGAAGAAGATGCCAACAATTTTGGATAATGATATGATGCTATATAGCGGGTGAAATGAACCATAACTTTTGTATGAAAAATGTAAAAATTTTATTTTTCGTCCATATTTGAATTCTTGGAGGGCATATAACGCCAAAGTAGCCTACACGTGGAAGAAGAACTACTGACTTTTCCCCTGATGGAAATTTCAATAATATGTCTCCTAGATAGCCGGCATAATACCTAATATATAATGGGTTTTGTGTAGAGAACCACACTCATGCTACAAATTGTCCCTATCATGACAGAGAAAGTCCAGTTTTTGCATTATTGCAAATTACGTGGAGCCATAGCGTATTAATTGTCCAATTTGATTTTTATACCCTACACCACTATGTGGGGAGGGTATTATAAGTTGCTTTTAGCCAAAAAGTTTGTAACGCATCAAAATAATTGTCGTACAGGTAGCAATTTTGATCGGATCGTCACGAATTTTTTGGGAGTTGATGCGGATCGCACAGAGGAAGAAGCCTATTATATTTGGTGATGGTCGGATAATATCCAGGAGTCGGAATAAGCAAAAAGCTTATGTGGAGAAAAGTCAAATTTTTTTCTTATTCGAATATCTCCGTTTCCGGTAGGGGTATTCCAAAAGGAAAGCCCGTCAATGGAAGAAGAAACGATCTCCTTTATACCGAGATATCGCAAAAGTAAGTAATATATTAAATTTTTCCATTTTTTGTAATCACGCAACATGTTGGAATTTTGATGGTATAGTCACGAAATTTTTGGGGTTGATTGGGGCCCCACAGTGGAAGAAGCCTATTGATTTTGGTGATAGTTTAATTCTTTGTGAATATATCGGCCTCTAGTAGGGGTATTCCAACGGCAAGGCCTGTCAATGGAAGAAGAAAATATTGCCTTTACATTGGTGTAAAGAAGGTGGTCAAACAAGGCAGATACCACAATAGTAGTAATGCATCCAATTCTTAAATTTTTTTGCAATCACGCTACGGTTGTCACGCTTATGGTTGTCCCAGGGAGAAAGAGGCATAATATGTTTGGTGGTAGTCGGATTATATTCCCTAAAAGAAAGGTTTACCACTGAAAAGCTTATGCACAGGGGTAGTGGTGTAGGGTATCACATGGTCGGCCCCGTCCTGACTATAGCCTTTGCTCACTTGTTTTAATTATGTAGATTTTCTATCAAAATTTTAATTTTTTAATTTAAAATTCTTTTATGATGACAGTCACGAAATTGTCCCGAAAAATCCTGAAAACCCGGGTTTAGGAATTTGGAAATCCCGAATCCCGGGATTTTTCAAAACCTGTCCCGTTCGTCATCCCTAGTGCAAAAGTTGGCTTCATGGAAACTAATGCTCTGTTCCAGAACCTGCAAGAAGCTACTATTTTTTACTACGATAACATTTTTCCCTTTATGTTATCGAAATAAATAGTAAAAATTAGTAGATTCTTGCAGTACTGGAACAGACCATAAATTTGTTTGTCTTTCACTCATATTTATATCACAATGATATCACCTTAAAAAGGACAAGACCGTATGCATTATCAAGCATAAGTATGGCACAAGTACACAATTTTTCGACGATAGATCTTCAATAATTTCACAAATTTCCCTTTAACAATTTTTATATAGCAATTGAAGTGTTCAATAAATTGGATGAGTGTCATTGTAACTGGGAATATTTGTATTCCAAAAAGGTACCTGAAATTCAAGAAAATGTAGTAGCAGAAGGGGCAAAACAATGTCAACTTTCCAATTTTAAAATATTTATTGGAAAAGTATGATATAATTGTTGCACAAATATTTCCTCAGCAGTCAACATCAATTTTTCAACCGCCCCAGTAATGTTGGCGACATTTTCTGAGTATTTCAGTCATGTAAAACTTCTCTACAAGTGGTATCTTAGGACACGCCGTTCGTACTCGGCGATAAACTGTAGGCCACATATCATTGAACCAATATGAATCGGAGTGCACTCATTGATATGAGGGAAGAGAATTTGTTCCATAAAGGAATTTTGAGTTGTTGAAAGCTAATTCCCAAGGGTAGTGGTGTAGGGTATCACATGGTCGGCCCCGTCCGACTTGTATTTCTTTTCTTTTGTTTTCTCATAGTATGTTCATAGACAAATTATCGTATAGACAAAGAAATAATCATGTTATGTGCTGTCAACCGACTCAAACAGAAAAACCCAAAATTGCTTTAAGGCGATTTTTTGGGAAAATGGCAGGACTTTCTTAAATATTTTAATCTGAGGATGTAGATTCCGTCAAAAACTAACCCCATACAGTTTTTGTTAGAACAAAAATTGGCATTTTTAATTGAGTTGTTCTGTCAACTGACTCAATGTTAACAACATTGGTGAAAGCCAAGGCATATCGACCAGGTAGTAGCATCGACATATTTGTAATATGTTATTTCAAAATTTTCATTATGTTGTTGGGGAAATTACAACAAAAATAATTTTTTTATAAAGGGATTTGACACTTCATATTCGAACAGCTGGTGTGATACCACTACCTTGGTAATTGTGCCATGGTGAAAGCATTTCTTTGTCTATACAATTCATTTGTCTTTGAATTTTTCTGTTTGGGATGGTTGACAGCACATAACATGAGTATTTCTTTGTCTATACGATAATTTGTCTATGTCTATGGTATGTTGCTTTTTTGAGGGGATGGGTTACTAGCCCAACCCAATTTCTTAACGTTCTTATGAGTGATCGCGCAACACATTTAAGCTCACTACCTTTAACGGTTGTTTAAAGCAGCTTCCCAGATGACACGTAAAAAAACTTTTCCAGCAAAAAATGCGGATATAGGCCCACATTTTGTAATATAATATAACAGTACCACCGGATTTTGGATATTTTAACGTTTTTAGCAACATTTTAAAAACGAAGTAGCTGGTATTTATGGTTCGAAGTGGTCAAAAAACTTCTTCACATAAAGTTGTGGACTGAGGTCCACATTTTGTAATAGCCCTTCTTTAACGGCACCGCCTGATTTAAGGCGAATTTACGTTTTTAGCTACATTTTCGGACCGAATTAACTATAATTTGGCATTGAGGGTTAAATAATTTTTCATGCGGTCAAATAGACCTTATTTAACGGGGCGTCATCGAAATAATGGTTTTAGACTCCAAGTATGTTTGTACGAAATCCGTTTCAGACAATTTAGAGTTGATTTAGCCATGTCTGACTGCCTGGGAACCTGAAAGTTCCAAAAAAAAACCCTATGACACCGTGTGCAGTGGTTGGAGCGCAAGATAACTCTCGAACGGATCTGCCTATTCGGTCCAAAATTTGGCATTCGTAATATTTTGTCCATAAATAGTTTATGTGGGAAAATAAGCCATATCGGTCCACTCCTTCAGGTACCTCTCCCAATAAAAGTTCAAAAACGTTCGGAAAACTTTTTCTCACGATAACTCTTGTAGGGAGTGACCCCATTTGGTCCACACTTCCTAATATATCTACCAGATAATATATCTACCAGATATAGGTCAGGTTCGAATATGGACTATATTTGTCCACTCCTTTGGGTACATCTCCCATAAAGTTTCGGGTAAGTTCACTTTAAGACCTGCTCTCACTTTGATTTTTGTTGAAGCAACTTGCATTCGCTGCTTCAATTACGACGGTAAAAGTTTTTTCAGGGTCAAGTCCACGATAACTCTCGGACTGATGAACCGATTTGTCCAAACTTAGTTTCAATCCGAAAATGGGCAATACCGGTACACAACTTCCGGTACTTCTCCCCAATATTTGAAAAATGTCACTAAAATGATATGCACGATATATCTTGAACGGGTCAACCAGTTAGGTCCAAACTTTGGATCTCCTAATATTTTGTCCAAATTTTAACTTCTAACATGGCCCATATTTGTCCTATCCTTAGGGTACATCCCACACAAAAGCTCAACATTTGTGATTAGTGGAATTTAGGGTTTGTTCGAAGATCCTGTGGTAATTTATACCGATTCTCGTCGTTGTGGTCATGTTTACACGGATGGCATTGTGGTCCAAAAGTTATACGATGACCCACTGAAATGACTACTGGGCGCGGTAACTACCCAAAATATATGACTCACAAGAAAAAAGATATACTTCCATAATGGACTATGCCGATCCATTCCATTAAATGGCTCCCCCGCAACATTTTTGAACCTTAATCCTAATCCAAATTTTTGTCGACAAATTCAAATGGTCAAAAAGGACCAAAAATTCTAAAAATGCTCTAAATACATTCGATCTGTCCGTAGTTGAAAGTTTCAATTCACATAGGCTGAGGGTATATCTCTGTCGGCATAGCCGAATGATACTTTTTTACTTGTTTTAGTTAAATTTTCAGAACGAAGTAGCTGAAATTTGGCATTTGGAATAGTACCACCTAAATTAAGGTATTTTGACGTTTTTAGCGGTGTCGAATATACATACATATGCACATACACGACCCATATGTAGACACATTTATTTTTAGCTGGCCATGAAAAGGCAATAAAATGCATTTAATAGGTCTTTTTTGTAGTATTCAATCCTTTTTTACAAACTTATTTTAAAACATCCTATTATCCAATTTAATTTGTCAGTTTTTTTGTTTTGTTTTTCTTTTCTCCAATCAGGAATTGAATTCGTTGCCATTTATTCAGTCATTCATTCATGTTGGTCATAAAACGTAAACAGAAAACAGGAGATAATACCAAAATAAACAACAAAAAAAAACGAAAAACAACAACAACAACAACAACAAACGGACAAAAAACACAAAACAAGAACAATTTCAAATCATTGAACCAAAGCATCACCCAGAGGATTAAAAAAAAACCTTCCGTATTTCAAATCGACGTTGTTTTTGTTGTTGCTGTTTTATTTTTCTCTTCCTCGATGTTGTTATTGCCAAACCGCACAACAATTTATATCTGTCTATGCATTCTGTATTATGGTCGAGTGCTTCCATTACAATCGGCCTGATTCCAATTTCTGTTTTCTCAGCTCAGTCGACTTCCATTTCGACCAGCCAGCCAGCCATCCACTCTGGACTGATTTCATTCATTTTGAATTTCGTTTTTGTTATTTTGCTGGCAATTTTGCATTGGCAAATAAACGTTTTTTTTTATCACAAAAGCATTTATTTGAATTTTTTAAATCGATTTTCCATAGTGATAAGCTTTAGCTCTATCTCTATTGATTTAGCTTTAGTTGGCAAGGCCCATTACAGCCGTAATGTACGGACATACAACTTCTAGTTTGCTTCATGGCTTATAGAATACAACAATTCTTTTGGATTCGGTTAAATAACCATCCAAATGCATTTGAAATTGGTTCGTCTTTAAAAACAAAAATCAAAATAAATGGACAGGTTATTTGGAGTACTTAGTTTGTGGTAAATTGTTTAGAGGAAATTTAGTTTAAAGTGTGTTAAATATTAGAAACAAATTCATATTCAGCAATCACAGCCAAACTGAAAACTACCACGCCACATAATTAATGAAAATTTCTAACGGCATCGACAAAAATATTCCCTTTTTGGAGATAAATATGAAAATAAAAAAATTTGAAATTAGGTAAAGGGAACAAATTCCGCGCGGAATTTTTATTCATATTTGCCCTGTACAAGTTAGTCATTTTAATGCGAAATCAAACATGAGCATTTTCTTTCAGCTTTTGATTCAAAGGAATATATTAACTTTGATAAATGTAAATGTGTTCCTCATCGAAACAATGCTATTTCAGAACTTTTAGATCCTATTTAACAACCTCTTTCTCACCGTTTGTTTCGTTGGTGTTCACCTAAACTCTCTAAGAGGCCAATGGTGGAATGCAGTCGCCTCTAATATGCAACACATCTCTTGGAATTGGTGTCTGATGAAAAGTATTCCTGTCGAAAGATCAATAATACCAAATTTGATATTATTAAAGTTTTTGTTGTAGCAGCTTCTACAAGGACATGTATATCTTCATTTTATTGATTCGGCTCTACATCGAGCTCCAAGTCCAGAAAGGACGCCACCTGAACAGGATTAGTCCAAAGTGAGCGTGGAGTCAGGTTAATCGGCTTGGCTGGGCAGTTAAAGAGTGCTGCGTAGTGTGCGGACCGGTGCCACAAGCTAGGCAAATATTCCGCGTGCCATCAATCTTGGCCCAGTAAGAATTGAGGAGGCTGCACCAACCAGATCCTAGTTGTGCCAACACGGCTCTTGTTTGCCTTGGCTGCTGTTGCTCTTTCGCTGCCACGTGTGGTGGGTGATCATCGATGACGATATTCGCCTATAGCATCCAAGCAAGTACCGCATCGTCAACATCCCGTTGTGTCGACGCACCGGAAGGATCTTGGTCTCCTCATGTACATGGTCCACTGCAGACGTGAGGTGACACCCTGTAGCTGTTCTCAGGGCAGCATTCTGGCCGATTTGTAAGTTATCCCATTGCGTATCACTTACGTTAGCAAATCACACTGGCACCGCATAGCTTACCACAGACCGACCTATCGCGTTGTATGTGGTTAACAAGGTTTCTTTATACGCACCCAAAGTGCTGCCGGCTAGGGACTTGAGGACCTTGATCCTGTTTCTCAGCTTATCGCATATAAGTGTGGCATGCTCGGACGACTTATACATGCTATCGAATGTGCCCCTAGGACTTTGGGGTAGTTTGTGGTCGGAATAATTGCACCGTCGACCTGTATATTCAGTGGGAGCTTCATTTGCGCCGTCCATGTGGTGAACAGTGTGGCTGTTGATTTAGTGGTGGATATTTTCATATTCCTCGCGTGGAAAAACTCTACAAGATCAATGAGATAGACGTTTAGCCTGTCACAAAGTTTACCGATGCTGGAACGTGATGCCAGGAGTGTACAATCATCCGCGTATGTATTTAGTTGGGTAGTATTCTCGATATCCTCGAACAGACTAGCAAACGCTTTGGTCATATCCAATGCTACCATCACTGTTCTGTGGCATGTTTTGTCCTGGTTGAGTCCTCGTCCAATATATGTGGAAATGGCGTGCAGCGCTGTTGTGGAACTATGCTGCTACCGAAACCCGTGTTGATGATCCGCAACTGGGTAACACGTTCTGATACTGGGGAGGAGTAACGCCTCGAGTATCTTTTTTTACTGGCGATATAAGTGAAATCGGCCTGTATGACTCATCTTTGCCAGGTTTCAACAGCGGGACCACCCTGCCCATCTACCAGGCATCGGGAACTATTAGGGTGACTAGCGATATGTTGAGGACCTTACTTAAATACTCGTCTCCCGGGTCATCCAGCAGTTTTAGCATCACCATTGAAATTCCGTCAGGTCCAAGCGCTTTGGATGACTTTGTGCCTCGGATAACATCTGCAACATCATCCATCGTAAATTGTGGCGGTTCTTCCTCGGCTGAAAGAGATCGCAAACTACGTAAAACACTTCTCTTCGCCCGGTCACTAGCGGGGTGCTCGATAAATTGTTCGGATGTGTCACAGCCGTTAAACAGACAGATGTCCGATCGTCTCTCCTACCGGGGATCGATAGCGCTTTATCCGTTGTCCACAATTTATTACAACCGGCTCCAATGTTGCAGCACTTCAGATGTTCTACTCATTTTCACTACTCATTTTCACGATGTGTCCTTTATTAGATTTCGTTATGTATCTTCTTTATAACTATGACATTACGTGGGCAATATATTGGGATCAAGGTGTAGTCCTTACCTTATCTAACCTAGAAATATAAAGCATTTAAAATATACTTTTTAATAAACCGACTGAAGAATAATAAAACAGCAGGAGCAGATGGAGAAGAGATGATAAGGTCCCCCTGTTACGTTCTCTGTCCAACTTTATTCTATATTGGACGACAGGAAAAAATCGTAACAAGTGAAAATAAATCAGAAGGCTTTTTAACATAGCTCGGGGTACACCCGCAGCTTATACACCAATTCCATAGCATATGGCTTATCCAGTCCCTAAAAATCAGGTCCACCTCTAAGCTGTGTGTGGTAGTTATCCCAAAATGCAGCTAGTTTTTTGCATCGAGCTATGTTGTAAAGCCTTCTGATTTATTTTCCCTTGTTTCGATTTTTTCCTGTCGTCCAAAGTTTTTTGTAGACAAATTTAATTTTTCGAAGGGGACAACTGTCTTCAAAAGACTTTACTAAAAACTCCGTTAGAATGTTGAAGTATCTCACTATATCTTCTGTGCTAGACATCCATAATGGACCTTGTTCTGAATATTCCAAGTTCCCTGGCCTAGGCAAATATGTAGATTATAATAATTGTTCCACAAACATCCCATATGGGACAAGGGAGACTTCTCTCATATCAATGAGTGCACCCCGATTCATATTAGCTCAATGACAAGGGACCTACAGTTTCTTGCCGAGTCCGAACGGCGTGTCCTAAGACACCACTTGTAGAGAAGTTTTACATGGCTGAAATACTCAGGAAATGTCGCCAACATTACTGAGGGGTAATTTTACACCGTTGAAATTTTTAATGTTGCCTGGCCTGGAATCGAGCCCACGCCTTTGTAAGGCGGGTGTGCATACCATTGCACCACGATTGCACCAAAATATGTAGTTTACCTGTATTGATTTGTTGCTTCGGAGTATTACATCCTCCCTTCTTTAAAGGCTTCATCGTTTAAGCTGATCATCGTTTTCCCGCTCTGAAACGAACGATTTGTTACATCAGTGAGGTTTATGTCGACGACTTTGATCAGTGGTTATCAAGTTAATGGGTTTCTTGGGAATCGCACACCTTGTTCATGTTTCAGCTAACTTTGTCTTCTTTTGTAAAATAGGTTTCCAGGTCATATATATGTGAAATTTCTACTAGACTTAGATGAGGTTCCAATATGGAATCAATCGGTCCACCCATTTGGGTACCTCCCACACAAAATTTCGGAAAAGTTCAGTTTAGGACCTGCTCTCGAATGGCTTTGATTTTTGTTGTAGCAACTTATATTCACTGACCCCCATACGACGGTACAAGTTTCATCAGTGGCAAGTCCATACTTCCTGAGCAAGTAGCCTGTAGGTGCAAAAAAACCCTATGACACCGTGTGTAGTGTTTGGAGCGCAAGATAACTCTTGAACGGATCTACCGATTCGGTACAAAATTTGACCTTCATAATACTTTGTCCAAACTTAGTATAAGTTCGAAGATAAGCCATATCGATCCACTCTTTCAGGTACCTCCCCCATAAAAGTTCAAAAATGTTCGGAAAACTCTTGAAGGGAGTGACAGATTTGGTCCATACTTTACACATCCTAATATATCTACCATATGTATTTCAGGTTTGAATATGGACTATATTTATTCACTCCTTCGGGTACCTCCCATACAAAATTTCGGATAAATTCATTTTAAGACCTTTTAAGACCATTTCCAGTCCTAGGAAAAGCCCGCATATAAAGGTACCTCCCGTTGATTTTAGCAAAACGTTTTGACCGAGCTATGTGTAAAACTTCTCCACTAAAAACTGTCAATAAAGGTCAATGTTTTGGTATAGCCCCCAGATAGCGGTACCTCCCAATTTAAGGTATTTTTAGGATTTTAGCAACTGAAAACGTGTTTTGTTATCAAAAATTTTAAATATAGGACCATGTTTTGATATATCAGCATGTAAAGATATTTCCCGATTTTGGGTCTGTTGATGAGTTTAGCATGATTTGTTGACCAAACTATCTGTAATGTGACATTTGAGGTTCCCAGTGGTCACAAAACTTCCCCACCAAAAGTTGTCAATATAGGTCCACACTTTAGGTTAGGTTTTAGGACGCGCGACTGCAATGAATACAGTCGCTCCACTCGGAGACCAGAGGTCCTTTGTGTTCATCCTGTAAGTACAAAAGAAAAGATGGAATGAAAAGTCTGTTAACAGTAGGAAAGTTCCTTCCCCATAGCCATTTAAGACTTCTTGAAAAAATGACTATCACTGAGACAAGTACCCCATCATGAACCCTACAGCAATTCTGATCTCAGCCTTGTTAAGAAGTAGCAGGGAAGAAGTTCTACGACTCGATATGACCGGCCAGATAAGTCTCTTCCGGGCTCTTTCTGTCATTTGCAAGCTGATAGATCTCTGTGGAAGTTGTCCTCAATTTCAATATTTGGAGACTGCGAACCTGCACGTGCCAGCTCATCGGCAATTTCGTTTCCAATTATGTCACAGTGTTCCGGTACCCAATAGAAAGCTATTTCATTCTTCAGCCTTTCTAACAATCCTCTACAAATGTTAACAATTTCGGACTTGATAGAGCTGGACTTGAGTGCCTGGAGTGCCGCCTGGCTATCCACAAAAACCACTATCGGTCTCTCAGAACCACGCAAATTGACCTGAATCAGTTCTAGGGCCTTTACAATGGTTAAAATCTCCGCTTGGAAGACGCTACAGGATTGATTCAACTTTTAAGACGGGCTTACATCGAGCTCCTCGCAGAAGAGTCCGGCTCCTGTGCCCTCTTCTATTTTGGATCCATCTGTATAGATGGCCAAGCTTTGTGGAAGTGGTCTTCCATGAGTTCCAGTTGGAATCAAGATCTTAGCCGTTTTGGTGAGAGGTAATCACTTAGCTCCATAGAGTCTAGGCAGCCTCCTTTGTGAAGTATAGATGCGTGTCCAAAAAGCGACTCACTCCAACACTTCATCTCCCTGCTTCTGGCTGCGATGTTTTCAGCTAGAAAATTTAGTGGCTTAATATCCAGCATTGTGTTTTGCGCAGCTTGGGGTGTGCTTTTGACGGCGCCGGTGATAAGGATTGATGCAGCACGTTGTACTTTATCCATCTTTGACTGGTTTGACGTGGTACGAAGCGTATGCCACCATGCAAGACATCCATATGTTAAGACGGGATAGACCACAATTTTATATATCCAGTTTTATATAACCTGAGGTCTTAACCCCCAACTCTTACCTATTGAATTCTTACAGAAGTAAAGTGAGATCAAACCTTTCTTTGCGCGCTCCACAATGTTCCTGTTCCATCGTAATTGATGGTCAAGGACTGTACCAAGATATTTTGTTTCTGTTGAAAGACTTAATTCTATACCATCCGAAACCGGTAGTGGGTAACTTCCGATTTTCTTTTTTCTTGAAAGAAGGACGAGGACAGTTTTTGTCTGATTTATGCTAAGTCCGTTGAACTTGGCCCATCTGTATAGTCTACAGAGAGCGCCCTGCATAAGCTCTGACAGTGTTGAGACACACTTTAATGGAGCCCCATTTAAAAGTGCCGCCTGATTTAAGACATTTTTTGATACATTTTCCGACCTAATTTTGTATTATCCGTGGTCGTAAAATATCTCCACCTAAAAGTGTGGATAGAAGAAAGAAAACCTATTATCCCATTTTAACTCAATATATTTTATTGTAGATAGTACAAACGTTTCGACTGGCCGAACTTTACGATTTTTTTACTTTTTATCACTGAAACCGAGTGGCGTGTCTCTGGACATTACTTGTAAATAGATTGTACATAGCTGAAGAATACTCAGAAATTATAAGCAAACATGCGTTGAGATGTTTTTGTAAGCGTTGAAAATTTTCAATGTGGTCTGGTCTGTGAATCCGACCTTGGCTATCAACGTGAAAGGCAGATATGTTTACATGTCCAGGGTGGCACCCAATAATAATAAATTTAGTTTTCAATTTCCAAGTCACAGTATTTTCGATATAAAGTATATTCAAGGTTTTACATACAATGTTTTTTTTTTGATATACCTCGGTTGATTTAAAATATTTCCAGAGATTATATTTCCCCAAAAGTTTAAAAAATTCGCTCTAGTCGTTGTAACTTGTTTCTCTTCACAGTTCCTTTGGTATGACATAGCCATTGCT
This sequence comes from Musca autumnalis, assembly GCF_047663935.1. NCBI lineage: Eukaryota > Metazoa > Arthropoda > Insecta > Diptera > Muscidae > Musca > Musca autumnalis. The sequence goes on along the minus strand of NW_027411977.1, from coordinate 74,548,816 downwards.
TATTGTTATTGTCCCTGCATGTGTTGGTTTTGGTTGTATGCTTGCGAGTTTATTTGTTCAACAACACATTTTTTGTTTTGCTTTTCAGTAAATCCCCATTGTCATTTGCAGTTTAAATTAAGTAAAAATTGTCTATAGACTCATAAGCCATTGTTTACTGTACTTTTCACATTTGCAGTTGCTATTGCTGCTGGCTATTGTTGTTTTTCTACTTGACGTTAAGGACGTGTTGTAGCTGTAGTGTAAGTGACGTTTTGTGGACTTATTGTATAAAGAAGCTCTCATATTCATGATAACGTGTCGCCCAAACCAACCAAGTATCCTTACAAAATATAATCATGTGCTTGTGTAAACTAGTGGAAGAGAGAGAAAGAGATGGGGATAGTTGGAAGAAGTATGCTTAAGTAAATATTTTTCAAAATTTATTTTGAATACTATGTTTATAAATAATAATAATATTTACATAAATACAATAGTAAAAAATCTATATTACCCATATGCTAATTTCTTTTACCAAAAAATTTAAGTTATTTAGTTTGTTATTATTGTGTAAATAGTTCGGGTTTAGTTACACAATCTCCAGCCACATTGGTGCATCAAATATTATCGCATAATATGAATCTCTCAATGAACTAAGAGGAATGGAAAAATAATACATTCTGTTTAAATGTCGAAATTTATTAAAGCATTTCATAGCTCTCCTATTAGTTTATTGCCTGAAATAAAGTATAATAATGTACGCTTCAGTGCAAAGTTTCGCGGTTTTGCCACACCACATATCACACACCTCGCCACAAGAATTTCTTTGACATTCGTTCCCCAAAAACCTGACATTCCTTCATTTATAATAGTCTCTTCTTCAATGCCCAATGCAAATCTAAAAATAAATCTACCAACAAACAGAAAAAAGGAACAGCAGCAGCGGTAGTTGGTTTGCATTTAATTGCTAAAGTTTTTTAATTAAATTATTTTAGCTGTGAATGTTCTCTTCGCATTTTACCAAATGTGGTATTTTTTTGGAAAAGTACACAGAGCCACATAAGGGAATGAAGTCGGCTAGAAAAGTGCCATCACATTAAGCTGAAGTTAATGGTTATATAGATAGGGGTATATACATATATACATACGTACAAAAATATATTTTGGACTATGGTGATTTTGTAGTTTCTTACAAAAATAATACAAATAGGTGTTAAATTAAGGATTTAAATTAAAAAGAAGGAAATAATAATATTTGTAGAAATTTCTAACTGAAGTGACAAATTTATATTTTATAAGTTAGTGTATATTGGGCAAATATTTTCCAATTTCAACATGGTAAAATGGTGTTCAGTAATATTGTATGTAATTTTAATTAGGCAATCATTCGATTTTTTGTGGTTTACTATAATTGAAAGGAATATTCTTAGTGAAACCGGCTAACATTGCACACAAAACCACGAATTCTGATTAATATTTATGGAAAATATACCACCACACTTGTCAATCATATAAAACCACTTCAAAGACAAAATACAGACAAGTTTTCAGTATAAATATGTATATGTACATTAGGGCGGACCAAAAATACAACAACATTTTTTTGGAACTCCTACAGCCTAAATTCTTTTCATTTGATCCAAAAACATTATATATCACATTTTATGGCGGTCGGTTAACGTTAACCCATGCCAAACCTCCACCATAATATAGGGGGTATAATTAAATTTGTCATTGCGTTTGTAACACAGCGAAGTATTCATCGGAGACCATCTAAAGTCCGTCCGTCTGTTGAAATCAAGAAACAGCTCGCAATTTTTAAGATAGAGCTTTGTAATTTGGTATAGAAATTTATATTACTCCTAGGATGTTTGGCATTGCAAATGGGCTATGGGGGCTATATCATAACGTGGACCGGTTTCGATATAGCCCCCATTGAACGGTACCACCCGATTTTTTGGTATTTTGAAGGTTTTTAGCTTGATTATCACAACGAAATGGCAGACTCTTCGTTGGGGGTATCTTTTCCGCAGAATTTTGTCGTTATTGGCCCACGTCTTCGGTACTTCCGGATTTGCGGTATTTTGAAGGTACTGGACTCAATATTCCACCGAAATGGCTGAAATTTGGTATTTAGTCTTCATATGTGGTACAAAACTTTCCATATGAAATTTGTCGCTGTAGGTCCACTCCTTCGTATAGCCCCCATATAATGTGTTTCAGACAATTTGGAGTTGATTTAGCCATGTCCGTCCGTCTGTCTGTCTGGCTGGCTGGAGCGGACGATAACTCTCGAATGGATCAACCGATTCGGCTTTCGCAATATTTGCTCCAAACTTAGTTTAAGCTCGAAGATGGGTTATATCGGTCCACTCCTTCAAGTACCTCCCCCACAGAAGTTCGAAAATGTTCGGAAAATTTGTGCGCAAGATAACTCTTGAAGGGACTAAAAGATTTGGTCCATACTTTGAACATCGTGAAATTTCTACCAAACTTGGATGAGGTTCCAATATGGACTCAATCGGTGTACGCCTTCGGGTACCTCCCACACAAAATTTCGGAAAAGTTCAGTTTAGGACCTGCTAACGAATCGCTTTGATTTTTGTTGTAACAACATTTATTCACGGCCCCCATACCGCTGTACAAGTTTCATAAGGGGCAAAACCGTACATCCTGAGAAAATAGCCTGAAAGTTTCAAAAAACCCCTATGACACCGTGTGTAGTGGTTGGAGCGCAAGATAACTCTCGAACGGATCTGCCGATTCGGTCCAAAATATCGCATTCACAATAGTTTGTGCAGGCTAAGTTTAAGTTAGAAGATAAGCCATATGGGTCCACTCCTTCAGGAACCTCCCCCACAAAAGTTCAAAAATGTTCCGAAAAATTGTGCGCACGATAACTCTTGATGGGAGTGACCGATTTGTTCCATACTTAACACATCCTAATATATCTACCAGACATAGATCAGATTCGAATATAGACTATATTTGTCCACTGCTTCGGGTACCTCCTCCTCTGATAAAATTGACTGAATTAACCCTTGAAATCGAAGTAACTAGCCATATCCTAACTAAATTTGTTATGATCATTCATGATACACACATGTATGTCAGTTCCAAGGGTTAATTCAGTCAATTTTATCAGAGCAGGAGTAGCTGTCATCATTATAGTATTTAGGACCATGCCAAAACCATGGATGTTAGGACTCGTATGTCAGATATAAATACGTCATTTTTCAAAGTCCAATCTGAGTTATCAATATTTTCCCTATATATATGTATATTCACCATAGATATTTCAAAAACAGTTTGGATCGAGCACACATAATCTTCTGAAAGAATTTATTACCAAAAAACGGTGCCGTGACATAACTCCCAACGAACAATTTTGGGAGTTATGTCCGCCTTGGTTTGCAGACATAACTCCCAAATTTTTTGGGAGCTATGTCCGACCCCCCTTAGCGGACATAAGTCCCAATGGGAGTTATGTCCGTTTTTAAAATTTAAGTGATTTTTATTTAAATACAATTTTTATTTCAAATGTATAAAAAAATAAAAATTAACTTTAAGTTCATATGCATTTTTCATTTCCTTAAAAAAATTTATAATTGATTTAAAATTTTTAAGAAAATTAAGTACGAAATAAGTAGTTTTCATCTCAAATCGATCTATATTCAAAATTTGCCTTCAAACCTATTTTAAACGAAAAATGCTGCTAAGGGAAAATTCACAAATACTTTCTGAAAAAAATCGCGCGATTTTTTACAACAAATTTTTCTCAATTTAAGAAGATAAAAAGTTTTTGTAAAAATATTCAAATAATTTCTGAAAAAGGAAAAGCACAGCAGGCGAAAATATTATTGAAAAAATCGCGCGATTTTTTACAAAAATATTTTCACGATTTAAGAAAATAAAAAGTTTTTGTAAAAATAGTCAAATACTTTCTGAAAAAAGGAAAGCGCCGCAGGCGAAAATATTTTTGAAAAAATCGCGCGATTTTTTACAAAAATATTTTCACAATTTAAGAAGATATAGAGTTTTTGTAAAAATATTCAAATACTTTCTGAAAAAGGAAATGAGCCGCAGGCGAAAATATTTTTGAAAAAAATCGCGCGATTTTTTTTACAAAAATATTTTCACAATTTAAGAAGATAAAAAGTTTTTGTAAAAATATTCGCGTTTTTTAAAAAAAAAAAATTTAAACTTTTTAAGAAAATAAAAAGTTTTTGTAAAATTGTTCAAAAATATTTTCACAATTTGAGGAGATAAAAAGTCTAAAATATTTTTCAAAACAAAAATAGCGCGATTTTTTACAAACATATGTTCACAATTTAAGAAGATAAAAAGTGTTTGTACAAATTTTCAAATAATTTCTGAAAACCGAAAATATTTTTGAAAAAATAGCGCGATATTCTTAACAAATATTTTTACGATTTAAAACTTCTCCTAACTGCTACTTACATAGTTTCGGGCATAATTTCGTTTTTAAATAATTTTATAAAATCAGGAGGATTTTGTCGATACTTCGGTATTGCTTGGCACTTAGGCCTTCTCAAATGTATGATTCCGCTTACATTCTAACTTCTACTCTAAAATTTAAAAGAACGTATAACTATAAATTTCGCAATTAAGCAAAGAAATAATTTATAAATTAAGAAAAAAATCGTTGGGAGTTATGTCCGCGATTTTTTTGGGTGTTATGTCCGCTTTGCTTCACGGACATAACTCCCAATGAATTTTGGGAGTTATTTCCGTGGGAGTTATGTCCGGGCACCTCAAAAAACATCAATAAAATATATTTTGTGACCGCAGATAACGAAAATGTGAATAAAAACGGTAGAATATGGTCCTTAATCATATATAAAAAAGCGAAAACTTCTGGAAATGTTAAATAATATAGCTACAAATTTCTTTTGTTTAGAACATTTCTTCTTTTGTCACAACCCCCAAAAAGTGAAGTATTTTAGGAGATTTAGAGTTTTGGTGTATTCGGGGACCTATAGTAAAATTTTATGACAAATAATTTTGTAGAATATTTTGATTTGATACGATAACATTTAAAATGAGTTTTTTAACGTTTTTGCAAAAAAGGGCCAAATAGACCCCTTTACTTCATAAAAATATACCCCGCATTGTTGTCAGTAATATTGCCAAAGACGCTTTATACCTAAAATGCAAGGATTCCAAAGAATCTGATGTCGAATATTTCAAAACCTGTAGAAATGGGCGGAAATTGCCACGCCTATTTAGGTTACTTCCCGACGTAGACTTTCAAAACGCCGATACACGTGTCTTCTTTTTTCGGTCTTCTTTCATAATATGTGCGGAGTTTCTTGTAATTTAAAAAACATAGATTTTGTTGTACATTGTTATTAAACAGGTACTCAGACTATTGATATATCTAATAGATTTCCAAATGAATTATTTCCTCTCCTTAAAAAATGAATTTAATTCAATACATACAATGTGTTCTTTCTTTGGATTAAATTTATCTCTATCCCGGATTTCTTTTAAATATTTACAATGCAATATTTCAACAGGCATTAAAATTCAAAACACGTTTGGCAAAGAATTTATTTTCCTTTTGTTCGATTCAGGCTTTTCTATTCTATACGTCTTTTTTCTTCGTTTTTTGTTGGAGTTTTCAATTTTCGTAAAACATTTGAAGGCTGTTTAGAAAACAAAAATGAAGACAAATCAACAAAACTGGAAAAGGAAAATTATTGCAGTCACAATCTGTGTAAGGATGTTACGAAATTCGTACATATACCTACATAAATATGACTGTATATACATAGTTGTTTATCTGCAGTACTAGGCTGATATTGATGATTTCTTGTTTTTCTTGTCGTTTACGAAAATTCCTGTTCCTGTAAATTATTTTGCTGAGTAACAAACTTTAGCTTAACTCGTTCGACACAAGGAAAAAATTGCATATCTTTGCAAAAATATCCTGTGCGAGACATTTCATGAAAAGTTTGTCACTACAATTTGGTTGATGTCCAAGTAAATATTTTCTTAATGTGAATGTGAGGCAGAATGATAAAAAATGCAAAAAAAAACTAGTACAAAAACTGCAACAACAGGGACGAATTTTGTGTGCCCTACGGGAGGAACCGAAATTCAATTACATACATATGTGTGCATTTTATATACAAACAAGATTTAATGCAAACAAGTAAAAAAGAATCAGTCAGCTTTTCTGACTGAACGAACTACCCTCAGCCTATGGCTGTACATAAAAATATAACAGAATTAAAAAGTGAATAGCATTTTCGTTTTTGAAGTTTCTAGTGTAAATTTCCAGGTGTTTCGGGATTTAAATATTCCACTGACATACCCAATCAATCAACTGGATCTATTTTTGGAAATCATTCCTTCCGGTAGTTATTATACCAACCAGTTACTATAGGATTTTTTGCGCTTTTTGGTCATTTTGTCAAGAAGGGTGAACTTGCACACGTAAAACATTCTATAGTTGTAAATGAAAACTTCAACACAATCCTCGAACAGCCCTTAATTAAACCTTCTTACTTACTTACTTAGCTGGCCCATTACAGAACATTTGTTCCAGAGACCGAACTAAGAAAAGATCTCCAATTCTCTCTGCTTCGTGCTTCGCTTTTTTGAATACCGCGTCTTGTCATCTCTACATTTACTTGTTTGCGCTATCTATTCTTTGGCCTGCCAATTCTGCGTGCACCGCCTTGTGGCTCGAATATATACACTTTTTTAGCGGGTTCATCTTCGCTCATTCTTATGATATGGCCTAGCCAACGCAATGGTTGCATCTCGATACGTTTAACTATATTGATGTCGTTGTATAGCAGATACAGCTCGTGGTTCGTACGACGTCGATATTCACCGTCAACGCAGATCGGTCTGTAGATCTTTCGAAGAATTTTTCTCTCAAACACGCCAAGCATCTGCTTGCGCAAGTACCCAGGCTTCGGAACCATACGTCAGCACGGGTAGTATCAGTGTTTTGTAGAGCGTTATTTTTGTTTGACGAGTTGTGGCTTTGTTTTTGTAGTGTTTACTTAAACCAAAGTAGCATCTGTTAGCCAATACAATTCTTCTTTTTATTTCACAACTGATGTCGTTTGTTGTGTTTACGGCGGTGCCGAGGTGCCGATCGTTTACTACCTCAAAATTATAGGAACCAACTTCAAAAGTTGCTCCGATCTCAATGGACGCATTGCGCGTCGACACCATCAACTTGGTCTTCTCGCCGTTTACCGCCAGACCCACTTTAGCAGATTCTCCTTCGACCTTCATAAAGGTATCGTTTACTTCTTTTACTGATCGTCCCATGATGTCTATATCATCTGCATAAGCAAGTAACATGCGGCTATTGGTGTAGATTGTGCCACTTCTTTTGACGTTTGCCTCTCGTATAACCATTTCTAGCAGGATATTGAAAAGATCACACGAAAGGCTGTCTCCTTGCCTGAAACCTCTTTTGGTTCAAAACTCTTCGGAGAGGTTCTTTCCTATTTTAACTGAAGATCTTGTGTCAGTTAGAGTCATTTTACAAAGCCGAATGAGCTTTGCGGGGATACCAAATTCAGACATTGCTTGGAATACCTTTGAACGTAGCGGGCTGTCGAAGGCTGCTTTATAATCGACAAAAAGGTGGTAGGAGTCGATCTGCATCTCTTCGGTCTTCTCCAGGTTTTGCTGCAGTGTAAATATCTGGTCAATGGTGGACTTGCCAGGTCTAAAGCCGCATTGGTATGGTGCAATTATTTCGTTGACCATGGGCTTTAGTCGTTCGCATAATATCCCTGACACTACCTTGAAGGCGATAGGGAGAAGACTTATGCCCCTATAGTTGGAGCATAAAGTCTTATCTCCTTTCTTATGGACGGGACACAGGATGCTCAGGTTCCAATCGTCGGGTACGCGTTCTTCCTGCCAGATGGAGCAAACTAGCTGATGCATACACCTTATCAGCGTGTAGCCTCCGGTTTTAAACAGCTCGGCTGGTAGGCCATCAGCTCCTGCTGCCTTATTATTCTTCAGCCGGTTTATTGCTGTCTTTACCTCATCTTGGTCGGGTGGTATACATTCAATACCATCTTCTGGAATTGGATCTGTGATATCTTCGTCGACTTCGCTATTATTGGATACCAACAGTTTGGAAAAATGCTCTTTCCATATCCTTAGTATACTATCTGTATCAGTTACCAGATTGCCATGCTGTTCTCTACAGGAGGATGTGCCAGTTCCAAAGCCATCAGTTTGATGTTTCACTCTTTGGTAGAATTTTCGGACTTCATTCTGTCTCCTGTACATCTCGATTTGTTCACACTACCGCTTTTCCATCTTTCTCTTTTTCCTGCGGAAAAGACGTTTCTATTCTCTCCATTTCTCCCGATACCTCTCTCGTGCGGTACGCGTTGCTACTGATTGTAAAGTAGCCCTATATGTCCCATTTTTCTCTTCGGTAGCAGCACGACACTCCAGGTCATACCATGGATTCCTTGGTGGAGGTCTGTGGTATCCAAGTAGATTTTGCGGCTGTTTGCATGGAGTGAGCAATATTTTGCCATTGTGCTTATATGTTATCGGGACGAGGAGTGCTTTGATTAAGCAGTTGGGCCAGTTGAGTGGAATATGTTGTGGCTATCTGTTGTGATTGCAGCTTACCGATGTCCAACTTCCGTGTTCTGTCTGCTCGCACTTCGTTTACTACGTTTATTCTGGTACGTACCTTTGCAACAAGGTAGTGGTCCGAGTTTATGTTTGCACCTCGGAACGATCGTACATCCAACACGCTTGATGCATGTCTTCCATCTATCACAACGTGATCAATTTGATTTCTTGTTCTTTGATCTGGCGACAGCCAGGTGCCCTTATGAATATCGAGATGCTTAAATCTGGTACTGCTAACTACCATGTTTCTTGCAGCTGCAAAGTCTATCAGCCTCATACCATTGTCAGATGTTTCAGTGTGGTGACTGAATTTCCCGACTGTTGGGCCAAAGATATTCTCTTTTCCAATTTTGGCATTAAAATCGCCTAGTATAATTTTAATGTCATGGGCAGGGCAACGGTCATAAGTTTCTTCTAAGCGCTCGTAAAATATATCTTTGGTCTGTTTGTCCTTGTCTTCGGTGGGAGCATGAGCGCAAATAAAGCTGATGTTGAAGAATTTTGCTTTTAATCGAATTGCAGCGAGTCTTTCATTCACTGGGGTGAAGCTGGAGACCAGATGTTTTAAACTCCCACCAACTACAAATCCACAACCAAACTCATGCTTTGTGTCATGGCAGCTATAATACTGTGCGTCACCTTCGTATTTCCTGTATGGCAGTAATGTCGGCCTTGTACTTTTCAAGTACATCTGCCAATGCGTAAACTGCACCTTAACGGGTGTTAAAGGTAGTTCCCCAGGTGACACCACTTGGAGGTCAGTGTCCACTTGAGATTAGAAGGGACCAAGAAAAATCCTGGCCTTTGTCATGTTAAAGGCGGTCAGGACCGTTCCTTGGTATCTTCCATCCCCTACGTCACACAGTGTTGCCGTTTCCATACAAATGTGGACAAAAATAGAAGGCGTTGACCTAGGTTGATGAATTTTTGCACAAGTACTTATGAGGGCACAGGAATGAAAAATATCAACTTTGGTCCATATCGGTTCAGATTTGGATATAGCCCCCATATATATCTTTCCCCGATTTTGCTATAACTCGGTCAATTTTAATCGAATAGCCTTCAAATTTAACATGTGATATTATCTTAGGCTCCTGAGTAGTTTCACCTATTTTCGTAAAAATCGGCTCAGGTTTGGATATAGCTCCTATATATATCTTTCCCCGATTTTGCTATAAATCGCTCAATTTTTGATGAATAGTCTTCAAATTAAACATGGGACGTTTCCCCAGGCCCCTGTCCAGTTTTACCGATTTTGATTTGATTTCTCAAAAATCGGTACAGATTTGGATATAGCCTCTATATATATCTTTTACAAGATTTTGCTATAAATCGGTCAATTTTTGAAAAATAACCTTCAAATTTAACATGGGATGTTTTCTTAGGCCTGTGTTGTCATATGTACTTGTGCAAACATTCATCAACCCAGATCAACGCTAAAACTGAACAGGGGCCTGAGGAATCCCATGTTAAATTTGAAGGCTATTCATCAAAAATTGAGCGAATTTTAGCAAAATCGGGGAAAAATATATATAGAGGATATATCCAAATCTGAATCGATTTTTGCTAAAATCGGTGAAACTACTCAGGAGCCTAAGAAAATATCACATACTAAATTTGAATGCTATTCGATTAAAATTGACCGAGTTATAGCAAAATCAGTGAAAGATATATATAGGGGCTATATCTAAATCTGAACCGATTGTTGTAAAAATCGGTGTAGCTACTCAGGGGCCTAAGAAAATAACACATACTAAATTTGAAGGCTATTCGATCAAAATTGAACGAGTTGTAGAAAAATCGGGAAAAGATATATATGGGGGTTATATAAAATCTGAACCGATATATCTCAGAAGGTTGCAGGGATGGGCAGAATGTTTTTACACATTTTGATTTGGAAGAGATGTCCAATTAACGGAAAACAGGAGCCAAGGTGACAATAGGTGGCAATTAAAAGATCTGCTCTACTAAATATTAAGAATTTTGAATTTGTTTATCAAATTTAAATTTTGATTTCTTGATAACTGTTCATTGTTCATGTGCAGTTAATGTCAACTTCTTGTACTAAAACGTTTTATTTATAGCCCACTCATCAAACCCCCTTCCAAAACTTTTAGTATTATCATAAAAATTTTTTTTTAGATTACCTGGAAAATCTTTTTCATATTTAAAGAGCTGTAACTTCATTTTGGATGCACATATCGGCAAAATTCTTTCAGATTCCTTGTACCGGATGTGTTTACTGTAAGAAAAAAACATAAACATATGTAAAAGTTAACATCACAGTTTTTGATTTTTGTCCACGCGGCAACACTGTGCGTCACCCAATTAAACCTTCACACAAGTAAAAATTTGGAAGTTTTGTGAGCAGGTACCGAAGGTGTTGTCCGGTATGGACCTTCTTGGAACTTTGCAATTTTGTGGAGGTATCCGAAGGAATTGGCCAACACAGTCCATAATCGAACCTGATCTATGATGCCCAGTTTGGACCAAATCGTTTACTCTCATCGAGAGTTATAATGCGCACCATTTACAGATGGTGCAAACCTGTTGATGAAGATAACCCTGTCGCTTTACTTACTTACGTGCACTACTGAACATTTCTCCTATAAACCGAACTAATAATAGATTTCCACTCGTCTGTATTTGTTGGTTTACTTTTCCAACTTTTTAGCAAGTTCATCGTCGCTCATTCTTATAACATGATCTAGCCAATGCAATTATTGTAACTAGATACGTTTAACAAAGTCGATGTCGTTGTATAGTTGGTACAGCTCGTGCTACGTACGACGCACAGTGTTGCCGCAGTGGACAAAAATCGAAAAATGTGATGTAAACTTTTATATATGTTTACGTTTCTTTCTTACACTAAACACGACGAACCTGAAAGAATTTTGTCGATATGTGCATCCATAATCAAGTTATGCAACACTGTGCGACGTCATTACTCACGTCGATAATAAACGCAGATTGACTTATAAGGTCTCTTTGCAATTCCTCCGCCGTTCTCCTTTATAATTTGGCTTCATAAAACAAACAAAGCAAAGATTGATTGATCTGTCGAAGATTTGTTCTTATCTGTTTGTGCATCTACACAAGCTTCGGAACAATACATTGGCACTGGCAGTATCAATGTCTTGTATGTTTGTTTGACGAGATTTGCCTTTGTTTATGAACTCTTTACAGTCTATTGTAACATATGCTGACCAATAGTATTCTTCTTATTATTTCAGAACTGATGATGATTGTTGTATTTATGGTGGTGCCGAGGTAAACGAAGCTTCAAACTGCCTCAAAATGGTAAGTAGGTATTTCCATAGTTTGACCTAGTTGTGTGGACCCTGTTCACTGTCAGACTCTCCTTTTATCAGTATTCAGGATGAGCAGCCACTAAATACAGTGAACATTCAGAGACCTTTGGTTCATTGCATTCACCATTGATAGATTTGAAGCTGATGATCCGAAGGTGCCATGGTTATTGCTCGCTGAATTGAAGATGAAGATAAATAAATTTCCGGTATACTGTTATATTATTACTCGATTGTTTATACTGGAATAGAAAGAGAGTAAGAATGAAAGGGAGTAGGTAGGAATTTTTGTCAAGGTAATAAGGGTAATGGGATCTATAAAGGTGAAAGTATCTACCTCATATCTAACCAGTGTTCGGTATCTTCTTGAGTGCAGCAAGGGACAACTGCTAAGTAGATGTTTGACCGTCTCTATAACATCTGCATTCCCACATAATCTTCACTAGTCGGCGTAATGTAATTTTTGGATTGAGAGAAGGAAAATTGTTCTACGTTGAGTGATCGTAGACCAGATAGCTTTGGATATCCTACATCCAGTTTCTCCATAAGCCAACTGCAGTAAATCTCACAAAGTTTATCGATGTAGTATTCATCAATTTGTAAATCGATTGACAACCCACAAATTAGTTCATCTGCTAAATCGTTTCCCATTATGTTACTATGTCCTAAAATCTTTGTGCAATAAATGATAGTTCGCATGTCCATGATTTGAGAGCCTTTACGGCCGTAAGAATATTTTCAAGTCATCTCAGCACGTCTGGTGCTTTCTGAAAAGTAAAAATTTCGGCTTGATAGACATTACAGCTATCAATAAGCTTAAAAGAGTGTCGATTAGTGGATTTTCGCTGTAGACACCAGCGCCATCCTCCACCTTTGATCCATTTGTGAATATTCTCTGACCGTCTAGAGGAGAGTTTCATTAATCCCAAATGTCCCTGCTCGGAAGAATTATTTAGGATGAGTCAGGCCTGAAAAAGGTGGGCTTGTCGCCAGATCCAAACTGTCTAAAAATACCTTTAAGACTTTTGCACGTCCAAACTTTGAAACAAACCACGTTCCTTACTCTCAGAGTCTTTTTACTTGCATTGCAGCATGAAACTGAGCGAGGATATCCACAAGTTGGAAGTCCAGATTCAAGTTCAAAGCAGCGAATAGGACTGTTGGAGCCAGGGACGTACGCAGGGGGGGGGCACGGGGGGCCCGGGCCCCCCCCGAAATGGTTTGGTCGAACAAAATTTATTAAGCTACTCTAACAAATTATTAAATTTTTTCTTTGTCATAAACATTTTTATGTTAGGAGATTTCAAATGAAAACTTATATATCTATCTTATATATATGAAGTTTCTGTACAGAAAATGTACATCAAGTCAAGTTATGTAAGATTTTTTTTCCAAATTTTTTGTTTGTATACTCCTTTTGGGAGAAACTTCCAATGAAATCTGAATTACGTCTTCATGCCACATCATTCCACTATTAAATACGAATTCCGTAATGAATATACCCCCTATTTGTTATGTCTTATTCAAGCTATATTGAGGTCTCAAGGCTTTACACTCATCCTGAATCCAAAATAATTCAGTATTGTGGGAATGGAAGTGCATGAAAAATGTCTATTGGACAAAATGTATGAAGCGTTCTTCGTGGACTATATATTGAAAGCCAATTAGAAATTTGTTTCGCTGCCTTCACCAGCATTTTTTTACTTGTTGCTAAACTAGAGGAGAAAATTATGAAGAAAAATTAATTTGTGTTCGTCAAAAACTGCTAAAATCTGCTATATGTAGCATACTCACTTGCATTTTTTCCCTATAATTGCACATATCGCTCATTTATATTTCAAAAAATAAAGTTTCGAGAAAAACGCGTTTTAAGTGGCGGAATGAAATTTGACTTCCCAACTTAAAAAGGTTAATACACAAAAAATAAAATAACTATTGGGATCATCTTTTGTACAGATCTTGCCAGATATTCGTGCTAAATTTCTGTGCAAGATCAAGCATGATTCGAATTGTTTTAGTGCTTTACTCGTATAACCTCAAAAACCTTTTTGTTGATTTATGCCAAACTCCTAGAAAACAAGCTGTAACTCGTTGATTTTTAGAGATGTCAACATGAAAATTTTACACAAGATAAAATAGAAAAATAGAAATTGCTAACTCAAAAAACCCGTTTTTTGAGTTATGCCACTCTTTGAGTAAATGAGCGATATGTTTGGACGGACAGCCCGTCCGTCTGTATCTCAGTTGTCTGGCAGGCTGGAGCGCATGATAAATTTCGAACGGATCAACCGATTTGATCAAAGTTTTGGATCTCGTAAAGAAAAAAATTTCGCTAAAATGGTAGTAATCGATTCGATCTGAACTTTGCACATCGCAGTATTTCTTCCAGAAATATATCGAACCCAAAATTGATTATATCGGTCCAGTTCTTCAAATAAAATTTTTTTCCAAATGTACAACAAGTTCGTCCCTCTCAAAATTCAACATAAGTGCAGCTTAAGACTGATCCTTTGGACTTTTTTGACATTTGCAGTCTTGTTTACTGCGATATCAAATGTTGAGGGGGAAAGTCCAAAGTTCAAAGCTCTAAATACTAAGGGGACCAACTAAAATGGCTTGTGGGCGCAGTAACTATTCATAGATGAGAAAAAAAAACAAAACAAAAAAAATCGCCGGAGGAGTTTTCAAATAAATCGCGATCAAATTTCAAATTTTTTTGGTTATTTTAGGTTTCACGATTTTGCGTGGGAACGACAAGTCCTATCGAAATGGGACTAAAGAAAATGTTAAAGAGGATTTTCACTGCTACCACATTTCCTTAGTTGCCTTTCGATAGGACTTGCCGCTTCCAGCAAAATCCTGAAAATCTAAAATGAACCTAAAAATGTGAATTTTGACCGCGATTTATTTAAAAATCCCTACATCTATTTTCCCAGGTGTAAGCCGTTTTCAACTAAAGTTAGTTACGGACACCATACATGACATTGTTTTATAAGGAGGCGATACAGTCAGTGAATTGTCCCAATTTGAACTTCTATATCTCAAAAATGGTAAAACTTAGGAAAAAGTAGTAAAGGCCAATCTTGTAGAGAATTTTTACAGCTACAACATTTTTTAGTCCCATTACGATAGGACTTGCAATTTCCAAGCAAAATCGTGAAAGACACCTAAAGATGTGAACTTTGACCGCGATTTATTTAAAAATCCATCCAGCGATTTTTTTCTTGTTTTTGGATTTTTCTCATCTATGAACATTGTAGTTTCAGAAACTGCAAAAACTTCCCAAGTGTAAGCACCTGTCAATTAAAGTTAGTTAAGGCGTTCTTTAAAATTACCAAAAGTAAAGAATGCAGCCGGAACAACAATCATGAAAATTTTCGACTTTGATCGACCATGCTGTGGCTTAGTCCAAACATGAGTTTTGTAGTCTCAAACAGTACTCTGAGAAGGATTTGGAGTCTATGAATCGTAGTCTGTATCGTCCGTTTTTAAATTTCTAAAGTTTTTAATTAATCAAATTTGGCGTTTTTATGGCATTAAAGAATGGTTTATACTTAGGTTATCGACACAATAGCTAGATATAGAAGTCCAATCTGTGCTCGCAGATTCGTGTTATTCTTCTTTTTAAAGGTAATTTATTTATAGAAGTCGTATGGGTATTTCGATATGTAATTAAAAAAATGAGGCGTTATGTTCGGGTCGAACTATACCCCTACACCCTATAACTCCTGTATAACTCAATTCGTCCTACTCGCGAATATAGTTAAGTAGGGATTGGATTAAAACGTGGATATATTTTAACCACTTTCTGCATGTAGGCTCTTTCACGAAAAGGAATCCCAAAATCTGTATTACAGCTGATATTCTAAAAGTTAGATTAAGAGCTTTGAAATACTGAAAATCTTGCGATAGCAAAAATAATGGCAATTCTCTGTACTTTTAAAATTCCGGGATATACCATAACGTTGACCTATATTTTTTAATCATATAGGTCCAAAATACTGAAAACGGGGCGCAACTTTTATATGACGACTATACCAAACGTGGTTTCAATTTCAATTCTAAATATCTTATATTTAACATATATTTAATACTCTGTAAAAAGTTAAAATTGTATCCTAAATATTGTGATCTTTCTCTACTGAATTTTTATACTTTGTGTCAATATTTCATATAAAATCAACAGCAAAACCTTAAAAAAAGCTTTATGTAACCCTACACACCATTTTCAATTTTCATGATTTTTGGTCAAGTTGGGCCCCCCCCCGAAATGAAATCCTGCGTACGTCCCTGGTTGGAGCCTGGTATGTATACATCAGTGTCTCGTGGGCCTATTTCATGATATGCCACTTGGTATATATCAAGTCAATGGTAGATTTGCCAGGTCTAAAACCGCACTGATAAGTCCAAATTATTTTATTGATCATAGACTAAAGTCGTTCACACACCATACTGGACACTATCTTATAGGCAATAGCAAACAGATATACGCTTCTATAATAAGAGATCACAGTCCTCTATCTGCCAGATAGAGCTAACTAGCTGCCGTTTGAAGTTTTGAACAGGTCAGCTGGTAAACGATCGGCTCCTGCGGCCTTATCATGCTTCAGCCGGGTCGGGCGGACACCAATAGTTTTGAAAAATGATCTTTCCATATCTGTAGAACATTGCCTTTATCTATTACCAGATTACTTTGCTCGTAGAGATAAGAAAAGTCTTTCCGCAGGAATCGGAAGTGTGCAAACATCGAAATGGACAGGAGATAGAATGAAGTCCGGAAATGCTACCAAATAGTGAAACAGCAAACTCATTTTTTGGTAGAATTTTCGAACTTTATATTAGCTACTGTCCACTTCGACATTTTCACTCTTCCGATTTTCTTTTTCTCTATTTTTCCTGAGGAAAACCCGTTTTTAATTTTCTTCCAATAGTAGACCTATATTCTTCTCTGGCCATACCATGGTTTCTTTGGTGGAGGCCTCTGGAACCCAAATATGAATCTTGTGGCAGTTTGCCTGGAGTGGGCAACACTTTTCCACGGTGCTGATATGTTACCGGAATGAGGTGAACCTTCTTAAGACAGTTGGGCAAGTTGAGTGGAATATGCTGTGGCTTTCCGATGTCCAGCCTCCATGTTATTACTGTTCGTGATTTATCCGCAACGTTTAATCGAGTACGTATCTTTGCTGTGCCAAACGAAAGCATGCGAGTCGGATGATCTATCACAACGTAATCATTTTGGTATTTTGATGACATCGACGTGCCCTAAGGAATGTGGAATTGCTTAAGTCTGGTGCTGCTTACTACTGTGGTTTTGTCCTTTGTCAGATGTTCCACTGCGGAGACAAAATTTCCCGACTGTTGGGCCAAAGATATTCGCCTGTCCAATTTTGACATTACAATCGTTTAGAGTAGATTTTTTATGTCACGGACAGGATGCAGGTCATATGTTTTTCTAAGCGCTAGTTGGGCGTCCTTTGCCTATGTTGGCCGTAAGTTGGGCTGATGTTGAAGAATTAAGCTTTTATTCGAATTGTAGAAAGGCTTTCATCTACAGCGGTAAAATTGGCAATTTTATCTTTCTACCTCTGACTAGCCTCCGTGATAGTGGTAAACACGTCCGCCTTGCACTCAGAATGTCTGTGACCACAACATCAATATTTTCGGCTGTGGCAAATCCCCTCAGTGTAATGTTGGCTTACATATCCTGAGTATTTCAGTCATGAAAAACTTCTCTAAAAGTTGTGTCATAATACACGCCGTTCGGACTCGTCGATAAAAAGTAAGTCTCAAATCATTGAGCCAACATGAATCAGCACTGTTATGAGAAACATCTCCGTTGTCCCATCGGGAAAGTTGTGGAAATATAATACATATATTATTACATATTATGTAAGTATGTCCCTTCGGCTATAATGCAGTGCATCGCCGATAGACATTGTTGTGTCACAATCCATCGTATATCCTGTATGGCAGGACTATCGGTCTTTGCAAGTTCATCTGCCAGTGCGTAGACTTATTGATAAACGCGCAGCACGTTATTTCCCCAGTTCCCCAGAAGACACCATGAGTATGTAAGTGTACATTTGAGATAAAAGAGGGATTAATATATGTTGGCACTGGGCTTTGCCATGTTAAAGCCGAGCTGAACTGTTCATTGAATAGATAGCTGGTACCTCATTGACTCCAGCTGCCGTTTTATACCCTCCACCATAATATGGAGGGTATAATTAAATTTGTCATTCCGGTTGTAACACATCGAAATATTCATGGGAGACCCTATAAAGTATATATATTTTTGATCAGGGTAAAATTCTAAGACGATATAACCACGTCCGTCTGTCCGTCCGTCCGTTTGTTGAAATCAAGATACAGCTCGCAATTTTTAATATAGAGCTTTGTAATTTGGTATAGAAGTTTCTATTACTCCTAGGATTGGTATTGCAAATGGGCTATATCGGTCCACGTTTTGATGTAGCCCCCATAGAACGGTACCACCTGATTTTCGGTGTTTTGAAAGTTTTAGATTCATTATCACACTGACATGGCTGAAATTTGGTACTTAGTCTTCGTGGGGCGTTTACAACTTTCCCCCAGAATTTTTATGGTATGGACCCACGCCTTTATATAGCCCCCATAGAACGGTACCTCCCGATTTTCGGTATTTTGAAGGTTGTGGCCTCAATATTCATACGAAGTGGCTAAATTTGTTATTTAGTCTTTGTTGGGGGTACAATACTTTCCCCCAGAAATTTGTTGGTACAGGTCCACGCCTTAATACAGCCCTCATAGAACGGTACCACCCGATTTTCGGTATTTTTAAGGTTTTGGCTTCATTTTTACCCCGAAATGGCTGAAATTTGGTACTTAGCCTTCGTTGGGGTTATAAAATTTCCCCCCCAGAATTTTGTTGGTATGGGTGCACGCCTTTATATAGCCCCCAAAGAACGGTACCTCCTGATTCCCGGTACTTTGAAGGTCGTGGCCTCAAGATTCCTCCGAATTAATTGAAATTTGGTATTTAGTCCTCATTTGAGGTGTAAAACTTTGTATATGAAATTTGTTGGTATAGGTCCACGCCTGTGTGTATCCCCCATAAAACGGTACCTCCCAAATATCCGTATTTTGAAAGTTGTGGCAACAACAACCCACCGAAATAGCTGAGATTTGGTATTTAGTCTGCGTTAGGGGTACGAAACTTTTCCCCAGAAATTTGTCGGTACAGGTCCACGCCTCCATATATCCCCCATAGAACGGTACCTCCGGTTTTCGGTATTTTGAAGTTTGTGACCACAACAACCTGCAGAAGTAGCTGAGATTTGGTATTTAGTCTATGTTGGAAGAAAAAACCTTTTCCGACTGAATTTCGTCGATATAGATCCACGTTTCGATATAGCCCCCATAGAACGGTTCCTCCCGATTTTCGTAATTGTTAAAGTTGTCACGTCAATATTCCACCGAAATAACTGAGATTTGGTATTTAGTCTTTCATGGGGTTATAAAATGTTCCAGAAAAGAATTATCAGTATAGGTCCACGTCTTTTTATATCCCCCACAGAAGCGTATTTCTTAATTTACGGTATTTTTTTTAGGTTTTAACCACATTATCTTACTGAAATATCTGAAATTTGGTATTTAGTCTTCTTTGAGTCTAAAAACTTTACGCCAGAAATTTGTCGGTAAAAATCGACGTTTTGATTAGCCCCCATAGAACGGTACCTCCCGAATTTCGGTATTTGGAATTTTAACAACATTGTTTTACCGAAATTGCTGAAATTTGGTATTAAGTCTTCTTCATAAACGAAAGGAAACTAGTTGTTCAATTTTATTTAAATACCACTCGTGGTGGAGGCTATAACAAATTCGGCCTGGCCGAACTTAAAGCCGTTATTACTTGCTAATATTTCAGTCGGCTCTCCGTGGTTTTGCCTCCATTTCCCCTACGAGGTTTGCAGTCAATAACATCTTTTTGGATTGATACTTAGATATATTCGTTGCCTATTGCCGAATGCTATCTATTACCAGATCTTCGTGCCCGTTCCCACAAGAGTTTTCAGTTTGATGTAGATCTAAAGAATTTAGTTTTTTTTTCGCCGCTACATTCCCCTTTTCCTCCTTTTCTACGCAAACACATTTCGCCCACCTCCTTTTCTGCCTATACCTGTCTCGTGGATAGGGTTTTGTTACTCATTGCTGGGCATACTTCTTTGGAGCACACAACAACTCTACAGTACCATGGGTATCCTGGTGAAGGTCTATGTACCCAATACTTGACATTGAGCTGATATGCTTACTATGAAAAACAAAGTCAATCATTCACATTGGGGATTACTTTCTCCAATAGAAATGCTCGTATACTAACCCTTCCAATGTTGGCATTGAAGTCGCATGGAAACGTTGTAAATCGAGATCAAGATAGTGGTTTTACGCTCTTTTAGGTGCTCATAAAATATGCCCCTTCGTTTTCAGTCGAAACATGGGCGCAGTTAAGAGTGATACTGAAACATTTAACTTCTTTCATCAAATTGATTTAAATAATTTACTAAAATTTTCGTAAAGTCATTTTTTACCTTACAAATGTTACACCAAACCGATTCTACCAACACGCCAATGGTATGTTACCTACAAATCAACACATTGCAACATCAATGTTGAGCACATTTTGACAGCCCTGGGTTTGGCAGACATGAAAATGGTATTTATTCCCTACGGTCATCAGCCGCGCCAATTCGACATGTGTTAGTGTGCAAGGCCTCATCACGGCTGTTAAGGCAACATTTTTTTACTTCTGCTTGTGATTCAATGACAGTCACGTTTATCAAATACTGTCAGAAGGGAGGGAAGGGAGAACAAATTGAAAAAAGAGGCATTCGGAATCTTGATTGTATTTTCGAAGAAAAAAAAGCTGTTTTTTTCCTAGAAACTAGACGAGCGCATGGAAACGAATGAGTTATATAAGCAAATAGCATCATCATACAAAAAAATAGCTTGTAAAATGTACATATGTACATCCGAATAGTACTCAAACACTGTGAATGATATAAACGTTTACTATTTGCGACATATACCAAAAAATATATACATACATATGTACATATATAACTATTTGGGAAGTTATTGTAAAAAATTGGATGAATATGTCAGAAGCGATTATTGACAGTGTTAACTTTGTGATCCTATGACAACATTAAGTAAAGTGTGAATATGTCAATATGTAAATACCTGTTAAAGATGTATGCATTTAGTTAAAAAAATTTATTGAGGTAGTAGTTTGAGAACGGAACTACAAATTGGTAAATTCATTGATATCTAATCATATTTATCTCACGTCATTAAAACAGTATTGTATTACAATTTATTATATTTTAAATATTTGTCACCATTAGTGTACGTAGTGTCGTTTGGGATTGTAGTGTCATTTGGGATGTCATACCGGACTCAAGTCTGGTAGAAATTTCACGATGTGCAAAGTATGCACCAAATCGGTTACTCCCTTCAAGAGTTATCGTGCGCACAAATATTCCGAACATTTTCGAAGTTTTGTGGGGGTGGTACCGGAAGGAGTAGACCGGTATAACCCATCTTCGAACTTAAACTAAGTTTGGACAAAATATTGCGAAAGCCAAATTTTGGAACAAATTAGTTCACCGTTCGAGAGTTATCGTGGGCACCAGTCAGCCAGACATACAGACGGACGGACATTGCTCAATCGACTCCAAATTGTCTAAAACACATTTCGTCCAAAAATACTTGGGGTCTAAAACCATTATTTCGATGAGGCACATTTTGCCCGTATGAAAGTGTATATACCCTCGTTAGCATAAATGCTGAGGGTATAAAAATGTTCTACAAAAATTAAAGGTGACGTAGGGGATGAAAAATACCAAGCAACGGCCCTGACCGGCGTTAGCATGGCAAAGGACAGGACTCACCTTCTTACATTTCAAGTGGACACAGACCTCCCCGTAGTGTCACCTGGGGAGCTACCTCTAACACCCGTTAAAGGTAGTGAGGTAATATGTGAAGAAGAACGTTAAAAACTTAAGTTGGGAGTTGATGTAGTTGCACATCCCTCCAAAAAGCAACATACTATAGAAAAACAAAAACCTTTAAAGTTGACGGCCACCGCAAAGGTTTTAAGGACTATGATCTGCGAATCTTCAACTGGAATATTCTCGTTCTTCATAGAGAAAGTGCAGTTTGCGTACTGACAGATGTACTTGAAAAATATAAAGCTGATATTACAGTCATACAGGATATACGATAGATTGGGAAAAACGTCGCAAAAACACAATAAGGCGACGCACTGTATTATAGCTGTCATGACATAAAGCATATTGTCTCCAGCTTCACCCTGCGAATAAAATCAAAAATTTTCAACATCAGCTTTATTTGCGCTCATGCCCCCACTGAAGGCAAGGACGAACTAAACATATATTTTACGAGCGCTTAGGAGAAACATATGATTGTTACCTGCCCATGGCATTAAAATTATTCTCCATAGTGAAATATCTGACAATGGAATGAGGCTGACAGACTCACAGAGGCAAAAACATGGTAATATTCATAAGGACTCCTGGTTGTCTCCAAACGAAACGGGAAATCAAATTGTTCACGTTGTGATAGATGGAAGTATGTTGGATGTACGATCGTTCCAAAGAGGAAACATAGACCCGGACCACCACCTTGTTGCAGCAATTAAGCCAATTAAACGTAGCAAAAAAACATGAAAAACATTAAGATCGGCCGGGTCGAACTGTTTATACCCTCTACCATAAAATGGAATAATTAGTTTCCTGTTAGGTGCAAGAATTGTTGGACCACGGATACCCGGTACAACAATTCCAAATGCCTAAATTAGGTTAAAAATTTATCTAAAAATTTCTTCAATCTGTTGGTACCTTTATATTGGGGATATATCAAAACACGGACCTATGTGGACGATTATCGGAAGAGGATTTTCAGGATCTTTGAGAACTTCAAATGCCAAATTACAGCTAGTTTAGTTAAAAATTTTAGCTAAAATCATCAAAATGCCGAAAAAAAAATAATGTCGTGTAGCCCTTATAGAACCAATACCAAAAATGGACCTATGTGGACGATTTTTGGTGGAGAATTTTCATTACCTAAAACCTAAAGTGTAAAATTACTGCTAGTTGGGTTAACAATTGTAGCTAAAAATCCTCAAAATACGGAAAATCTGAGGGTTTATTTGCAATACATGGACCTATATTGACGACTTCTGGTAAAGATTTGGGGGCCACGAAAAACCTCAAATGTCAAATTTCATGTACATCGGTTGAAAATTGTAGCTAAAATCCTCAAAATACTTTATATCGGGAGATACCGTTATATAGGGGCTACGCCCAAACATGGACCTATCTTCAACATTTTTAGTGGAGAAGTTTTTAGGTCAAATGTCAAATTTCAGCTGATTCGGTCAGAAAATGTAGCTAAACTCCTCAATATATCTTAAATAGGGTGGTACCGTTATATGGGAACTATACCAAAACTACACTATGGTAAAACTACACTATGATGCCAAATTTTAGCGTTCTATCGCAATTATTGCGGACGTTAGTTTGATTACAGCAGACGGACAAACGTACATGGATAGATCGTCTTAGAATTTTATTCGGATCAAGAATGTATATTCTTTATATGGTCGCAAATTATTGGTTCGATGTGTTACATACAGAAAAATCAAACGTAATCTACCCTACATACTATGGTGGAGGGTAAAAAATACGAAGAGGAACAACACAGAAGTTTGACATAGGTAACCCTGCGTTTACAAATGCCAGTATTGGCAAGACAATAGCAAAAATACAAACCTTTTTCACAAATACATTTATACATTTTTAAATACCCAGCTAACATTTTTTTTCCGAATTCTTTCCAAATTCGGTCAGAATCTCTGCACAAGTTGCCGATTCTGATGCCGAATTCTTTTCGAAATCGGTACAAAAGATGTATGGACGTGTCCACCGAATTCGGAAAGAATTTTCTAAGAAAATTCTAACAAAATATTAGAGTTTCGCATTGTTTATGCGAATTTTATAACCAATCACTTTGTTTTTCGACAACAATCAAACAAAAAAATCCCTTAGAAAATCGATTAGAAATCGGAACGAAGATCTTAAGGTTCTTCAGAAAATGTGCAGAGATTCTTTAAAAAAAACTTTTAGAAAATCGGTACAGTTTCTAGAAAAATATTAGAGAAATCGGCAAATATCTAAAAAATATTCAGAAAATCTCGGAAAAAATCGGAAATCAGAGCCCTAGGAAAAATTTGTTAGCTGGGTACCCAGCTAACAATTTTTTCCGAGGGCTCTGATATCAGATTTTTTCTGAGATTTTCTGAATTTTTTTTAGAAATGTGGCCGATTTCTCTAATATTTTCCTAGAAATTGGACCGATTTTCTATAAGTTTATTTTAAGAATCTCTGCACATTTTCTAAAGAATCTTAAGAATCGTCATTCCGAATTCGTTCCGATTTCTAATGGATTTTCTAAGGGAATTTTTTTTCGGTTGATGTCGAAGAACAGAATTACTGGTCTTAAAATTCGCATATACAAATTTACAATTTTTTAAATATAAATGCAACATATAATAATTCAAGCTAGTGTTGATAGCTTCGACTTACTTCTGCACATTGTTCTACTGTTAATCATAAAATGATAACAACAGGCAAAATCATTAGAAAGTTTGAAATTATAATCTTCCATAAATAGTACATTAAAAGAAAATTGTCTCTGAGTGGGGGTTGTTCAGTACAGTACACGTGTTGTGTCAATATCAAAGGCGTCAGCGTCAGAATTGTTTCCGATTTTTTTCAGAAAATCTGAACTTTTCTCCGAATTTTTCCAGAATTTCCTTCCGAATTCGGACGGATTTTCTTAAGAAAATCTAAATTTTTCATCGAATTTTCCAGAATTTTCTTCCGAATTCGGACCGAATTCTGTCAGAAAATCTAAATTTTTCTCCGAATTTTCCAAGAATTTACTTCCGAATACGGACCGAATTCGTCGCGAAACTCTAATATTTTTTAAGAATTTCCTTAGAAAATTCTTTCCGAATTCGGTGACCACGTCCATACAACTTTCGTACCGAATTCGGTACGAATTCGGCATCAGAATCGGATATTTTTTCAGAAATTCTGTCCGAATTCGGTACGAATTCGGAAAAAAATGTTAGCTGGGTATGTATAGAGAAAAGTATGAATGTATTGGTGAAAATGGTTTGTAACTTTGCTATGGGCTTGCCAATACTGTCTGTGTGTAAACGCCTAGTAACCCAGCTAACATTTTTTTCCGAATTCTTTGCGAATTCGGTCAGAATCTCTGCACAAGTTGCCGATTCTGATGCCGAATTCTTTCCGAATTCGGTACAAAAGTTGTATGGACGTGTCCACCGAAATCGGAAAGAATTTTCTAAGAAAATTCTAACAAAATATTAGAGTTTCGCAACGAATTCGGTCCGAATTCGGAAAAAAATTCTGGAAAATTCGGTGGAAAATTTAGATTTTTTGAAGAAAATCGGTCCGAATTCGGAAAGAAATTCTGGAAAAATTGGAAGAAAAGATTAGATTTTCTGGAAAAAATCTGATGAAATTCTTGGCCGCTGACGCCTTTGATATTGACACACAACACAGAACAAATCCCCAACTCAGAAACAATTCTCTTTTAATGCGCTATTTATGGATGATTCTAATTTCAAACGTCCTAATGATTTACCCTGTTGTTATCATATTGTGATTAATAGTAGAAGAATGTGCACGAGTATGTTAAAGCTATCAACACTAGCTTGAATTATTATATGTTGCATTTATATTAAAACAATTCAAAAACTGTATATGCGAATTTTATAAAAAAACACTTTGTTTTTCGACAACAATCGAACAAAAATATCCCTTAGAAAATCGATTAGAAATCGGAACGAATACGGAACGAGATTCTTATGGTTCTTCAGAAAATGTGCAGAGATTCTTAAAAAAAAGTTTTAGAAAATCGGTACAATTTCTAGAAAAATATTAGAGAAATCGACAAATATCTAAAAAATATTCAGAAAATTTCGGAAAAAAATCGGAAATCAGAGCCCTCGGAAAAAATTGTTGGCTGGGAAGCTGCAACCACAACAGATATGCTTAATCGAAACACTCTTCGTCACCACAATAGCGGAGTAAAATCCATACTTGGATACCACACGCAGAAAAATTTATGTTAGGGGTAGTTTACGTTTGTCAACGAGAGTAATAACAGTGCTCTCGCGGCTGTGGAATGCTGTTTTATAATAAAGAGTTGTGTGTATTGTATAATAGAAGACGTAGAAGCGAAGGGGGCTTTGGTGGCGTGTATGCGTCAAACTCGTGTGTTTTTTTTGTTGTTGTTAACCAACGCAGGCGAAGAAGAAAAGAAGAAATGATATGAATTATATTTTTTTCTTTCTTCAGTGTTTTAGTTGCCTTTGTAGAGTCAAGAAGGTAAAGTGAGTGAATAAATCAGTGTTTTGTGCTTTCTTAAAGAAATTGTGCTTTTCAGAAAATTAAATGCCTAATACATTTTATAATTGAATCGGAAAGTTGAATGGAATTATTTTATTGGACAAGGAAGAAATCGCATTTAATATTGGTAATTACATACATACTTATGTATATTTGAAATATGGCATATCCATATTTATTTATTACATTACATAATCATTTGATTCTAGATGCCGATTCCCCGCTGATGATTTCAACTATGAGGACAATTTGTTTTATTTCACAACTAAGGAGAAGCGTCCAACTACATTTCTATATATTTTTCCTTTTTAAAAGTGTGACTATTTACAAATTATTTCAATCAGTTTTTCTTTTATTAAAGTGTGTTATGTATTTCTTTGGAATTTTGTATGTACCTATGTGTTTGTTGTTCTTTTGCCTTTCAGTAAACAACCTCAACATTTGTGTGTATACTATAGAGCAGCGACGACCACAGAAATACAACCAAAGCGAAGACATGTATGAACGTATGAGTGAAAAAAGCAACAACCACATTATGTTTTTGTTTGTTTTCATTAATTTACACTGTACGTGAGAGAGAGAAGCAAATGCAAAAACAACTCAGTGGGCGCCCTCACTATACGATCTAAGCAAAGAAGCTCGTCCCTGCTATAGAGATAGCCAGTGAGCAACTGAGAGCAACTGAGCACACATTTAAAAGTGTTTTACATTGAATTTTACGCTCCCTTGCTCTCAGTAAGCGCCCACTGGTGCATGTGTTTGTTTTTTTTTTTTTTTTGTGCCTTTTGGGTTTGTATTTTTTTGCACCCAAACATATAAAATGTTTGCACCCAAACATAAAATTGTTTCCACCCAAACATATACATATATCTTTGCACCCAAACATAAATATCTTTGCACCCAAACATATATATGTTTGCACCCAAACATATATTTGTTTGCAGACCCAAACATATATTTTGTTTGGGACTGTTGCAAACATATATATGTTTGCTGCAAAATATGTTTGGGACATATGTTAGAGAGGCCGATTTTTTTTGCGTGCAGAGACCTCAATCAAAAAACGCAACGGCATATAGGCTACTCTACAATCAGTAGTAATGCCGAGCGCACGAGATAAGTGTCGGTAGAAAATGAGGAAAAATAGAGAAATGGAAAAGCGGGAGAGTAAAAAAATCAATATGTACAGACCAGAATGTAGTCCGAAAATTATGCTAAAGAGTGAAACATAAAACTGATGGCTTTGGTACAGGCACATCCTCTCATATAGAGACCAGCAAGAAAATTTGGTAACTAATACAGATAGTGTACTCAGGATATGGAAAGAGCATTTTTCCAAACTGTTGGTATCCAAAACTAGTGAAGACGACGAAGATACCACAGATCAAACCTGCTGAAGAATAACTATGCAGCAGGAGTCGATGACTTACCAGCCCAGCTGTTCAAAACCGAAGGCGACAAGCCGATAAGCATCAGCTAGTTTGCACCATCTGCAGGAAGAACGCGTACCCGACGATTGGAACCTGATTATCCTGTGTACTGTCCACAAGAAGGGTAATAAGACTGTGTCCTCAAACTACAGGGGCATAAGTCTGCTCTCTATTGCTTATAAGAGAGTGTCATAATGGATCGATCAGTAAAGGAATTAACTTATACATTTAAGAAGGTCGAAACAGAATCTGCTAAAGTGGGTCTGGAAGTGATCGTCGAAAAGACAAATTGGATGGTAACTACTCGCAATCCGTTTATAGAACTCGGACCAGCTGCGGAAGTTAGCTCCTATAATTTTATAATTTTGAGGTAGTTAAAGATTTCGTCTACCTCGGCACAGCCATAAACACAACTTCAGTTGTGAAATAGGATATAATGTCTGAGTCTTAATATCATGATGTCCTAGAAGAAAAAATATTCCGGTACCAAGAAGAATTGAGAACCAGTAGCAACATATCTTAGTTTCTAATATGTTGCCATTGGTTCTCAATTCGTCGTGTATAGTTGACTTTACTGTCGGATGTACAAGGGATATTTTAAGAGTTTCTGATTTAATAATGAAAACACCATTATTTATCATCAAAAATGGTTTTAATGCTTTTCAAAGTATTCTCCAGCATGATTACTACACTTCTGCATGCGCTGAACTACGTGCCAAACACTTTTTCCAGTCCGATTGAAACACATCCAAAACATGGTTTCTTAATGCTGAGCATCTTGTGGCGACAAAAATCGTCGACCACGACTTTTTTCTTGACGTGCGGGAATAAAAAGAAGTCACTGAGAAGACAGGGCGAATCAATTGCAAGTTTTGGACAGCCAAAAACACTCTGATTTGAGTCGATGTGTGAGAGCTCGCATTGTCATGATGCATAATGATTCGTCATCTCATGTTCGTTGTTCGAATTTCTCCGAAGACTTTAGGTAAACAATTTGTGGTATACCACTCAGAATTGGCTTCCTGCGTTGCTCAAGGTGAACAGTTGCCACATGACCAGTCTTGTCCAACAAACAGACAATGCCGATTCCTCAAACCGAGTTTTTTTTTTTTAATTTCTATGGGTGAACCTGTTGTTAGCACCTGATCTGTAGCATTCCAGGTAGTTAACCACTTTACCAACTTAACACCGCAGGGTGGTCAAAATCGACTTGCAATGAAGGACGGACCATGATAAATCCTGCCATATTTGACAAATGTTTACACATAACAACCCCATTGAAGTTATTGAAAAGAATTTTTAATAATATTCTATGTATTTAAAGTATAATTAAATATTTGATTATGTCATTGAGATTTATTAACTTTTTCAAAATCGATATCTTAAGTTGTTCAATTTAATTTTTTCCCTTTCCATTCGTTTAATAATACACATTGTCGCTTTTCATCTATGGATTCCAACCAATAACCATTAAAATTCAACTCTTTTCCGTTTTTCTTTTGTTTTCCGTATTTGGGCAATACCATTATTTTAACTGGAAATGGGTGACAGTATCGTTTGCAAAAAAACCAGGACACACTTTGCTGAGGAGGTTGCCACGGTAACATTTGAGTTTGGTTTTGCCTTAAGTGCGGTGCAAGCAAGTAAAATCATGTTTCGAAATGAATTCGTGCAAAATAATTGTCAATGTTGTCAAATTTTGTTGATGTGGTTTTCATTGTTCAACGGTCGGTCGTTAAGGACATGCAGTGGTGTGTGTGTGTGTGGTTAAATGTCGTTGTCATCGTTTTCGGTATCTTAAAACGGTTGTTGTTATTAGCAAAACAAAAACCACGTTAGTATGAATGTAAGTATAGCAGTTCCAATGTCTTCGTATATTTTGGTTATTCTTTCCGAGAAAACACAATATCAACATCAGTTTAAGTTAGATGCAGTGAGATGTTTAACCAATGCAATTTATTGAAAAATTAAAAGAAATGAGGAAATTAAATTTGCAATCAGTATTTATATTCATGTGAATTTAGTTGAAATCACTGATAATTGAATTTATAGTGAATTTTATGTTATTAAATAAACTACTTAAATATAAATAAGAAATAAGCAATATTCGAGCTTTTTAAAAACAGTGTTTCGTAGACCGACATGCGTCAAAAAACTATGCTTGAATATTAATTAAAAAAGAATACCGAAAGCAGAACAAAGTCAGCTTTTTCAGATGAAAGTAAGGATTACTTAAAAACTGGAAATTTTCTTGGGACGCATAACTGTTTGTAACAACAGAAGCATTATTTCAGTCTTATTGTCGGCACCTACTACTTTTTGGTATACTTCTGCTCAGGGATGCCAGATAAGTTTGGTCGAAAATCGGCACTTTTCGGGTACCAGAATCGGCAAAATCGGCAGAAATTTTTCAAAATCGGCAAAAAAATCGGCAAATTAAATAACGTTTATTCAGCTCAAATTATTGCTATATTTAATAAGCATAAGTAAAAAAATAACATTTTAAGTGCAACAAAACAATTAACAATTCATAAACCAAGACATTAATTCAAAATATGTATGAATATAAATGGTTTTACCATATGCATATGTAGTATATATTTATAAGTACGTGTATGTATATATGAAATCAATATATTTTCAATTCAGTCAAGCTAAACAAAACGTATACAAATACTGTCTTAAGAGGTTATTAATAAGGTGATTGTTTTTATACCCTCAGCATTTATGCTAACGAGGGTATATAAACTTTCATACGGGCAAAAGGTTCCTCATCGAAATAATGATTTTAGACCCCAATTATGTTTGGACGAAATGTGTTTCAGACAATTTGGAGTCGATTTAGCAATGTCTGCCCGTCTGTCTGTCTGGATGACTCTTCCACAAAAGTTCGAAAATATTCGGAAAATTTGTGCGTGCGATAACCCTTGAAGGGAGTAACCTTTTTGGTCCATACTTTACACATCGTGAAATGTCTACCAGACTTAGATGAGGTTCCAATACGTACTCAATCGGTCCACTCCTTCGGGAACCTCCCACACAAAAGTCCAAAAATGTTCGGGAAAATTGTACGCGCGATAACTCTTGAAAGGAATGACTGATTTAGTCGATTTAGTACTTTACACATCCTAATATGTCTACAAGATATAGATTACGTACGAATATGGACTCTATTTGTCTATTCCTTCGGGTACCTCCCACACTAAATTTCGTATAAGTTTTCTTTAAGACCCGAGGCCCAATTCCGTTTCTATGAAAATGTAAAATGAAAACTTTAACAAAGGAGAAAACTGTCAAATGAAAAAATTATAAAGGAAATATTTTTCATTTCAATTTTTCATAGAACAAGAATCTAGTCCCTGCATCTCGAATCACTTCGATTTTGGTTGAAACAATTTGAATACGCTGCCTCCATTAAAATCTTTTTCAGGGGCATGTCCATACTTCTTTTTCAGGGGCATGTCCATACTTCTTGAGAATACAGCCCGAGAGGTGTAAACACCCCTATGGCACCAAATGTAGTGGCTGTAGAGCACGATAATTCTCGAACTGATCAACCGATTCCAAAAGTTGAACGATGACCCACTGAAATGACTAGTGGGCGCGATATCTATCGAAAAGAAATAACTCTCAAAATAAAATCCACTTCCCTAATGGACTGTGTAGGTCCATTCCTTTAAGTATCACCTCCACAAAACTTTTGAATTTAAATTTTAATCCACATTTTTCGGCAAGTTAAAATGTCTAAAAATGGCCACATAATTCTGAAAAGACCTTAAAAACATTCGATCTGTCCGTAGAAGAAAGTTTCAATTCACACAGGCTGAGTGTATACCTCTGTCAGCAAAGCCGACTGACACTTTCTTACTAGTTGTATTGGAATTTTGAAATATTGGTTTACAATTAAATTAAATTTCTGTAATAAATATTTGAATTAAAGTTTTGTAAAAAATCATTTTTAATGACAACATTATAACAGTTAGACTTATTTAATTTTAAGTAGTCTTTAGTAAAGAGAATTCCTTCCATCGAGTCCCTAACTAATCGATCTTGGCTAGAAACTCTTTCCACATTTGCTGAAGAATGTGGCAAGACTAAAACATGTTTAATAAATTTGAACAAAATAGGAAATAATGATTCAGAATTTGCACATATTAATTCACACATTGTTTTCCAAAATTCTAGCAACTCTACGTTTTTATCTTTAAACAAATTTTTGAAATTTAAACGTGAAAGTTCGCGTGATTCTTGCTTTTCGTTTATGTTTATAAAGCATTCGTATTCCTTTATAATGTCGAAAAATGAATCTTGTGTGCCATTTATTATAAAACTTTGATTTATTGAAGCTAGGCACTTAAATTTATTTTCAAAATTAAACCTCTTCAAAATCTGACCACAAAGTTCAATGTAAAAGTTTGTGCAGATTTTAATTATTTCCACTAACCCACTTTTCGACAATTTCGTTTTTTGAACAATTTCCTTGACGTATATACTGAAGTATACGTTATGGTAATCAAGAAAATTCAAACTGTTTTTATAAAATGTTAAAAAAATATTATTACACTGTGCAACATTTTTGAGCCAACAACAAACAACTTCTGTCCAGAATTTTTTGAAAGTAGAGGACCAATACACAAAAACCATATTTGGGTTTTGTTTTCTTAGATCGGGTTCGGTTTTTATGGTCTCATCTATACATGATTAAAGATCGAATTTTTAAAACAAATCGGGGCTGTATCTCTGAAACCAATACGTATCTTGTTTTCACATCTGCAGCAAACTTGTATATAAGAGCAAGAAGAAAATAATTGGAGGAATAGTGAACTCGAAAAACTGCATTTATTGCCTCAAATTTTATAATATATCTAAAAATTTTATAATGTGTGTATATTTCGCAGCGTATCTCCCAAAATGTTAAATTCTTCTTAATGTTACCTTTTGGGAAAATATTCTCTGGAATGTATGAAATATTCTCTGGAATGTTGTAAAATGCCTCTATCGCCTTGTTTATAGCAAATTTTTCAACAACAATTTGGTAAATATTTCAATAATTCATTGAAATCCCCAACATGAGAATAAATAGCCTGTGTGAACATTGTTTGAAATAAGTTTTGTAAAAGGTATGTTATGAAATACCCCTTGAGCAACGTGAAATAACAATTTTAGAGTTTCAGAATGTTCTGAAGAATTGAAGGTCACATTATTTGGAAAATTTTTAGAATGGTAACTTGTTCCAACTTCCAACAGATTAGTTGTTACTGACCAGAATTTCAGAAATTATGTAAACTTTTCTATATTTTAACGATTTTGATGCGCTAGATGCAGCTTTTCCTAGTTCATCTATTTGACACATAAGTTCTACTAATTTAGGGCTACAATATTGCTGAAGACTGCAAAGCAAAATCCTTATTAGTTTCGGAGATAAAGGTCCGATCACTGGAAAAAGACGCATTTTAGGTCGGTTTAGATGAGGCCATAAAATCTAAGCCCGATCTAAGAACACAAAACCCAATTAAGGTTTTTTTAGTCTCAATATGTACTTTCAGAAAATGCCCATTAGAAGTTGTTTGCATTTCCAGTGTTGCATAGTGTTATTATTATTAATCAAACTACTCTTGACGATATAGTTGCACAATTGCACAAGCACAATTTTCATACAAAATGGAAATTTTATGTGAACAAGTTGCCTTAACTAAAAATCGGCATTTTAGGGGTAAAAATCGGCAAATCGGCATTTCTATTTTTTGGACTAAAAATCGGCAAAATGCCGATAAATCGGCAAATCTGGCATCACTGCTTCTGCTATGTGAACGGTATGAGTTTTTTCTTCCCTCGGGCACAGTAAAATATTCATTACCGAAATAATGGCTTGTTTTATATTACTACCATACAGGAAATGCGATGGATTGGGAAAGGCGTCACAACAACACCTGAAGGTGACGCACTGTATTATAGCTGCCATGACGTAAAGCATGAGTTTGGTTGCGGATTCGTAGGTAGTCGGATGCTAAAACATCTGGTATCAAGCTTCACCCCAGTGAATGAAAGACTCGCTGCAATTTGATTCAAAGCAAAATTCTTCAACATCAGCTTTATTTGCGCTCATGCTCCCACTGAAGACAAGGACGAACAGACCAAAAATATATTTTACGAGTACGAGCGCTTAGAAGAAACATATGACCGTTGCCCTGCCCATGACATTAAAATCATTCTAGGCGATTTTAATGCCAAAATTGGAAAGAAGAATATCTTTGAAATTCAGTCTCCACAGTGAAACATCTGACAATGGTATGAGGCTGATAGACTTTGCAGCTGCAAAAATTATGGTAGTTAGCAGTACCAGATTTAATCATCTCGATATTCATAAGGGCACCTGGCTGTCTGCAGATCAGAAAACAAGAAATCAAATTGATCATGTTGTGATAGATGGAAGACATTCATCGAGCGTGTTGGATGTACGATCGTTCCGAGGCGCAAACATTGATTCGGACCACTACCTTGTTGCAGCAAAGGTACGCTCCCGCTTAAACGTAGCAAACAAAGTACGAACAGACACAACACGAATGTTAGTCATCGGTAAGCTGCAATCACAACAGATAGCCACAGCATATTCCACTCAACTAGCCCAATTGCTTAATCAAAGCACTCCTCATCCCGATAACATTTCAGCGCAATGGCAAAGCATTGCCCACTCCATGCAAGCAGCCGCAAAATCCATACTTGGATACCAGAGACCTCCACCAAGGTATGATCAGGAGTGTCGTGCTGCCACCGAAGAGAAAAAATGCGGCATATAGGGCTTCTTTACAATCCGTAGCAACGCGTAGCGCACGAGAGAGATACAGGGAGAAAAGGAGAGAGGAGAAACGTCTTTTCAGCAGGAAAAAGAGAGAGATGGAAAAGCGGGAGTGTGACAAAATTGAGATGTACAGAAGCCAGAATGAAGTCCGAAAATTCTACCAAAGCGTCAAGCATCAAACTGATGGCTTTGGTACAGGCACATCCTCCTGTAGAGACCAGCAAGGTAATTTGGTAACTGATACAGATAGTGTACTCACGATATGGAAAGAACATTTTTAAAAACTATTGGTATCCAATAGCAGCGAAGACGACGAAGATACCACAGTCCCAATCCCAGAAGATGGTATTGAATGTATACCGCCCAGCCAAGATGAGGTAAAGACAGCAATAAATCGGCTGAAGAATAATAAGGCAGCAGGAGCCGATGGCTTACCAGCCGAGCTGTTCAAAACCGGAGGCGACACGCTGATAAGGTCAGCTAGTTAGCACCATCTGGCAGGAAGAAGAGTACCCGACGAATGGAACCTGAGTATGCTGTGCCCCGTCCATTAGAAGGGAGATAAGACTGTATGCTCTAACTATAGGGGCATAAGTCTACTCCCTATTGCCTACAAGATCGTGTTAGGGATATTGTGCGAACGACTAAAGCCTATGGTCAACGAGATAATTGGACCATACCAATGCGGCTTTAGACCTGGCAAGTCCACCATTGACCAGATATTTACCCTACGGCAAATCCTGGAGAAGACCCAAGGGATGCAGATCGACACCTACCACCTTTTTGTCGATTATAAAGCAGCCCGCTGTGTTCAAAGGTATTCCAAGCCATGTCTGAATTTGGTACCCCCGCAAAGCTTTATAAAATGACTTTAACTGACACGAGGTCCTCAGTTAAAATAGGAAAGAACCTCTCCGAAGAGTTTGGTACCAAAAGAGGTTTCAGACAAGGAGACAGCCTTTCGCGTGATCTCTTCAACATCCTGCTGGAAAAGGTTATACGAGAGGCAAACGTCAAAAGAAGTGGCACAATCTACACCAAGAGTCACATGTTACTTGCATATGCTGATGATATAGACTTCATGGGCCGATCAGTAAAAGAAGTAACTGATACCTTTATGAAGGTCGAAGTAGAATCTGCTAAAGTGGGTCTGGCGGTCTGCATCGTAATATACCTACCGACGTAGGATAAAGATCGAATATGGGCTATATCAGTCTACTATTTCACTTTCCTTCGGTTACACCAAACAATACACATTTTCATATTTTTCGTTTACTTGGAAGAAGGACTATATCGGTCCACTACTTCGAGAACCTGGCCAGTTCTATGTTAGTGTTGATTTTTTTCCATGTTGGTTTTGTGGTCCAGATTATAGTTGTATCTACATATGTTTATAAAAGAGCTTAGTCATCGGGCAGACGAAACGGCCGAAGCTAGAAGCTTGAAATTTTGAGTGTGGGTTGTCGTTGCTTTGTAGGGGTGAGATAAGGCTGGGTTTTTTGAAATTCGAAAAAAAAAGGTTACGAAAAGTATTAAAGTAAAGTATAAAGTATTAAATACACGGGAAGAGCTAGAATTCTGAAATATCTATTGCGCGCATAGGTCAATTTTATGCACGCGAACGGGTTTGAAACAATCATTTTTTCCTTAATCTATATATCAAAAATCGTAGATGTGCTCGCAACTTTTATACCCTATACCACAATGTGGAAAAGGGTATTATAAGTTTGTTTTGGTAAAAATTCATGTAACACCGCGAAATATTCGTCGGAGACCCCCAATGTGGTATACCATTCTTCATATCTCGACGAGATAAAGCGATTTTGAGATGTGTGTCCGTCCGTCAGTCCGTCCGTCCGTCCGTCTGTCCATTATAAATTGTAAACACGCTCCAGGCCGCAATTATGGACCGATCGTCACGAAATTTTGTATGGAGGTCGGGTTCAGATCAGAATAGATCCCTATTCTTATTAGTGATGATCGTGAAATATTTAGCGGGCGAAATGGACCAAAAACATAATATTTATCTAATTTTGTAGCGGCTCTGTAGGTCTCAATAATAGTCCGATCAACGCTTAATTTTAAATAAGGTAAGAGTATATCACAAAGGAGAAGCTTGCAATTTGAGATGGCGATCCGATAATATTTAGAGGGTTAAATGGACCAAAACTTTTGTGTGAAAATTGTGAAAAATTTTAATATACAGCTTATATCTTAATTCCTGGAAGTGACATTCCGGACAAGTGAGATATACTTGAAAATGGAACGCTTGACCTTTCAATTGATGCCAATTATGTTGGTGTGCATGACTAGATAACAGAGTTACAGCCTAATATATCCCGTTATTTGTTTGTAGTGTAATAATAAACTCGCTAGAAGCCGCAATTATACATCAATAGTCACGAAATTTTGCACCGGGTAAGAGTATAGGTCGAAAAAGATGCCTACAATTTGAACGATGATCTGATATTCTTTAGCGGGTGAAATGGACCATTACTTTTGTATGAAAAATATAAAAATTTTATTTTTGGTCGATATTTGAATTCCTTGAGGACATATATATTTCGCAAAGTAGCCTACATATGGAAAAAAACTACTGACCTTTCCTCTGATGTAAATTGCAATAAAGTGTTTGCTAGATGACGGGGCTACTGCCTAATATATAATAGGTTCTGTGTAGAGAACCACATTTTTATACCATGCTACATATTGTCTCTCCAAAAGTTTATGTAACACCAAAATTCATATCTCGACGAGATAAAGCGATTTAATGATGTGTATCCGTCCATTAAAAATTGTAAACATGCTTTTAAGTCCGCAATTATGGACCTTTTGTAACACATTTTTAACGAGATTGGGTTCGGGCCAGAATAGAAATGATTAGTTTTTGTTGATGATCATTAAATGTTCACGGGATGAAATGGACCAAAAACAAAATTTTAACCAATTTTGTAGCGGCTCTGTAGGTCAAAATAATAACCCGCAAAATTTAAACAAAGTTTGAGTTTGAGAAGAAGCGTACAAACCAACGTGAAGATCAGATAATACTTAGCGGGTTAATGGACTGAAACTTTTGTGTGAAATTGGTAAAAATTTCAATAACGTAGCGGTTAAACAAAGGAGGTAGTAGTACTACATAAGTGGGTTTCATTACATTTTAGTTTGTGTGAACTAAATTTTCCTTTCCTGCCACAAAAATGTCTTTGTCATGCTAGATAAATTTTGGTTTTGGTCATAAGTATTATACATTACATCTTTGGTATTTGACAATTAAATTTTCACAATCATTGAAAAGAAGTTCCGAGGAGAGCGTTTGTCCAGGGATAGTGGTATAGGGTATCCCATGGTCGGCTCCATCCGACTATAGACTTTTCTTACTTGTTTTTTTTTTTAAATTTTTTTTTAAATAGTATTTCAAAAGAAATTTGATTTTTACCATATACCAATGTAGATTTCTGTGATGTAACCTGAAATCCGATGCGAATTAATTTATTTCAATAATCCGATTATCTTCCTCTATGGAAAACTTTTTATATGAACGTAGACAAAGT
Organism: Musca autumnalis; assembly: GCF_047663935.1. NCBI lineage: Eukaryota > Metazoa > Arthropoda > Insecta > Diptera > Muscidae > Musca > Musca autumnalis. Next base: position 74,510,587 of record NW_027411977.1, on the reverse strand, counting down.
AAAATCCACCGATTTGCTTTGTAGGTTCAATAATATAAAATTTTTTTCCAATATTTTGAGACCTATGATGCATGTTTTCTGTAAATAAAAAATTATTACTTTTTTAATTTTTCGGTCTAAATATAAGCTTAATTTGGCTATAAAAAATGTTGGGACTCATTTAAACATTTATCATTTTTATGGCCTGTTTCTCTAAGACAATTGGAATTCAAATTAATTCGAATTACTACCAAACTCTTATTGATTTAGATTTAGATTGGAAACTAAAATTAATTAAATATTTTTCAAAAAACTAGTTTGGTTGTATATTTTTCGAATAAGTTTGTATTCCCAGTGCGTATGATTAATTTTTATTAATTAGAAAAATTATCATAAAATTCATACGCACCGGGTGCAAAAAATTTAAAAAAATGTTAAAACAACGTTTTTTAAAATTTTGTATCATCGTCTAATTTCAACAAAGTTTGGACAAAATATAACGTTGTCAAATTTTGGACCAAATCGGTTCATCCTTTCGAGAGTTATCGTTCACTCCAGGCAGACAGAAAGACCGACTGACGTTGCTAAATCGACTCCAAGTTGTCTAAAATGGATTTCTTCCAAACATACTTGGGGTCTAAAACCATTATTTAAATGATGTACCTCATCCCGATGATGTGCTTTGTCCGTATGAAAGTGTATATGAGGGAAAGTCAAAAAAATTTAACATTGATGAGGCCAACGTTTTCACTATTATAATACGCGCACTATTCAAGCGTATCACAAAATATGACCATAGTTGGACCAAACTAAGTGTTTTTGATCGAAGCTCAAAAATTTGGCTAAAAAAGTTAATTTGCGCGGAACCGATGACCGCGTAAATGAATAGAAATAGGTAAAAACACGTTGAAGGAAACGAGTTTTTTTACGTTGTTGTTCGATTGCCGGTAAAACCGTTTAAAGTACGGATATCTGCCTAAAAAAAGGTAGAAGAATACAAAACAAAGATTACACTTTTAATGTATCACTTTTCAAAATTTCCACTGCATCCACCTTTAATGGATGCTGACATTTTGAAGCCAGATTTTAGGTGTTTTTCGTATTTTTAATTTAACAAAGACGCGCATTCGGCGTTTTCTAAGAACCACAAATAGGATTAAAGTACTCGCGATTGCGCATAATTTGATATCTATATTGACTATGTAGCCCATACAGCATCGTAGTAACCCACCGCCAAAGGCCAACATTTAGTGCGATATGTTTTCGAAAAACCCTATTTTTTGGGTACAGTATTTTCAATGTCAAGATATTTTAGTTTTTTGACGATCCGGATCATATAAATCATAGATCGTGAAAATCCATCCGCTAGAACGGCGAAAACAGCAACTGCAAAAACCGAAAAATGTGCGAAAAATGTTTTTGAAACTATCGCGGATTAATCGCCTTTTCTGTGGATCGTTTCCTTGTCAATGAAGAAACTGCAACGTCACTCGCGTTTTCGCGAAAACTGCAGTTTAAAAAATTTAGTGGCATGGGAGCTGTATCCGATTTATCCCAAAAATAGTGTGTGATGCTACATCCACGGTTCTTGATGGATTTTATCGAAATAGGTTTAGATCGATGTATATTTTCATGGATGATAGTAAAATCGGATGCGCATAAAAAGTGTATGCACTTTCTGCAAATTATAAGCATTTTACCGTTTTTTACACACTACGCTGCAGGTGATGCTACATCTTAACCGCCAAATTAAATCCTGGCACTTGCGTACAAATTAAAAGAGAATAATTCGCCGTATTGATAAACCGCATGCGCATCAAGTGATTTTGAGGATTTCGCGATTTACACGCATTTCAAAATGAACATTACCCGATACAGTTTTATTTGAAGATTTTACCCCATTTAAAGGAACCCAAAATTTATTAGAACGTTGCCCATATCTTCCGCTAGATGTTAGCGTATACTCAAGAAGTGATTAGAATAAAAAATGTGATTTTTTGCGTGAAATTTAACTGAAATAGGAGAATAACTCCGACCTAATTTTACTACATCTTCTTCAACTAACTCACAAAATAAATTTGAAAAAAATATTTTCTCTTACAAAAATGTTATAAATTCCCTCAATATATTTTTTTGTTTTTGCTATAATATGCAAACCGCTAAACAGACTTGTATATTTTTGGTTTCATTTGAATCTTCGCGATGTTTAGATTACGTACATATTTTTAAAATATTTTTCCGATGCATAAACAGCTTAAATTTTATTAAAACAAGTTGCAAGCCAGCAAATTTTTTGAATTCTTTCTTAATTTCCGCGAAAATTTACTACTTTTTTCACTAAAGTTTGGGACCTCAGTAAACATATAGTATGTAGGAAGCCATAAATTAACACTGTTTCTCAATATAATGAATAACGTTTTTACAAGATTTTTTCTTATAATCAGAATTGAAATCGCCATAACATTTGCGCGCAATAACCAAAATTAGTATCTCGAACAGATTTGAGAATGGGATTTTTTCAAAAATCTTTTATGTAGCTTCAAAAACAAATTTTATTTTTTTTCAAATGGAATATTAAAAAATTTTGACTTTTCCTCATAAACCCTCGTTAGCATAAATGCTGAGAATGCTGAAAAAGAAAAAATATTTTCACAAAAATATAATTTCAATATTTAAGGGGAATAAGCAAAAGATCATTCATTCCTGCTATAGGACAAAATTTTGGAGAAAAAGGTCGGAAAGTCATCACTCAAATAGGCACGCATGTACTCAAGATATAAAGAAATCATATTCAGAACTCCGTATTTTCTTATTGTTTATAACCTTCAGTTTTCAGAACGCTGGTTTTTCTCAATCCTTGTAGTGCAGTTATGAATTATTATGTTAAAAATGCCCTCCCCCGGTCTCTTTTTAAGCAGCTAGAAATTTATAAAACACTTGCTCAAGAACTGGTATGAATATACAAAAATTACTAAATAAACAAGTACATGGAAAAACAAACTTGTGGATATATAATTTGGTTAAAATTTCCATTAAGAGACATTTTTATTCAGATTGATGTAAAATAAATGAAAGGATCTGAGAAAAATAAGAAAATACGCATTTGCACAATGTATGAGTTGGGTTGGGTTACACTCAAACATTTTTCAAAGGCAAATGAGAATATATCATTATGGAAAATAATATGACGCATTTTCTTCTTTGCAAACATATGTAATATTTTTGAAACATTCAGAAAAAGAAGAATTTTTGCATAAATAATGAGAAGAATGCCACGGAACGGCGTGTTTAACAAAACGGTTTCCACTGATTTTTCTATATGTTCAATTTATTTTAAAAAATATTTTTGAACCATCCACTTTACTCACTAAGGTTTTTACATGTACATATCATAGGTTGGTTTCAAACACACATTTCAATATACATACATATGTCTTATTTAGCCAATTTTTTTCTGTGAGTGTACGTCTCGAGAATAATCTGCGACAAAGAAGACAAATGTACGTAATTGTGCTCCTGTAACAAACACACGACACACAAACTTCTTACACAACACCGCACAACTCATGTCGGATGCTTTTGTAATGTCTGCCTGGCTTTATTGTTCTTTTGAATAGTTTTGCAAAATGTTTTCAAACGGAACGTGATGCTGAGGACTACCACAATAATTGCTGATTGTGTACTGTGGGTGGAAACGGGCATGCCGGAAAGATATGTGGGACATTGTGTACATCTCTATGGTCCACTTGGCCCGCCCGTTGTAGACAACAACGAAACTTTTAACTCTTTTGCTTTTTGGGGATTTAGTTGTTATTTTTGTTGGCGTTTGTTGTTGTAGTTGTATTTTTTTGTTTGTTTTGCCCAAACACTCGACTGCATCACTGTCAATTGTTACAATGCTTCTCTGAAAATTATTGTATAACTGTTATGGATTTTCACGCCAAAAAAACTTAAGTTAAAACTTTTAAATTGTTGCAGTGTTGTAAGTCGGGGAGGGCTTTATGTTCTTTTGCCGCTTCTTGTTTTTAATAGCATTACGATGTAACCGAAATTTGTCTACAGCATGGTTGAGAGTGGCAATGTAGAAATATCTTTGTGTTTTTTTCATATGTACATACATACATATATGCACACATTAGGCGTTTGTTGTAAAAAAATGAATAAACAAAATTAAAAATAAGATCTTTACTTTGTAATTTAAAAGAAATACCACAAGATAAAACAGAAAATATTTGAATTCTTAACAAAGCCTTATTTACAAAAGGGCCCTGAATGGAATTTCAGAAAAAATATCCCCAGGTGAGGAATTATAGAATCTGAAATGGTTGTTCGCGTATAAATAAACCGGCACCAAATTTTGAAGTGACTCCTTCAATTAATTTTTTTATCAATGACCGTCCGTCTGTCAAGCTGGCTGGGGCGCACGATAACTCTCAAACGGATGAACCGATTTGATCCAAAATGTGTTCTTCGTAATATTTTGTCTAAACTTAGTTTAAGTTCGAAGATGAGTGAACTGATATTTCACTCCTTCAGGTACCTTTATCAGAAAAGTTCACAAATGTTCGGAAAAATTGTGCGCACTCTTAATGGCAGTAAATTCATTGGTCCATACTTTGCACATCGTAACACAACTTCTGATCTTCCCTGTATATAATTCGGCCCACTGTTCGACTATCTCCCATACAAAATTTCGGAAAAGTGCAATTTGAGAGCGGCTCTCAAACCGCTTTGATTTTTGTTGTTGCTAATTGTATTCGATGTCCCCATTACGAGAGTACTTACTTAGCTGGCCCATTACAGAACATTTGTTCTATAGGCCGAACTAAGAAAAGATCTCCAATTCTCTCTATTTGTTGCTTCGCTTTCTGGAATACCGCGCCTTTTCATCTCATCATCCACTTGTTTGCGCCATCTATTCCTTAGCCTGCCAATTCTGCGTGCACCGCCAAGCGGTCCGTGTCTATACACCTTTTTAGCGGGGTCAGCATCGCTCATTCTTATGATATGGCCTAGCCAACGCAATCGCTGCATCTCGATACGTTTAACAATATTGATGTCGTTGTACAGCAGATACAGTTCGTGGTTCATGCGACGTCGATATTCACCGTCAACGCAGATTGGTCCGTAGATCTTTCGAAGAATTTTTCTCTCAAACACACCAAGCACTGCCATGTCTGCTTGCGCAAGTACCCAGGCTTCGGAGCCATACATCAGCACGGGTAGTATCAGTGTTTTGTAGAGCGTTATTTTTGTTTGACGAGATATGGCTTTGTTTTTAAACTGCTTACTTAAACCAAAGTAGCATCTGTTGGCCAATACAATTCTTCTTTTTATTTCACAACTGATGTCGTTTGTTGTGTTTACGGAGGTGCCGAGGTAGACGAAGTCTTTTACTACCTCAATATTATAGGAACCAACTTCCACAGTCGGTCCGAGCTCAATGGACGCATTGCGCGTCGACACCATCAACTTGGTCTTCTCACCGTTTACCGCCAGACCCACTTTAGCAGATTCTCCTTCGACCTTCCTAAAGGTATCAGTTACTTCTTTTACTGATCGGCCTATGATGTCTATATCATCAGCATAAGCAAGTAACATGTGACTATTGGTGTAGATTGTGCCACTTCTTTTGACGTTTGCCTCTCGTATAACCTTTTCCAGCAGGATGTTAAAGAGATCACACGAAAGGCTGTCTCCTTGTCTGAAACCTCTTTTGGTACCAAACTCTTCGGAGAGGTTCTTTCCTATTTTAACTGAGGACCTCGTGTCAGTTAAAGTCATTTTGCAAAGCCGGATGAGCTTTGCGGGGATACCAAATTCAGACATGGCTTGGAATACCTTTGAACGCAGCGGGCTGTCGAAGGCTGCTTTATAATCGACAAAAAGGTGGTAGGTGTCTATCTGCATCTCTTGGGTCTTCTCCAGGATTTGCCGCAGGGTAAATATATGGTCAATGGTGGACTTGCCAGGTCTAAAGCCGCATTGGTATGGTCCAATTATCTCGTTAACCATTGGCTTTAGTCGTTCGCACAATATCCCTGACACGATCTTGTAGGCAATAGGGAGTAGACATATGCCCCTATAGTTAGAGCATACAGTCTTATCTCCCTTCTTGTGAACGGGGCACAGGATACTCAGGTTCCAATCGTCGGGTACTCGTTCTTCCTGCCAGATGGTGCTAACTAGCTGATGAATACACCTTATCAGCGTGTCGCCTCCGGTTTTGAACAGCTCGGGTGGTAAGCCATCGGCTCCTGCTGCCTTATTATTCTTCAGCCGATTTATTGCTGTCTTTACCTCATCTTGGCTGGGCGGTATACATTCAATACCATCTTCTGGGATTGGGACTGTGGTATCTTCGTCGTCTTCGCTGCTATTGGATACCAACAGTTTTGAAAAATGTTCTTTCCATATCCTGAGTACACTATCTGTATCAGTTACCAAATTACCTTGCTGGTCTCTACAGGAGGATGTGCCTGTACCAAAGCCATCAGTTTGATGCTTGACTCTTTGGTAGAATTTTCGGACTTCATTCTGGCTCCTGTACATCTCGAGTTTTTCACACTCCCGCTTTTCCATGATTGCAGCTTACCGATGTCTAACTTTCGTGTGTCTGTTCGTACTTTGTTTGCTATGTTTAAGAGGGTGCGTACCTTTGCTGCAACAAGGTAGTGGTCCGTATCAATGTTTGCGCCTCGGAACGATCGTACATCCGACACGCTCGATGAATGTCTTCCATCTATCACAACATGATCAATTTGATTTCTTGTTTTCTGATCTGGGGACAGCCAGGTGCCCTTATGAATATCGAGATGATTAAATCTGGTACTGCTAACTACCATGTTTTTTGCAGCTGCAAAGTCTATCAGCCTCATCCCATTGTCAGATGTTTCACTGTGGAGGCTGAATTTCCCGACTGTTGGGCCAAAGATATTCTCCTTTCCAATTTTGGCATTCAAATCGCCTAGAATGATTTTAATGTCATGGGCAGGGCAACGGTCATATGTTTCTTCTAAGCGCTCGTAAAATATATCTTTGGTCTGTTCGTCCTTTTCTTCAGTGGGAGCATGAGCGCAAATAAAGCTGATGTTGAAGAATTTAGCTTTTATTCGAATTGCAGCAAGTCTTTCATTCACTGGAGTGAAGCTGGATAAAACGTTTGCGGGGTTCGTCAACTTTAGAGGGTACAAGTTTTTTTTTTTTGGGGCCAGCCCATACTTCCTGAGAAAATGGCTCAAAAGTTAAGAAAATCCTATATCACCACGTGTAGTGGCTGAAGCGCATGATAACTCTCAGACGAATCAGCCGATTCGGGCAAAAATTTGGCCTTCGTAATATTTTTACAAAAATTGGTATAAGCTCGAAAATGAGCCATATCGATCAACTCCTTTGGGAAACTCACCACAAAAGTTCCAAATTTTTTTCTAAAATGTAACGCGCTATATATGTTGAACGTAGCAACCGATTTGGTCCAAACGTTGAATCTCCTAATATTTTATCAAAATGCAATTTAACTTCGAAAGTGGTCCATAAGGTACCTCCCCAACAAAAGTTCAACATTTATACGGTCTGTGCGAATATCCTTTGGCAATTTATTCCGATGCTACTCCCTGTTTTCCTTTTGTTGGCGATATAATGTTTTTCATGGGCAATTCCATGCCTCCTGTCGTAGTGGTCCAAAACCACTAAGTAAAACGGTGACCAGCTGAAATGACTGGAGTTCGCGCTATCTATCGAAAAGAAATGACTCCCAACATAACATCCACTTCCAAAATGAACCATACAGGTACCTCCTATTTTAAGCTTTAATCCAAATATATACTTTTGTCGGCAAGTTCGTACGTCCACAACGGACCACAATATCTGAAAACCTCCTAAATAAAAACATATTGGGGAAAATGATTTTGATTGTGTCACCGGTAATTGATCTGTAATTATCAATTCACACAGTCGGAGGGTATATGTATCTCTGTCGGGAAAGCCGACTGATACTTTTTTACTTGTTCTTTAACACTTTACAAGGGAACTGATAAGCATCTGTGGGATCAAGGGAACTGATATATATACTACGAAAAACTTTTGTGCGAGAGACGTTATCTAAATCTTTGGAAGTATTGTTTATATCATGTTGTATTAATCAGATCAGTGACTACACGATATCAGGGGCCGCGAGAAAAACATGGTGCAATTTATTACGATCCGTGACATATCCTGGAACTGCACTTATAGCAAAAATTTTGAAATTTTATGCCGGAAGTATCCGTCTTTGCCTGAAACAAAATATTGCGAGAACAAATTTTGGATCTAATCGGTTCTTCCATACTGTGTGCACAATTTTAGCCAAAAATGTTGAACTTTTGTGGAGAGTTACCTGAAGTAGTGAACTCATATTGCACATCTTTAAACTTGATCTAAGTTTGGACAACATATTACGAAGACCAAATTTTTGACCAAATCGGTTCATCCTTTCGAGAGTTATCGTGCGCATTAGCCACCCAGATAGACGGACTGTGCTGAATAAAAGGGTAAAGGTTAATTAGCACATTGATGCTACCAGTGAAGTGCTCTTCACGCACCGGTGATTAGTTTTGAAGTTGTTTTACTGATTCCATCCAGCATTGGTAGGGTGAAATGGTTGAATTTATTTTTGTTTCTAAATAGAACGATGTGTGTAGAACTGTCACCTATATTTAAGTTGATTATCCTGCTGTTAAGCATTCCTTCAATCCAACTGATTAGAGGAGAGGAAACATCAACGTTTAAGCGAATATTAGCCAATCTCCTTTGGATGTGGCGAAGGTGATATAGTTATAGTTAGTTTATAACGGCAACTCTATGTTTGAATAAATAAGGCTAGCCTTAGACGATGTCAACTTCAGACTTCTTCTGGTCTAGAAGCAACGGCTTTTCTGTGGTACGTAGTGATCTGCATAATGCGAAGTTGTTGCTGCCTACGATCTTCTACCGTTTATATGTTAAGCTGGAGCTTATCTATCATAGACCAAACTGCAGATTCGGACTACCGAGTATTGTCAGTATTCGTGCAGGGTACGCAGGGGGTGGTGGCATAAGAGAAAACATATTTCTCTAATATTGCCTTGTTGCTGCATAAAAGCACTCCTCGCCCCGAGAAAAAGAGAAAAGAAATGGGAACAAATAAAAAGTATCAGTCGACTTTGCCGACAGAGATATACCCTCAGCCTGTGTAAATTGAAACACTTATGAATTTAGGGGGTTTCAAAATTTTGGGCGTATGAACCGACAAAAAAAAAGTTTTACCATCGTAATTGAGGCAGCGAATGCAAGTTGCTTCAACAAAAATCAAAGTGATTCGGTTGCAGGTCTTAAAGTGAACTTATCAGAAATTTTGTGTGGGAGGTACAGTATGGAGTGGACAAATATAGTGCATATTCGAACCTGATTTATATCTGGGAGATATATTAGGATGTGTAAAGTATGGACCAAGTCGGCAACTCCCATCAAGAATTATCGTGCGCACAATTTTTCTGAACATTTTTGAACATTTGTGGGGTAGGTACCTGAAGGAGTGGTCCGATATGGCTTATCTTCGAACTTAAACTAAATTTGGACACAATATCACGAAGGCCAAATTTTGGACGGAATCGGCATATCCGTTTGAGAATTATCTTGCGCTCCAACCACTACACATGGTGTAAACTTTCAGGCTATTTTCTCAGGAAGTATGGATTTGCCACTGATGAAACTTGTACCTTCGTGTGGGGTACAGTGAATACCAGTTGTTACAACAAAAACTAAGGCGATTTGAGACCAGGTCCTAAACTGAACTTTTCCGAAATTTTGTGTGGCAGGTACCCGAAGGAGTTTACTGATTGCGTCCATATTGAAACCTAAGTCTGGTAGAAATTTCACCGAATCGGTTGATCCGTTCGAAAGTTACCGTGCGCTCCAGCCAGCCAGACAGACATACAGGTTGACAGACATGCCTAAATCAACTCCAAATTGTCTGAAACGGATTTCGTCCAAACATACTTGGAGTCTAAAACCACTATTTCGATGAGGCACATTTTGCCCGTATGATAGTATATATTCCCTCGTTAGCATAAATGCTGAGGGTATAAAAACATTTCTTTTTTGGAATATTTTATACACCCACAAACGACCAATTTCAGTTGGGTAATGTGACCAAGACCTTCCAAAATTGGGAGGTACCGTCCGGTGAGAGATATATCAAACCATGGTCATATACCGACAATCCTCAGCAGGAATATTTTATACCCCCAACGAAGACTTATTCAACTACGGTTGAATAATGTGATTAACACCTGATAATGAACCGAAACTCAGGAGGTACCGTTCTATGCGGGCTATATCAAAACTTGGCTCTGTACCGACCATTCTCTGTGGGAATGTTTCTTATTTGGGGACGATTTAGCCATATCGGTGCGTCTGTCTGTCTGGCTAACTGGAGCACACGATAACTATCGAATGGAACAATCTTTTTAAAAATTTGGCTGTTGTAATATTTTGTCCCAACTTTGACCATGTTCCAAGATGGGCCACATCGCAATATCATACGGGTACCTCTCCAAAAACGATGCGCACGACAACTCTCGAAGGGTGTAATCGATTTGGTCCATGCTTTGCACATCTAAATATTTCCACCAGCTTTGAATATGGACTATATCGGGCCACTACTTCTAGTACCTCCCACACACATTTTCAAAATTTTTTGCACATGACCGGACTCTTGTCAGATGGACAATTTTTTGCAGCAGAATGTGTTATCGGCCACTTTCAATACGGTAAATTTTCTAAGATTATATCCCAAAAGATCCCTGCTGGAACCAACCCAAATGAACGTATGAATTCAGTATCCGATTTGGCTAAATTTAACACATCACACAATTTCTTCCAAACTTACATCAAGTTCTCAGGAGGTCTACATTGGAAAACATCTTCGGCTACCTCCCTCGCGAAAGTTCACTATATTTGCTTAAGTGCAGTTTAAGGGCTTTTCGTGGATCGTTTCCAAATTTTTACCGAAAGTACCTCTTGTGGCACTGTTTACAACGATATAATCTTCTTCGTAGACAAGTCCTACTTCCTGAGAAAAAACCCCTATGACACCGTGTGTAGTGGTTGGAGCGCAAGATAACTCTCGAACGGATCTGCCTATTCGATCCAAAATTTGGCCTTCATAGTATTAGTTTAAGTTCGAAGATAACCCATATCGGTCCACTCCTTCAGGTACCTCCCCCACAAATGTTCAAAAATGTTCGGAACAACTTTTGCGCACAATAACTCTTGAAGGGAGTGACCGATTTGGTCCATACTTTACACATCCAAATATGTCTACCAAATTTAGATCAGGTTCAAATATGGACTTTATTTGTGCACTCCTTCGGGTAGCTATCATACAAAATTTCGAATAAGTTCACTTTAAGACCTGCTTCCGAATCGCTTTGATTTTTGTTGAAGCAACTTGCATTCGCTACCTCAATTACGACGGTAAAAGTTTTTAGGCGCAAGTCTATACTTCTTGCGAAAACAGCTCGAAAGGTGTAAAAACCCCTATGGCACCATATGTAGTGGCTGAAGAGCACGATAACTCTCGAACTGATCTACCGATTTGGTCCAAAATTTGACCTTCCTCATATTTTGTCTAAACTTCAATTTCAGTTCGAAGATGGGCAATACTGGTCCACAGCTTTCGGTAATTCCCTCAATATTTAAAAATGTCACTAAAATGGTATGCACTGTGTCTCTTGAACGGATCAACCAATTTGGTCCAAACTTTGGATCTCCTAACATTTTGTCTAAATTTAGTTAAACTTCTTAAATGGCCCATATCGGTCCTCTCCTTAGGATACCTCCCCCACAAAAGTTCAACATTTGTGTTCAAGTGCGGTTTAGGAAATGCATACCGATGCTGTTCGATATGGTCCTGTTTACAGCGATATTATGTTTTCCGTAGACAAGTCCATGCTTCCTGGCATACTGGTCCAAAAGTTATACGATGACCCACTGAAATGCCTAGTGGGCGCGATATCTATCGAAAGGAAGTGACTCCCAAAATAAGATCCACTTCGAATTTAGACTACACTGGTCCATTCTATTAAGGACCTCCTCCACTTTTGAACTTTAATCCTAATCCACATTTTTGTCGGCAAGTTCAAATGTCCAAAAGTGTTTCAATTCAGATGGGCTGAGGATATGTCTCTGTCGACAAAGCCGACTGATACTTTTTTACTTGTTTCTTTTTAAAAGTCTTTTTGGAAACAACTCATAAATTTGTCATATACAATAAATTCGATGATATGGATACAAATCGGAAGTTGTCAAATAATAAAGAACAGGCTGTATCTATCACGACACTCTGGTGATTGCTTCGGAAAGAACATGTGAAAGTACTACTTCATCATAAAGTAGTTAAATTTTATTTTGCTGGGATTGATTAACTTCATAAAATTTAAAATAAGCTATTACATTATTGTTATTTGACACAACTTATTTATACACACATACATGTATCAGTTTATGTATATATTTATTCGCCACTGAAATCGAATTGAGACTGAAAACGTGATGTCAATTGGCATTGGTTTTAATTATATTTCTCTTTTCCTACATTCTTTCGATTTATCAACAATTTATTTATGCGTACATACATAAATACATATGTAAGCATGTAAATATGTATGTATGTGTTCATTTAATTGCATTGCAATAATAAATAACACCAGAAATCATAATTCTTGTCCATAGGACTGACATCAACAATTGCTGTCTGATTTTAATCAATGTCTTGATTGAATGGCATACTACATCGAGGAGCAGCATTGGATTTATGATGCTCTGTCTCCCTCTATCTCTCATTCTCTATCTCTGCAACATTTCATGAAAATCAACAATCAAGTCAATACTGAAAACTCATATATGAATGAAATATAATTTATATTTTAATTGATTTAAAACGTTGCCATTGTTTTATCTTTTTCCATTTAATTCAATATATCCTTCAGCGTATACTGTGGTATAATGAAAGAGGAGAGAGATAGAGAGAGAAAAAAGACGATACATGTTGTATGGAATTATTAATGGTGTCAGTGATGAAAATGGTTAATCAAGGATTATGCCAACAACTGGTATGAAAATTCATAAATCTATATACGAAAACATGAGGGAATATCTGAAAGTTGCAAATGGTTTTTGGGAACGCGCAGCCGAAATCATGAAACTCCACCAGAAATGTTATAAAATGAAAAATAAATTCACATGAAGATGATACTCCTTTAAACATCCAAAAAGTGGTCGGAAAGATTTTTTATATTGGAAGAATGTTATTGCTTTTGGTGAAGATCGGTTCAGATTTGGATATAGCTCCCATATGTATTTTCGGCCGATTTCACGTATACATCGAATTTCGATGAAATTAGGAATATCCGACTGAATTCGGTCTAGAAATAAATGTGCCAAATAATATCGAAATCGGTTCAGATTTGGATATAGCTTCTATATATGTATATTTCCCTTCTTCTCCACCGATTTCAATGAAATTTGGAATGTGTGAACAAATTCGGTCTAGAAATAAATGTGCCGCATTTTATCAAAATCGGTGCAAATTTTAATATAGCTCCCATATATATATTGACCTTTCATCTGTCCAATTTTTATGAAATTTGAAACATGTGATGGAATTTGGTTCAGATATATATTCCCCATATATGTATATTTGTGGTCGATTTGGGGTATTTGATGCACCAAAATCTTCATATCTGTCCGATTTTGATGAAATTTGGAATTTGTGACGGAATTTGGTCTATATTCACATTTGTGTAGGGTATCATATAATCTATACTCGTGGAGGATATATTTAACCCTCCGTTGGACACCTGGCCAGGCCTTTTTCATTTTATTTTGCATTTTAAACTGGGTTACAATAAAGCTATGGACGGGAATTTAAACTCTCAGTGGAAGCTAAGTAAAAACAGGCTGAATAAAGTAAAGCCAGGTGCTTATTAGAGTTAAGCTGTGTGCTTAGTAGCCAAATAAAACAATGCATGAATATGTGAATAACATCAATAAAGTAGAATCGTAACCTAAATGAAACCTTGTTTTACATACTTGCATACTTAGCTGGCCCATTACAGAACATTTGTTCCATATACCGAACTAAGAAAAGATCTCCAATCTTCGCTGTTTAGTGCTTCGCTATCTGGAATACCGCGCCTTGTCATATCTTCATTTACTTGTGCGTGCACCGCCATGTGGCCCGAATTTATACGCCTTTTTAGCGGGTTCATTATCGCTCATTCTTATTTTATGGCCTAGCCAGCGCAATCGCTGCATTTCGATACGTTTAACTATATTGATGTCGTTGTATAGCAGATACAGCCCGTGGTGCATACGACGTCGATATTCACCGTCAACGCAGATTGGCCCGTAGATCTTCGAAGAATTTTTCTCTCAAACACACCAAGCACTGCCATGCCTGCTTGCGCAAGTACCCAGGCTTCTGAACCATACATCAGCACGGATAGTATCAGTGTTGTGTAAAGCATTATTTTTGTTTGACGAGTTGTGGCTTTGTTTTTGAAGTGCTTACTTAAGTCAAAGTAGCATCTGTTGGCCAATACAATTCTTCTTTTTTTCACAACTGATGTTGTTTGTTGCGTTTACGACAGTGCCGAGGCAGTCGAAGTCTTTTACTACCTCAAAATTATAGGAACCAACTTCAACAGTAGGTCCAATCTCAATGGACGCATTGCGCGTCGACACCATCAACTTGGTCTTCTCGCCGTTTACCGCCAGACCCACTTTAGCAGTTTCTCCTTGGACCTTTATAAAGGCATCGGTTACTTATTTTACTGATCGTCCAATGATGTCTATATCATCAGCATAAGCAAGAAACATGTGGCTATTGGTGTAGATTGTACCACTTCTTTTGACGTGGTGGATGTTGAAAAGATCACACGAAAGGCTGTCTCCTTGAATGAGACCTCTTTTGGTACAAAACTCTTCGGAGAGGTTCTTTCCTATTTTAACTGATGATCTTGTGTCAGTTAGAGTCATTTCACGAAGCCGAATAAGCTTTGCGGGGATACCAAATTCAGACATGGCTTGGAATAACTTTGAACGTAGCGGGCTGTCGATGGCTACAAAAGGTGGTAGGTTTCGTTCTGTATCTCTTGGGTCTTCTCCAGGATTTTCCGCAGGGTAAATATCTGGTCAATGGTGGACTTGCCAGGTCTAAAGCCGCATTGGTATGGTCCAATTAGTTCGTTGAGCAGACTTATGTCCCTATAGTTGGAGCATAAAGTTTTATCTCCTTTCTTATGGACGGGACACAGGATGCTCAGGTTCCAATCGTCGGGTACGCGTTCTTCCTGCAAGATGGAGCTAACAAGTTGATGATCCACCAGAAAGGATAGATTCGGACTATCAAGAGCCTCGGGAAACATTAGTGAATATATATCACCACAAATGTGCACATACCCCACAGGGATGAATGGACACACAGCAGCCAACCTCTAGACGGTATAGAGATCTATACTGATGGCTCTAAGATGGAAACAGGCACAGGAGAAGGCGTCTACAGCAAATCCCTTAGTCTACGACAATCATACAAGCTGAACGAATATTGTAGTGTCTTCCAAGTCGAAGTTTTTGCGATCAGAAAGCCCGCGGAACTGACAAACAACATGAGAGGGGAAATAGTTGGACCGGTGACTACCTACGTCGATATTCAAGCGGCCTTAAAATCACGCAAGTCCCAACAGTCCGCGGCTGTTCTAGACTGCAAACACGCTTTGGAGCCAATAAAATCAATCGTCACCTTGTGTTGGGTCCCAGGGAATTGCAACATCGAAGGAAACGAGGCAGCCGACGAAATGGCACGCTGTGGATCGGAGTCACAAACCGTTGAAATCGACTACTCCATCAAGCCACCACTGTGCCACTTCAGGAAAACAATAGACCAAAAATGTCGGGAGAAATTCTGCTGTGCAAGGATGAGGAAGAAATAGAGACGATCGAGCACTTATTATGTCGTTGTCCTATGCTCCTTTCTAGAAGACAACGCCCCATGGGTGTGCACACCATCCAATCTTTAACAGCATTTTGCCAAACAGAGCCGTCAGATCTACTACACATGGCAAAAGGCCTGAAATGGCTCCAACGTGCTGAGAACAGGCAAGCACCATCTCTACACAGTAGTTTTGTCAAACACGTCCCAGCTACAACTAACTTAATCTTCACAACTATAATATCTATATCTAACTACTACATCTACAACCTCTTTCTACTCTTACAGTTGCATCGAAAATTGCATCCAATCTACAGACATCGCCTATACATCATTACATCTCACCCGCCATAACCTTCACATCAAGATTCCATCAGATTCTACGCATCTACAACCACATCACTCACAATCTTCGTCTATCCACAACTAACATCACACATCTACATCTCCTTTACATCACAACCACATCCATAATCCGTTTCAACATTCAGGATGATCACAATAAACCCCAAGGTCTCCGAGAGGAGTGGCTGCCATCACAGCAGCTACGCATCCTAAAACCTAACCTAACCTAGCTGATGCATACTCCTTATCAGCGTGTCGCCTCCGGTTTTAAACTACTCGGCTGGTAGGCCATCAGCTCTTGCTGCCTTACTATTCTTAAGCCGGTTTATTGCTGTCTTTACCTCATCTTGGCCGGGTAGTATACATTCAATACCATCTTCTGGGATTGAATCTGTGGTATCTTCGTCGACTTCCAACAGTTTGGAAAAAATGCTCTTGCCATACCCTTAGTACACTATCTGTATCAGTTACCAGATTTCCTTGCTGGTCTCTACAGGAGGATGTGCCAGCTCCAAAGCCATCAATTTGATGTTTCACTCTTTAGTAGAATTTTCGGACTTCATTCTGTCTCCTGTACATCTCGCTTTGTTCACACTCCCGCTTTTCCATCTCTCTCTGTTCTAAGGAAAAGACGTTTCTCCTCTCTCCTTTTCTCCCGATACCTCCCTCGTGCGCTACGTGTTACTACTGGTTGTAAAGTAGCTCTATATGCCGCATTTTTCTCTTCGGTAGCAGCACGACACTCCTTGTCATACCATGGATTCCTTAGTGGAGGTCTCTTGTATCCAAGTATGGATTTTGCGGCTGTTTGCATAGAGTGGGAAATATTTTGCCATTGTGCTGATATGTTATCGGGACGAGGAGTGCTTTATTTAAGCAATTAAGTCAGTTGAGTGGAATATGCTGTGGCTATCCGTTGTGATTGCAGCTTACCGGTGTCCAACTTCCGTGTTGTGTCTGTTCGTGCTTTATTTGCAACGTTCAGACGGGTACGTACCTTTGCTACAACAAGCTAGTTGTCCGAGTCTACGTTTGCACCTCGGAACGATCGTACATCCAACACGCTTGATGCATGTCTTCCATCTATCACAACGTGATCAATTTGATTTCTTGTTCTTGGATCTGGCGACAGCCAGGTGTCATTATGAATATCGAGATGCTTAAATCTGGTACTGCTAACTACCATGTTTTTTTGCAGCTGCAAAGTCTATCAGCCTCATTCCGTTGTCAGATGTTTCACTGTGGAGACTAAATTTCCCGACTGTTGGGCCAAAGATATTCTCCTTTTCAATTTTGGCATTGAAATTGCCTAGTATAATTTTAATGTCATGGGCAGGACAACGGTCATAAGTTTCTTCTAAGCGCTCGTAAAATATATCTTTGTTCTGTTCGTCCTTGTCTTCAGTGGGAGCATGAGCGCAAATAAAGCTGATGTTGAAGAATTTTGCTTTTAATCGAATTGCAGCGAGTCTTTAACTAACTGGAGTGTAGCCGGTACCCAAATGTTTTAACCTCCCACCAACTACAAATCCACAACCAAACTCATGCTTTGTGTCATGGCAGCTATAATACAGTGCGTCACCTTTAGGTGTTGTTGTGACGCATTTCCCATTCCATCGTATTTCCTGCATGGCAGTAATGTCGGCCTTGTACTTTTCAAGTACATCTGCCAATGCTTAAACTGCACTTTCTCTATAAAGAGTGCGAACATTTCAGGTGCAGATTGACAGATCATGGTCCTTAAAAGGTTTGCGGGGTTCGTCAACTTTAGAAGAGTTTGTTTTTATACCCTCCACCATATGGATGGTATAATTAAATTTATTCCGTTTGTAACACATCGAAATATTCGTCGGAGACCCTATAAAGTATACATATTATTGATCAGCATAAAATTCTATGTCGATTTGACCATGTCCGTCAGTCCGTCCGTCTGTCTGTTGAAATCAAGATACAGCTCGCAATTTTAAAGATAGAGAGTCAAAATTTGGTACAGAAGTTTTTATTACTTGCAGGATGGTTGGTATTGAAAATGGGATATATCGGTTCACGTTTTGATATAGCCCCCATAGAACGGTACCTCCCGATTTTCGGTATTTTTAAGGTTTTAGCTTCATTATCCTACCAAAATGGCTGAAATTTGGTACGTAGTCTTCTTTAGAGGTATAAAACTTTCCCCCAGAATTTTGTCGGTATCGGTCCACACCTTCATATAGCCCCCATAGAACGGTACCTCCCGATTTTCGGTATTTTTAAGGTTTTAGCTTCATTATCCCACCAAAATGGCTGAAACTTGGTACGTAGTCTTCTTTGGGGGTATAAAACTTTCCCCCTGAATTTTGTTGGTATCGGTCCACACCTTCATATAGCCCCCATAGAACGGTACCTCCCAATTTTCGGTATTTTGAAGGTTTTAGATACATTATCACACCGAAATGGCTGAAATTTGGTACTTAGTCCACGTTGGTGGTATAAAATTTTCCCCCAGAACTTTGTCGGTATCGGTCCATGCCTTCATATAGCCCCCATAGAACGGTACCTCCCGATTTTCGGTATTTTGAACGTTGTGGCCTCAATATTCCACCGAAATGGCTGAAATTTGGTATTTAGTCTTCAATGTGATATAAAACTGTTCGCCAGAAATATGTCTGTACAGGTCCACGCTTTCATATTGCCCCATTTCTGACTAAAATTCGTCGGTATAGCTCCACGTGTCGATATAGCCATCATAGAACGATACCTCCAGATTTTCGTAATACTGAAGATTGTGACGTCAATATCCAACCGCAATGGCTGAAATTCGTTATTTCGTCTTCCAAGAGTTATAAAATATTCCAGAAGAGTATTATCAGTATAGATCCACGTCTTCCTATATCCCCATAGAAGCGTACTTTTTGATTTTCGGTATTTTTTAAGTTTTAGCCACATTCTCTTTCCGAAATATAGGAAATTTGGTATTTAGTCTTCTTTGAGCCTAAAAACTTTCCGTCAGAAATATGTCGGTATAGATCGACGTTTTGAAATAGCCCCCATAGAATGGTGCCTCACATTGTTTTACCGAAATTGCTGAAATTTAGTATTAAGTGTTCTTCATACACGAAAGGAAACTAATTATTCCATTTTACTTCAATACAACTTGTGGTGGAGGGTATAACAAGTTCGGCCCGGCCGAACTTAACGCCGTTCTTACTTGTTATTTTCTTTCGTTTTTTCATTTTAG
Organism: Musca autumnalis; assembly: GCF_047663935.1. Classification (NCBI taxonomy): domain Eukaryota; kingdom Metazoa; phylum Arthropoda; class Insecta; order Diptera; family Muscidae; genus Musca; species Musca autumnalis. The sequence continues at coordinate 74,491,037 of NW_027411977.1, read as the reverse complement.
GCTGTTTTTTCTAGGGGAGGGTAACTAACCCGAAGCCCAAATCCAAGTTTTTAACGTTCTTATGGGTGAACGCGCTGCACATGTTATCTCACCACCTTTAACGGGTGTCAAAGACAGTTCCCCAGGTGACACCACGGAGAGGTCAGTCTCCACTTGAGATGAAAGAGGGACCTAGATAAATCCTTGGCTTTGCCATATTTAAGCCGGTCAGGACCTTTTATCCCCTACGGTATCTTTTATCCCCTACGTCACTCATGTTTTATTGGGTACAAATCGTATCGGGGAATAAAACAACGTTCACACAGGATTAAGTTAAACACAATTCCATAACAGTATTTATATTCTTGATCAACGTAAAATTCTAGATCGATATAATCATGTTCGATTGTCCGTCCGCCTGTTGAAATCAAGAATTGTTAACATAAGTCCATGTTTTGCTAGAGACCCCATAAAGCGGTACCTACCGATTTTAGTTATTTTATGAATTGTAATTCCTTGTTTTGACAGAACTAACCGTAGTTTGATACTTGAGGTTGCCTCTACCAAACATTTCCACCAAAAATTGTCAACATAGGTTCATGTTTTGGTATAGCCCAATACCTCCTGATTTTCGGTATTTTGAGAAGTTTAAGCTATATAAGAGTGACCAAAGAGACAATATCCATGAGAAGTTTATCTTTGGCAATTCCATATAACCCCAACGAAAGTGTTTGTAAAACAAGACAAACATTCTCCAGTGTTATATGTCGTTGAATTACAACGAAGGCAACGTAACAAAATGTTGTTGGTCTGCTTAGTACAGAAAAACGTAACATACAATCGTGCAAGTGTATCTCAATCGAAACATTGGGGTAACTGTTGCAATTTTTTTTTTTTTTTTTAATAGTCTGGCTTAATCCCATTTTTATACAGACTCGTATTTCATCCAATTTGTCGAATGTGTGTATAGAAAAAGGTCTCTCTTCCACCTCTCAATTGCTATTTAAATCGAATAGACATAATTGTTCCTCATACGAAATGCCAGCAATCATTTAAATCATTCTTCTACTGACAATCGGTTAAATAAATGCAAAAATATTCTTCCTTTTTGTATGAACCAATAAAATTCAATTAAGCAGCAACTTCAAATCGATAGGGCAAATAAAATTTATTTAGTTTAAACGTATGGATTTTTTGAGATTTTCCCATCCATTCGAGCTGACTGGCGGGTTGCAAAAACCACATTAGGCAAAACTTTTCTGTGAGCCAGCATGGAAAATATGAGAAGAAGAAAACACATTCAAGAGGGTACCATAGTTTTAAACATACACATACATATATACACATAAATATAAATAAAGAAATTCAACAATGTGCAAATAAAAAAGTTTTCAACAATTTTCAAGAGTTTCAAGGGAAATAAAAACTATTTCATTTAGTTGCCAACAGCAGTTTAATGTTAGTCCTTAGTGTCTGTGTGTGTATGGATGCGTGTGGTTGGTTGTTAAATTTCCAACAACACAAGTCCATATTGTATGTACAAACATTAATCGAATATATATAAAGTTGTATGTAATTAAATATTCTTTTAAACAAATGACTTCTCTTTGTTTGAAGTTATAGAGGAAATAGTTTATGTTTTTATCAAATCAAAAATATAAGAAAAGGGTTGTAAGGTCAGTGGGTCTCTTCAAAATATAGTAATATAGAAAATATATTCAATATTTGAAACATTCTCACACACACAATTCAACTAATTGAAAAAAACATACATGTGCTCACTAGGGTTATGACTTTTTTACAACTTCATATCCCTGTATCATAGCGTGATGAGTTTCTACATAAGATTACATTGAATGTTAATTATAAGATGATTCGGTGAAAAGTCATTATGCACAAAATTATTCTAAAATTTGAATTTATCAGAAAAATGGCAATTTTTTTCGAAGTCAATGTAAGCAAATATATAATTGAAAATAAGCTATAAAGCCGCATGAGATAACCACTTGCTTCTCACTAATTTTCTTTAATCCTGATAAACATAAAAATGTCGAAATAAACGTTCTTCTAGTTATTAGAAGGGTTTATTTTATTCATTCGCGCAACAGGAAATAATTTTTGAGATTTTCTTTTCATTTCTTACACTTTTTTCGGCCGGGCCGAACTTTTTATACCCTCCACCATATAATGGTCTTAATTAAAATGGAATAATTAGTGTCCTTTCACAATTTTAGGTGGAAAAAATTTTCGACCATGGGTAGATACACCAATTGTCTTAATTATCAAATCTAATCTAAACCAAGCAACGGTCTTGACCGGCTTTAACATGGCAAAGCCCAGGATTTATCTCGGTCCCTCTTTCATCTCAAGTGGACACTGACCTCCCCGTGGTGTCACCTGGGGAGCTGCCTTTAACATCCGTTGAAGGTAGCGAGCTAACATGTGCCGCGCGTTCACCCATAAGAAACCTGGGTTGGGCGTTGGGCTAGTAACTCACCCCGTCAAAACACCGCCTACTATGAAAAAACAAAGAAAAAGAAGAAGAAAAACAAACCCCTCTAAAGTTGACGAACCCCGCAAACGTTTTAAGGACCATGATCTGCGAATCTGCACCTGGAATGTCAGGACTCTCTACAGAGCAGGTGCAATTTGCGCACTGGCGGATGTACTTGACAAGTACAATGCTGATATTATCGCCTTACAGGAAGTGCGATGGAACCAGGCAGACGTAAAAATAACAAACGATTACGCACTGTATTATAGCTGCCATGAAACGAAACATGAGCTAGGTGTTGGATTTATGGTAAATAGGAGGCTTAAAAATCTCGTCTCCAGCTTCACTCCTGTTGATGAGAGAATTGCCACAATCCGAATAAAAGCAAAGTTTTTTAACATCAGTCTCATCTGCGCCCATGCCCCGACCGAAGAGAAAGATGAACAGACCAAGGATATATTCTACGAGCGCCTAGAGAGAGTATATGACCGCTGCCCTGGCCACGACATTAAGATTGTTCTAGGAGATTTTAATGCTAAAATTGGAAGGGAAAATATATTCGGTCCCACGGTCGGCAAATTCAGTCTTCATGAGGTAACATCCGACAACGGAATGAGGCTGATTGATTTTGCAGCGGCAAAGAACATGGTAGTGAGCAGCACCAGATTACCACACCTCGACATACACAAGGCTACGTGGATATCCCCGGATGGGAAAACAAAAAATCAGATTGATCATGTTGTGATAGATGGAAGACACTCGTCCAGTGTGTTAGATGTCCGATCGATTCGAGGTGCGAACATCGATTCGGACCATTTCCTTGTGGCAGCCAAGGTACGCACTCGTCTTAATGTTGCGGCAAAAGTGCGATCTAACACAGGACGGAAACTGGATGTCGAGAAGCTGCAAACACAACAGACAGCACAAGCCTACTCCGCTCAACTGACTAGCATGCTGGAAAACAGCACTCCTTGTCCCGATAATGTAGAAGCACGTTGGCAAAGAATAGCCCACTCCCTCCAGACTGCCGCAAAAACCATACTTGGGTACCAAAAACCTCCACCTAAAAATTTATGGTACGATCAGGAGTGTCGTAAAGCTACAGAAGAAAAGAACGCGGCGTATAGAGCAACACTGCATTCAGTAGCAACACGAAGAACGAAAGAAACTTATCGGGAGAAGAGGAGAGAGGAAAAGCGTATTTTCAGAAGAAAAAAGAAGGAACAAGAAAAACGTGAGCGTGAGAAACTCGAGATGTTCAGGAGTCAGAATGAAGTCCGAAAATTTTACCGGAGTGTAAAACACAAGACTGAAGGATATGGTGCAGGCATATTTTCCTGAAAAGATGACCAAGGGAATCTGGTAACTGATACAGATAGCGTACTGAGAATCTGGAAGGAGCACTTTATGAAGCTTTTGGTATCAAATATGGATGGCGATGAAGATACCCCAGAACCAATTGTAAATGACAATGTTGAATGTCTACCACCTAGCCAAAGCGAGGTTAAAACAGCCATTAATCGGCTGAAAAACAATAAGGCAGCAGGAGCTGATGGACTTCCCGCCGAATTGTTTAAGACCGGTGGCGAAATGCTGGTAAGGAGTACGCATCAGCTAATTTGCGAAATTTGGCAGGAAGAAAGCATACCCAACGATTGGAACCTCAGCCTACTACTATGTCCCGTACATAAGAAAAGAGACAAAACGGTTTGTGCAAATTACCGAGGTATAAGTCTCCTTCCCATCGCATATAAAGTGTTGTCGAGCATACTGTGTGAACGGTTAAAACCCATGGTCAATGAAATAATCGGGTCATAGCAATGCGGTTTTAGACCTGGTAAGTCGACAATTGACCAAATCTTCACACTGCGCCAAATATTGGAGAAGACCCACGAAAGACAAATCGACACATACCACCTATTCGTCGACTATAAGGCCGCGTTCGACAGTCCAATTAGAGCAAAGCTGTTTCAAGCCATGTCTGAGTTTGGCATCCCTGCAAAACTAATTCGACTATGCAGGATGACATTGGCTGACACAAGATCAGCGGTTAAAATAGGAAAGAACCTCTCTGAGCCTTTCAACACAAAACGAGGTTTCAGACAAGGTGACAGTCTATCGTGTGACCTATTTACTGGAAAAGGTCATACGAGATGCTAATATATATACGGCCAGAGAAAAAAACAGCACGATATACAATAAAGATGTAATGTTGCTTGCATACGCAGATGACATAGACATAATAGGTAGATCAGCGCGAGCCGTAACAGCCACCTTTGGAAAAAATGAAAAAGAGTCTGCCAAAGTGGGTCTGGCAGTCAACGGCAATAAGACGAAGTTTATGCTATCAACACGCAAGTCGTCCAGTAGACTCGGACCAACTATGGATGTTGATAATTATAAATTTGAGATAGTAAATGACTTTATCTACCTCGGCACCGCCATAAATAAAATCAACAATATAATCCTTGAAATAAAGAGAAGAATAATATTGGCCAACAGATGCTACTTTGGTCTAAGTAAACAGTTTAAAAGTAAAACCACCTCTCGTCAAACAAAACTTACGCTCTACCAGACACTGATACTGCCCGTACTTATGTATGGATCTGAAGCATGGGTACTTGCGAAAGCAGATGAGGCAGAACTTGGTGTGTTTGAGAGAAAAATTCTTCGAAAGATTTATGGACCAATATGCGTTGACGGTGAATACCGACGTCGTATGAGCCACGAGCTATACCAGCCGACCGACATCGATATAGTAAAACGTATCAAACTACAACGATTGCGTTGGCTTGGCCATGTCAGCAGGATGGATAAAGATGCCCCCGCCAAAAAGGCTCGTATTCAAGACCCACTCGACGGTATACGCCCCAAGGGAAGGCCAAAACTCCGATAGAAGGACCAAGTTGAAGAAGATATCACAGAACATGGCATCCAAAATTGGAGAAGTAAAGTAAAAGATCGGTGCGTTTGGAAATCTATTCTTAGTTCGGCTTATGGAACAAGACGTTCTGCTTAATACAAAAGCCATCTAAGTAATCTAAAAAATGTGTTCAGCCAGGTGAAAAGTACCACCTACGGGACTATATCAAAGTGCCAACCTATCTTTATAATTTTTGGTGGAAAAGTCTTGTAACTGCAGAGAACCTCAAAACTCAAATTAAATTGAGGGTAGTTCCATCAAACAATGTAGACCCTCAAAATGCCGAAAATCGGGAGGTACCGTTATATAGGAGCTATACGAAATAATGGACCTATGTTGACGAATTTTAGTGAAGAAGTTTCGTGATCACTGAAAATTCAAATGTCAAATTATAGCTAGTTCGATTAAAAATTGTTGCTAAAATTCTCAAAATACCGAAAATCGGGAGGTATCGTTATATGGGGGCTATACCAAAACATGGACCTATGTTGACGATGTTTGGTGGAGAAGTTTGATGACCACTGAGAACCTCAAATGTCAAATTACAGCTAGTTCGGGTGAAAATTGTAGCTAAAATACTCAAAATATCGAAAATCGGGAGGTACCGTTATGTGGGGGCTATACCAAAACATGGACCTATGTTGACGATGTTTGGTGGAGAATTTTGATGACCACTGAGAACCTCAAATGTCAATTTACAGCTAGTTCGGATGAAAATTGTAGCTAAAATTCTCAAAATACGGAAAATCGGGAGGTACCGTTATATGGCGGCTATACCAAACCATGGACCTGTGTTGGCGATGTTTGGTGGAGAAGTTTGATGACCACTGCGAACCTCAAATGTCAATTTACAGCTATATTAATTGTTCCACAAACATCCCATAAGGGACAAGGGAGACTTCTCTCATATCAATTAGTGCACCCCGATTCATATTAGCTCAATGATATGGGACCTACTGTTTATCGCCAACTCCGAACGGCGTGTCTAAGACACCACTTTTGTAGAGAAGTTTTACATGGCTGAAATAATCAGGAAATGTCGCTATGCCACCGTTGAAAAGTATTTTGATTTTGCCTGGCCGGGGAATCGAACCCACGACCTTATATGTGCAAGGCGGGTATGCATACCATTGCACCACGGTGGCACCAAATTTACAGCTAGTTTGGGTTAAAATTGTAGCTAAAATTCTCAAAATACCAAAAAATTTGAGGTACCGTTATATGGGGGCTATACCAAACCATATATCAATGTTGGCGATGTTCGGTGGAGAAGTTTTATGAGAACTTCAAATGTCAAATTACAGCTAGTTCGGGTGAAAATTGTAGCTAAAATTCTCAAAATATCGAAAATCGGGAGGTACCGTTATATGGGGGCTATACCAAAACATGGACCTATGTTGACGATGTTTGGTGGAGAAGTTTGATGACCACTGAGAACCTCAAATGTCAATTTACAGCTAGTTCGGATGAAAATTGTATCTAAAATTCTCAAAATACCGAAAATCGGGAGGTACCGTTATATGGCGGCTATACCAAACCATGGACCTATGTTGGCGATGTTCGGTGGAGAAGTTTGATTACCACTGAGAAACTCAAATGTCAATTTACAGCTAGTTCGGATGAAAATTGTAGCTAAAATTCTCAAAATACCGAAAATCGGGAGGTACCGTTCTATGGGGGCTATACCAAAACATGGACCTATGCCCATATCCTTTGGAATATACGTTTGTTGATTACTAGGAACCCTAAACGTCAAATTAAAACTAATTCGGTTTGCAAATGTGACTAAAAACTTCAAAATACCTCAAATCGGGAGGTACCGTTATATGGGGGCTATACCAAAACGTGGACCGATATAGTCCATCATCGAACTTGACCTGCCTGCAAACAAAAGACGCATATTCCCAAAATTTCAGCATCCTATATGATTACCACAGACGGACGGACGGACCGACGGACGGACGTGCACAGATCGACTCAGAATTTTACACTGATCGAGAATATATATAATATACAGGGTCGCAAATGATTATTTCAATGCGTTACAAACGGAAAAACAAACTTAATATACCCTCCATACTATGGTGGAGGGTATAAAAAAATATATTCTCTCCACCATAATATGGTGTCCGCATGTCCGTCTGTTGAAATCAAGATACAGCTCGCAATATTTAAGATAGAGCTTTGTAATTTGGTATAGAAGTTTCTTTTACTCCTAGGATGTTTGCTATATCGGTCCACGTTTTGATATAGCTCCCATATAGCGTTACCACCTGATTTTCGGTATTTTAAAGGTTTTACTTAATCTTCGTTGGGGGTATAAAACATTTCCCCAGGTTTTTGTCGGTATAGGCCCACACCTTCATATAGCCCTCATAGAACGGTACTTCCCGATTTTCGGTATTTTGAAGGCTGTTGCCTCATATTCCACCGAAATGGCTAAAATTTCATATTTAGTCTTCACTTGGGGTGTAAAACTTTCCACATGAATTTTGTCGGTATAGGCCCACGCCTTCATATAGCACCCATAGAACGGTACCTCCCGATGCTCGGTATTTCGAAGGTTGTGGCCTCAATATTCCTCGAAAATGACTGGAAGTTTTTATTTATTTTGTATTCATTGGTGGTATAAAAATTTACCCCAGAAATTTGTGGGTACGGGTCTACGCCGTAGTTTAGCCGCCATAGAACGTTACCTCCCCATTTTCGGTATTTTCAAAGTTATGACCGTAATGTGTGGCGGGGCTATACCTAATTTCTGGCATATCGTCGATGTCATGCTTACGTGTTCCATACGCCATTTTTGAGATGCAGGTTTTCCGGTATCCTCTTTCTGAATATTTTGTCGGCCATCTCCTATCTGCTCTAGTTTCCGAAATATCCAACTTTCGATACGAAAGCTTTTTCACTTTTTTTCAGTTATCAAATTAATATTTTAAAAACTAACAAGCTTAAAAATACATTTAAAAAATCAGAACTTTAATTTTCGACTTAAAAGTTTTTAATTTATTTAGGCAAACATGGAAACATTTTTTGTCACTTTGTTCCATATGGTGTACAATATTTCACATTTGTGCATAAGGGTTCATATGGAACAAATCAACAAAAATCCTATTTTTAAAAAATTCTCTATAACTTTTTTGTTCCAATATATATTCCTCTATATGTATGCAAATATTTTCTGTATACTATTATTAATAATTAAAGATTCTTTAAATATATTCTTTAGTCAGCTTCACGCAGTTGTGACGCAAAACATTAAAATGCGATTTTCTCAAAACGGGCAAATGGTGTATGGAAGACGTAAGCATGAGACCGACGATATAACTAAATTTTTTAGAATGCAAACAACTGAATCATAGAGAACTCGAAATATTAAATTACGTTAAACCAAGTTTAAAAGAAACTTTTGAAAAAGTTTGTAAGTTAACTTTTACTTTGGTATGTGACGGCAGGGGTTTTTTTGGTGCTTTTGGTCCATTATCAGAAAGCATGGACTTACTCCGGAAAAAAATTTTACCGTTGTAATAGTCCACGACTAGTCCTCAAACTGCACTTTTGCAAAATTTTGTGTATTCCAACCTGATACATGTCTGGGCGAAATTATATGAGAGTTATCTTGCGGTTTTGCCATTTTGGTTGGTGCAATCAGGTTTTCTTGGAGCCGTAAGGAGAGAGACCGCAAGGACAACCTGATGAAAAAAATTTCGAAACGATCTCAGTGGAGTTATTATACTTCACTTTTTCCGAATTTTTTGTGAGAGGTACCCAAAGTAGTGGACCGATATAGTCCAAATTCGAACCCGACCTATATCTGAAAAAAATAATACGATGTGCAAAGTTTGTACTAAATCGATTGCTCCCTTCGAGAGTTATCGTTCACACCATTTTAAGAAAAAAATTTAATTGTTGTGAGGGAAGTAGCCGAGGGGTAGGACCGATATGGCCTATCTTCGAACTTAAAATAAGTTTGGTCGAAATATTACGATGTGAAAATTTAGTTCGAATCGGTTGATGCGTTCGAGAGTTATTGTGCGCCACAGCCAGCCAGACAGGCGGACAGAGAGACAGACGGACGGGCAGGGCTAACTCGACTCCAAAATGCCTGAAACGAGCTTCGTCCAAACATACTTGGGGTCTAAAATCATTATTTCGATGAGGCACATTTTTGGCTCTTGGTACAAAGAGATGTTCTCTCAGAAGACATGTTAACCAATATAGGACTTCATCAGGGATATACGTATTATTTTTCAGTTAATTTTCTTCACCTATTCTTCCAAGATGTTCTTCCAATTTACAGAATCGACATTGAATTGTCAGTGGTTGGATCAGCAACTTGCGGTGTTAGATGATGGGAGGTCATATAATCAGACAAAAGCGATCAGAACTGGGAATAGTGCATTATTAACCGTAATAGTCCATATCGCAATACTGCTGTTTAAAATTCATATTTTTTTTGGCCTGTTTTTGAGGCAAAAATTAATAGCGGTGGACTTATGGCCTTTTTTTAAATTTTTATTGCTTTATATGCAAAAGTAAGAAAGAATTTTTCTTAATATTTTTACACACATTCAACATCTTAAAACGACTACGATTATAACGAATAAAAATTGTTACCCCGCGTGTAGAATTTTTTACAATTTGTTAGGATTTACAGGCCGGTTTTTAAGCACAAGCGGATAGCGACAAATTTAAGCACTGTTTCAAATATTTTAACATATGATATTTAATAGTAAGCATTAATAAGAATTTTGCATATGAACACGTTTATAACTAACGCCGGATATAACGAACAAATTTTCTCTTTCCTACCCCCTGTTCTCATTTTAGCTACTTTATTCGTTCCAATCCAGTGAATGCGGTTAAAACGAAATTAAAACGGTTATAATGAACTAAAATATTGATCCGCCAAATTTTTTATAAGCATTGTTATGTTTAAAATATTGATTCGCGAAGAGATCTTTATAAATATTATTTTTTAAAACTACCAAATAAATCACGCAATCATGATCCCTAGTTAGAACGTATTACGGCTATAATTAACAAAAATGTTGACCACAACACTTCTGTACATTTTTAGAACACATGGTGAATATTTCTTTAAAGAAAATATCTTTTAAGTCCAAATCGGATGCTTTTTGTGTTTAATATTTCCTTCACCAAACAAAAAATTTAAAAAATATTTATTTTTCTGCAAGGAGGGCACCTTCAAAAAAGCGATATAACTTAAAAAACGCAAAAAATCGCACACTAGTATTTATGTAGTTGATTCAAAACCCTTTGCTGAAGATATTTCCGTTGACAGAATTTCAGACAAAGTTGGACAATTTTGTAAAAGTCTATAATATAAAACTATAATTTTGTAACAAAATAATTTTTCGGTTGTATCTTATATGTAGATTTTTTTGCGGTAACAAACATTTTGAAGAAAATTATTTCTTAAAACAGAAAGAACACACCGCCACCATTCTACTGAATATCATATCTTTGTATTTGATTATTACCAAACTTTTACAAATTGCGTTAAAATTCTGCTCTAAGTTTTAATATTTTTTAAATTTTTTTATTTTGTCTTGAAAATTTTGATTTTAACTTGGAATTATACCGCGAGATTTGAATATTTTTGAAAACAAATTGCACATCCATAGAATTTGACGTGTTCTATCTTCGAATCAAATTAGAAAACTCGCGTTATTAAAAGTGCAAAAATCGACTTTTTGCCTAAAAACCTGTCCAAATTACCTATAGTGCAATGGCATGAAAGTTCCAGCAACCATTGCATATGATTGGGATCTGTTTAAATTTTTAAACAGGCATATCTTTCCTCTTATTTGAACGAGGAAGAGAAACTTCATTTCGTCTCTGCAGCCGCCTGTTTCCTTAATTTCGGCTTCAACATTGGCTAAGGCTGCTTTCAGTTAAGCATAATTGCTCAACAAATTCCGCACACAGAAGTACTCTATGTTTGTTGTTGTGGTGGACCCAATGACAATGCAAAGAACGCGATCCAGCAAATGCTGGTAAACTTGGGTGTGAGTTGACCTTTCTCTCGAAACTAAAACGACTGTCTTTTCGGCTACAATCATCACAAATGATCACAATTTACCATTTTTTTTTTTAAATTTAAGATCCGCCAATCTAATTTCTAAAAGTTCATTTTTAAAACCTAAGGACCCTTATATTCAATGCTCTCAAGGCATTTGCCATCAAATTGCATGCTCTTCTTCTACAGATAAAGTGTGCATACCACGTATTCCTTCACCCGAACAGTGGACAGCCTTGTGGGTTCCTGACAGGTATGGGGTTGGAATTTCAATGACCTCAACGGAAATCTGATAGCACACCGCTGCAACTTGTGTAGGGTTGGGATTTCAATGATCTCAGCGGAAATCTGATAGCACACCACTGCAATTTGGGTTGAGTTGGGATTTCAATGATCTCAGCGGAAATCTGGTAGCTCACCGCTGCAACTTTTGTTGGGTTGGGATTTCAATAATCTCAGCGGAAATCTGATAGCACACAGCTGCAACTTTGTGAAACGGCAGCTTTGAGCTTCGATTCCCTTTGCTTGTTGATGCTGCATTGTAATCCTCCCAACGTTTTGTATTTCTTCACCGCTTCCAAATAATGACGCTGAAACCTTCAAAATACTCAAAATATGAAGCCGTGTACCTATGCCGACAAACTTCGGGTGGAATGTTTTATACCTTCATCGAAGAATAAATACCATATTTCAGTAATTTCAGTGAGATATTGAGGACACAACCTTTAAAGTACCAAAAACCGGGTGGTATACTTCTATGGGGCTATGCGGGCCTATATCGACAAATTTCGGGTGGAATGTTTTATACCCCCCTCGAAAAATAAATACCAAATTTCAGCCATTTCAGTGGGATATTGAGGCCACAACCTTCAAAATAACGAAATCGAAAATCGGGAGGTACACTCTTATTGGCGCTATATGTACATGAGGACCTATAATGACACATTTCTGGTGGAATATTTTATACGTCCATGGAATAATTAAGTACTAATTTTCAGTCATTTCGGAGGGTTATTGAGGTTACAACTTTAAAATACCGAAAATCGGGAGGTACCGTTCTATGGGGGCTATATGAAGGCGTGGATCTATACCGAGAAATTTCTCGTGCAATTTTTATACCCCATCGTGGACCTATACCATTGGTGATGGTAATTTTTGTACCCTCAACAAAGACCAAATTCCAAATTTAAGCCATTTCGGTGGGATATCGAGGACAAAATACCTTTAACCGTGAGGGACGTTGGCCAATGGGGCTATATTAATACAAATTTCTGGAATGTAGTTTATACCCCCAGTGAAGACAAAATACTAAATTTCAGCCATTTGTGTGGGATATTTAGGCAGCAATCTTCAAAACGACAAAAATCAGAAGATATCCTATGGAGGCTATATGAAGATGTAGGCCTACAACGAAAATTTCATGTGGAAGGTTTATAGCCCTGACGAAGACTAAACATAAAATTTCAGCCATTTCGGTTTGATAATGAAAGTAAAACCTACCAAACACCTAAAACGGGCCCTCATTTTATGGGGGATATATGAAGAGGTGGACGTATACCTACAAATTTGTGATGGTAATGTTTGTACCCTCAACAAAGGCCAAATTCCAAGTTTCAGCCATTTAGGTTAGATATTAAGGCCACATCCTTCAACCTATCAAATACAGGAAGGTACCGTTCTATGGGAGCTATATGAAGACGGTGGTCTATACCGACAAATTTCAGGTAGAAAGATTTATACCCCAACGAAGACAAAATACTAAATTTCAGCCAATTCGGTGGGATATTGAAGCCGCAATCTTCAAAATGCCGAAAATCGGAAGGCACCCTTCTATGGGGGCTATATGAAGACGTAGGCCTATATTTTACAAATTTCTGGAGGAATACCTTTTACCTCAGGGAAGAACAAATACCAAGTTTTAGCCATTTCAGTGAGTTACTGAGGACCACAACTTTCAAAATACTGAAAATAGGGAGGTTCCGTTCCTTGAAGAATATATTTTATACCCCCGCCAAGACCAAGTACCAAATTTCAGCCATGTCGGTGGGGTATTGAGGACCACAACTTTCAAAATACCGAAAATATGGAGAATCCGTTCTTGTGGTATATTTTTTTGCAACGGTTGAAAACTAAGTATCAAATTTCATCAACTTCGGTTTGATAAGGACGCTGAAACCTTTAAAATACCAAAAATCGGAAGAAGGTTTACAGGCCCAGCGAAGACTAAGTATCTAAATTCAATCATTTCAAAATACCGAAAATCGATAGATATCCTTCTATCGGGCTATATGAAACCGTAGACCAATACCAACAGTTCTCTTCTGCAATGTTTTATACCCGCAAAGGAGACGAAATACCAAATTACAGCCAAATACCAAAGTTTGCTTTTAAAATAACGAAACTCGGGGTTACTGTTTGACGGGGGCTATATCAAAACATAGGAACCTTACTACACCAGTCAGAATGATAGCTGAGGTTCTTCTATTGGTGGTGGTTGTACCCCTAGAACCTCATTCAAAACAAAATTGTTTGTGCCACGAGGACCTTCGTCATCGTTCCTGTTTGCTAGATTTGCTCTAGCACCTTTTCCTTGTAACACATTAAACCTTCTGCTTCTCACCATAAATATCCTTCCTGAGGGTATTCCTCTGTTATATGTGGTGTTCTTTAATCTTGCTCTCAAAACATGTTTCAAATTTAGTTTTTCAAAGAAATATTACGAAAAGTTAGTTTAAATCTAATGAAGGCAATTGTGATGGGCTCAAATTGTAAAATTACGCAAAATGATAAACTATTAATGATTTCTTCGCATTTCAGTTAAAGCCCCCCTTTTCACCCATTCCCACAATGACCGCCACCATTGTGGCATAAAATTTATTAAATTTACAATGCATTTTTTTTCTATTTATGACGTTCAAATATCCAATGTTTACATTTAATTAAAAAACCATTCAAAAACTGTTTATGATGTTTGTTTTGTTGTCGCGACTATGTTCTATACCACTCCTCGGTTACGCTGTGTATACGATAAATTTTACATGCAAATAACATGTCCTACAACCACAAAAATATTATAACGTGGCAGAATTGAATTGAACCCAACGGACTACATGATTGAACAAATGTGAGAGCATATACTGCACTGCCCTGCATGCATATGCATGTGTAAATATGATAGAACTATGTGGACTAATATTAGTATATACAGTTTTGTGTTTATATTTGTACAAACGTATGTATATATGGACAATTTTATATACGCGAATAAATTTATTTGTGACTTGACCACCAAATGGCAAGCCATAACGGGTGGGGTGACTTCTTGCTGGCTGGACATTAATTTAATTGTTGTTACAAAATTTGAGTTGCGTTTGTGAAATTCTACGTAAATTTGACCCAGCAAACTGTGTGTGACTTAGCATAAATTCCTTTTTATATCAACCACAGGGAATTTTTCTAACTACCTGAAATTTTAAGGAAAAAACAAGTAAGAAAAGTCTATAGTCGGACGGAGCCGACCATGGGATACCCTATACCACTATCCCTGGACAATCGCTCTCCACGGAACTTCTTTTCAATGATTGTGAAAATTTAATTATCAAATATCAGAGTTGTAATGTATAAAACTTATGACCAAAACCAAAAAGTTATCTAGCATGACAAAGACATTTTTGTAGCAGGAAAGGAAAATTTAGTTCACACAAACTAAAATGTAATTATTTAGTACTACTACTTCTGTTGTTTAACCGCTACGTTATTGAAATTTTTACCAATTTCACACAAAAGTTTCAGTCCATTTAACCCGCTAAGTATTATCTGATCTTCACGTTGGTTTGTACGCTTCTTCTTCATCATAAACTCAAACTTTGATTAACATTTTCAGGGTTATTATTTTGACCTACAGAGCCGCTACAAAATTGGTTAAAATTTTGTTTTTGGTCCATTTCATCCCTTGAACATTTCACGATCATCACCAAAAACTAAGCATTTCTATTATGGCCCTAACCCAACCTCCTTAAAAAATTCGTTACAATCGGTCCATAATTGCGGCCTTAAGCTTGTTGACAATTTTTAATGCACGAACACACACCGCTAAATCGCTTTATCTCGTCGAGATATGAATTTTGGCATACCAAATAAGGTGTCTAGGACGAATATTTCGTGGTGTTACATAAACTTTTGGAGAGACAATATGTAGCATGGGATAAAAATGTGGTTTTATACACAGAACCCATTATATATTAGGCAGTATGCCCGTTATCTAGCAAACACTTTATTGCAATTTACATCAGAGGAAAGGTCAGTAGTTTTTTTCCATATGTAGGCTACTTTGCGAAATATATATGTCCGCAAGGAATTAAAATATCGACAAAAAATAAAATTTTTATATTTTTCATACAAAGGTTATGGTCCTTTTCACCCGCTAAAGAATATCAGACCATCATTCAAAATTGTAGGTATCTTTTTCGACCTATACTCTTACCCGGTGCAAAATTTCGTGACTATTGATGTATAATTGCGATTTCTAGCGAGTTTATTATTACACTACAAACAAATAACGGGATATATTAGGCTGTAACTCTGTTATCTAATCATGCACACCAACATAATTGGCACCAATTGATACGTAAAGCGTTCCACTTTCAAGTATACCTCACTTGTCCGCAATGTCACTTCCAGGAATTAAGATATAAGCTGTATATTAAAAATTTTCACAATTTTCACACAAAAGTTTTGGTCCATTTAACCCTCTAAATATTATCCGATCGCCATCTCAAATTGCAAGCTGCTCCTTTGTGATGTACTCTTACCTTATTTAAAATTACGCGTTGATCGGACAATTATTGAGACCTACAGAGCCGCTAGAAAATTGGATAAATATTTTGTTTTTGGTCTATTTCACCCGCTAAATATTTCACGATCATCACCAACAAGAATAAGGATCTATTCTGATCTGAACCCGACCTCCGTACAAAATTTCGTGACGATCGGTCCATAATTGCGGCCTGGAGCGTGTTTACAATTTATAATGGACAGACGGACGGACGGACGGACGGACGGACAGACACACATCTCAAAATCGCATTATCTCGTCGAGATATGAAGAATGGTATACCACATTGGGGGTCTCCGACGAATATTTCGCGGTGTTACATGAATTTTTACCAAAACAAACTTATAATACCCTTTTCCACATTGTGGTATAGGGTATAAATATATACATCTTATGTAGTTGTTTTAGTTTTTAATTTGCTTAAAATTATTGGTACTACACTTTAATTGAATATTTTCCAAACCACTGCTCCTTTTCGATGTTGGGTTAGTCGTATGTACCTCTTATTTGTGTAACACCCTCCGTGAATGGGAACCTCGAATTTATATACGTTGTTAAATTAAAACCGTAACGAATTGCCATATTGAATGTGCAAATTAATTTTTTTCACCATAATTTTTATTTTTGCGGTTTCGGTGTGGGCAAAAATAATAAAACAAAAAAGACACAGAAAGTATACCCCGACGCATTGTTTTTAAATACATTAGTTTTAATGCAATAATTGAAATGACAAATATATATGATTTTTATTTTTTGTAGAAAATGCGGATGATTGGGACAAGTTTTGATACAGTATCCACATCAAACAACCATCAAATTTTTGAATACACCTAATTATGTCTTAATTAGACACCATTATGTAAACTATATATACCAAGGAAGGATCCTGACCGGCTTTAGCATGGCAAAAGGTCAGGATTTATCTTGATCCCTCCTTCATCTCAAGTGGACGCTGACCTCCAAGTTGTGTCACCTGGAGAGCTGCCTTTAACGTTAAAAACTTGGGTCTGGGCGTCGGGTTAGTAACCCTGTCCTAGAAAAAGCAGCCTTCTATGAAAAAAACGAAAGAAAAGAAAAACAAGTTGACGAACCCCGCAAACGTTTTAACGACCTTGATGTGCGAATCTGCACATGGAATGTTCGCACTCTTTATAGAGAAAGAGCATTTTACGCATTGGCAGATGTACTTGAAAATACAAGGCCGACATTACTGTTATACAGGAAATACGATGGAACGGGAAAGGCGTCACAACAACACCTAAAGGTGACACAGTGGTCATTAAAGCTGCCGTGACACAAAGCATGAGTTTGGTTGCGGATTTGTAGTTGGTCGGAGGTTAAAACATCTGGTCTCCAGCTTCACCCCAGTGAATGAAAGACTCGCTGCAAATTGATTAAAAACAAAATTTTTCAACATCAGCTTTATATGCGCTCATGCTCCCACTGAAGACAAGGACGAACAGACCAAAGATATATTTTACGAGAGCTTAGGAAAATTCAGTCTCCACAGTGAAACATCTGACAATGGTATGATGCTGATAGACTTTGTAGCTGTAAAAAACATAGTAGTTAACAGTGCCACACAAGGGCACCTGGATGTCTCCAGATCAAAGAACAAAAAATCAAATTGATCATGTTGTGATAGATGGAATACATTCATCGAGCGTGTTGGATGTACGATCGTTCCGAGGACCAACCATAGATTCGGACCACTACCTTGTTGCAGCAAAGGTATGTACCCGTCTAAACGTTGCAAATAAAGCACGAACAGATACAACACGGAAGTTGGACATCGGTAAGCTGCAAACACAACAGATAGCCACAGCATATTCCACTCAACTAACCCAATTGCTGAATGAAGGCAGTCCTCGTCCCGATAACATATCAGAACAATTTCAAATTATTGCCCACTCCATGGAAACAGCCGCCAAATCCATACTTGGATACCAGAGACCTCCACCAAGGAATCCAGGGTATGGCCAGGAGTGTCGTGCTGCTACCGAAGAGAAAAATGCGAAGAGAGAAATGGAAAAGAAGGAGTATGAAAAAATCGAGATGTACAGGAGCCAGAATGAAGTCCGAGAGTTCTACCAAAGATTAAAACATCAGATTGATGGCCTGTACCAAGCGCATCTTCCTGTAGAGACCAGCAAGGTAATTTGGTAACTGATACAGATATCGAAACTGATACAGGTTATTAAAAGAACATTTTTCAAAATTGTTGGTATCAAATAGCAGCGAAGACGACTAAGATACCACCAACCTAATCCCAGAAGATGGTATTGAATGTATACCACCCGGCCAAGATGAGGTAAAGACAGCAATAAACCGGCTGAAGAATAATAAGGCAGTAGGAGCTGATGTCCTACCAGCCGAGCTGTTCAAAACCGGAGGCGACACGCTGAAAAGGTGTATTCATCAGCTAGTTAGCACCATCTGGCAGGAAGAACGAGTACTCGACGATTGGAACCTGAGTATCCTGGAGATAAAAAGAAGAGATAAGACTGTATGCTCTAACTATAGGGGCATAAGTCTACTCCCCATTGCCTACAAGATCGTGTCGAGACAATTGGCCATACCAATGGGGCTTTAGACCTGGCAAATCCACCATTGAGCAGATATTTACCCTGCGGAAAATCCAGGAGAAAACCCAAGATATGCAGATCTGCACCTATCACCTTTTTGTCGATTACAAAGCAGCCTTCGACAGCCCCCTACGTTCAAAGATATTCCAAGCCATGTCTGAATTTGGTGTACCTGCAAAGCTCATCGGGCTTTGTAGAATGACATTAACCGATACTCGATCCACAGTTAAAATAGGAAAGAACCTCTCCGAAGAGTTTGGTACCAAAATAGGTTTCAGACAAGGTGTGTTCTTTTCAACATTCTGCTGGAAAAGGTTATACGAGATGCGAAGGTGAAAGGAAGTGTCACAATATATACAAACAGCCATATGTTATTTGCTTATGCCGATGACATTGACATCACAGGTCGATCAGTAAAGGAAGTAACTGATACCTTTGAAAAAGTCGAAAGGGAATCTGCTAAAGTTGGTATAGCGGTAAACAGCGAGAGGACAAAGTTAATGGTGAAGTTGGTTCCTATAATTCTGAGGTAGTAAAGGACTTCGTCTACGTCGGCACAACCAACAACATCAGTTGTGAAATACAAAGAAGAATAGAGTTGGCCAACAGATGCTACTTCGGACTGAGTAAGCAGTTTAGGAAAAAAGCCACATCTCGTCAAACAAAAACAACGCTTTACAAAACACTGATACTACCCATGCTGATGTATGCTTCAGAAACTTGGGTACTTGTGCAAGCAGACAAGGCAGTGCTTGGTGTGTTTGAGAGAAAAATTCTTCGAAAGATCTTTGGACCAATCTGCGTTGACGGTGAATATCGACGTCGTATTAACCACGACCTGTATCTGCTATACAACGACATCAGTGTAGATAAACGTATCGAGATGCAACGATTGCGTTGGCTAGGCCATATCATAAGAATGAGCGATGATGAACCCGATAAATACATGCCACATGGTGCAGGGAGAATTGGCAGCCCTAAGCTTAGATGGAGCAAACAAGTGGATGAAGAAGCGAAGCAGTAAACAGAGAGAATTGGATATGTTTTCTTAGTTCGGCTTATAGAACAAATGTTCTGTAATGAGCCAGCTAAGTAAGTAAGTATGTAAATGTGGTTCATAGCCCAATCTGAAACCAAAGCATAGTAAACACGGACCTACAAAACTGACAGTCATCGATGTCTATTTCGTTAATATCAAAGTCTAGCTGAATAATTAATTTCCTAATCTCTAAAAAATGCTTTCGTACTTTTTTAGATAAACAAAAGTTTGTATTGACTGTCACTTCTGAATGATGGTGTGTATTCCCCTTAAACAAAAAAATCGAAATATCATTGCATCTATCTGTCAGTCTGTCCACTATAAATTGTAATAAAGCTCCAAACTAAAATAGCTTCGTTTTACCTGGAATAAACATAGTTTATGTGTTTATGGGTAATATTTGAGGGGATGAGAAGATTTTTAGTCGATTTTACAGCCAATAAAGCACTGTCCACTAGAGTTGGGTAATCTCGTTCAATCATCACTATCTCGTTCAACGGACACCGGTAATTTCCTTGAAAAAACTGCGTGTACTTAATTTCACACGTTGGTTTTTATGATGTTACTCATTCGTCTTTGAACGAGGACAGTGTTCCGGATCGTTCAATTGAACGAGATTACCCAACTCTAGTGTCCACTCCTTTGTAAACCTCCCACATGAATGTACAGCTAAGTCCAGATTTTTACAGAAGGTGGCCTTTGTGATCTCTATTGTAAAGCTAAAATGTTATCTCCAATATTTTCCTTGGTAATGGTGGAATGGGGTTAAGAGCATTGCAATGATAAACTTTTACTGTAAGGGCTACTAGATAAATTTCTGGCCTAGGCAATATTAAACGATGCTCGCTCAAAGATGAAGGTTGTGAATGTCGTCCAAAAACGGTCTGTGTGCTCGAAACCATTGATGACGTGCTTGAACTGGTAATTCAACATCGTCATGTGCCATACGGTGAGATAGAGGCGTCCTTGGGCATTACTTTCTCCGACATTCAATCGATATTGCATGAGCACATGTCCATAAAAGAATTTATTCTCGTTGGATCCAGCACAAGTTGAAAATGGTTCAAAGGAAGGCTATTGTCAATTGGTGCAAAGGAATTTTGAACAAGTAAAAACACAAGTTGTATTAAAATAAAATGGAACAATTAGTTTCCTTTCGTTTATGAAGAAGACTAAATACCAAATTTCAGCAATTTCAAAATACCGAAATTCAGGAGGTACTGTTCTATGGGGGGCTATATCAAAACTTCGATCTATACCGATAGATTTCTGGCGGAAAATTTTTAGACTCTGATATTTCGGTAAGATAATGTGGGTAAATCCTTCGAATTCCGAACATCAAGAAGTAAAAAAAAGAAGAAGATTTTATAAATTTCAGTCATTTCGGTGGGATATTGACGTCAAGCCCTCGGAATTACGAAAATCAGAAGGTATCGTTCGAAGGGGCTATATCGAAAGTTTTATACCCGAAGACTAAATAACAAATTTTAGTAATTTCGGAGGAATATTGAGGCCACAACCTTCAAAATACCGAAAATCGGGAGGTATTGTTCTATGCGGGATATATGAAGGCGTGGACCTATACAGACAATTTTCATGTGGAAATTCGTATTCCCCAATCGAAGACTAAATACCGTATTTCAACAATTTCGGTGGAATATTGATGCTACAAACTTCAAAATACCGGAAATCCGGAGTCACCATTCTATGGGGGCTATATACAGGCGTGGACCTATATCGACAAAAATCATGTGGAAAGTTTTATACCCCCAACGAAGACTAAATACTACATTTTAGCCATTTCGGTGTGATAATGAGGCTAAAACCTTAAAAATACCGAAAATCGGGTGGTACCGTTCTATGGGGGCTATATCAAAACGTGGACCGATATAGCCCATTTGCAATACCAAACATCCTAGGAGTAGTAGAAACTTCTATACCAAATTAAAAAGTTCTACCTTAAAAATTGCGAGCTTCATCTTGATTTCAACAGACGGACGGACAGATGGACATGGTTATATCGACTTAGAATTTTATCCTGATCAAGAATATATATACTTTATGGGGTCTCCGATCAATATTTCGATGTGTTATAAACGGAATGGCAAATTTTATTATACCCTCCATATTATGGTGGAGGGTATAAAAATACAATCACGGTACTTCAAAGACGTCTGAAAAATCGTCACAGGTGACAAATCATGGATCAAACAGAAATCGAAGGCGAGCCATTTCCAACAAAAGTTTTTCGCCAAAGGAGCACTTCTAAACTAAACGTCGCCTGATTCTTCGAAAAACAAAAACTGGTCATGTGGCGAATGTTCCGCTTGAACAACGTAGGACGGTCAATTCTGAGTGGTACATCACAATTTTCTTGCCTGAAGTCTTCGGAAAAAATCGAAAAATTAAGAAGAGACGCGAACACAAACTACAACGAAGAAAATTCATGCCGATCCGACAAGAAACCATAAACTGTAATTATGCAAAAATAGTTGAAAATTTCTATGTAAGGTACTCGAAGGATTGGACCTATATAGTCCTTATTCAAATCTGATCTCTTACTTACTTACTTAGCTGGCCCATTACAGAACATTTGTTCCATAGACCGAACTAAGAAAAGATCTCCAATTCTCTCTATTTGTTGCTTTGCTCTCTGGAATACCGCGCCTTTTCATCTCTTCGTCCACTTGTTTGCGCCATCTATTTCTTGGCCTGCCAATTCTGCGAACACCGCCAAGCGGCCCGTATTTATGCGCCTTTTTAGCGCATCCAGCAGATACAGCTCGTGGTCCATGTGACGTCGATATTCACCGCCAACGCAGATTGGTCCGTAGATCTTTCGAAGAATTTTTCTCTCAAACACACCAAGCACTGCCATGTCTGCTTGCGCCAGTACCCAGGCTTCGGAGCCTTACATCAGCACGGGTAGTATCAGTGTTTTGTAGAGCGTTAGTTTTGTTTGACGAGATGTGGCTTTGTTTTTAAACTGCTTACTTAAACCAAAGTAGCATCTGTTGGCCAATACAATTCTTCTTTTTATTTCACAACTGATGTCGTTTGTTGTGTTTACGGAGGTGCCAAGATAGACGAAGTCTTTTACTACCTCAAAATTATAGGAACCAACTTCCACAGTTGGTCCGAGCTCAATGGACGATTTGTGCGTAGACACCATGAACTTGGTCTTCTCACCGTTGACCGCCAGACCCACCTTAGCAGATTCTCCTTCGACATTCATAAAGGTATCGGTTACTTCTTTTACTGATCATCCCATGATGTCTATATCATCAGCATAAGCAAGTAACATGTGGCTATTGGTGTAGATTGTGCCA
Source organism: Musca autumnalis (assembly GCF_047663935.1). NCBI lineage: Eukaryota > Metazoa > Arthropoda > Insecta > Diptera > Muscidae > Musca > Musca autumnalis. Next base: position 74,467,811 of record NW_027411977.1, on the reverse strand, counting down.
CTTCTGTTAACGTATGTCTCTCGTATAACCTTTTCCAGCAGGATGTTGAAGAGATCACGCGAAAGGCTGTCTCCTTGTCTAAAACTTCTTTTGGTACAATACTCTTCGGAGAGGTTCTTTCTTATTTTAACTGAGAATCTCGTGTCAGTTAAAATTTAAAATTTACAAAGCTTTGCGGGGATACCAAATCCAGACATTGCTTGGAACGTAGCTAGCTATTGAAGACTGCTTTATAATCGACAAAAAGGTGGTAGGTGTCGATCTGCATCTCTTGGATCTTCTCCAGGATTTGCCGCAGGGTAAATATCTGGTCAATGGTGGACTTGCCGGGTCTAAAGCCGCATTGGTATGGTCCAATTGTTTCGTTGACCATGGGCTTTAGTCGTTCGCACAATATCCCAGACACTATCTTGTAGGCGATAGGGAAAAGACTTATGCCCCTATAATTGGAGCTTTAAGTCTTACTTGCTTTCTTATGGACAGGACACAGGATTCTCAGTTTCCAATCGTCGGGTACGCGTTCTTCCTGCAAGATGGAGCTAACTAGCTGATGCATACACCTTATCAGCGTGTCGCCTCCGGTTCGGCTGGTAAGTCATCAGCTCCTGCTGCCTTATTATTCTTCAGCCGGTTTATTGCTATCTTTACCTCATCTTGGCCGGGTGGTAAATCTGATCTTTATACGGAGAAAATATTACGACGTGCAAAGTTTGGAGACAATATGTTCATCCTTTCGAGTGCCATCGTGCGCATCATATTAACATAGTTTTTGTTTGCACTAAAATTTTCCTCAAGCTCCGAAAATTGCTAACATATTTCTAATCAAAGTATGCTTTTTAATCTACTTAGCACTTCTAATAAATGTATTTACGTTGTATTCATAGACTTTCCCTTGATAATTAACATAATTCTTTTATCTCCTGTTTTAATCCTTTTTCAAAAATGTCATCATTTTAATTGTTCTCGATAATTCCTTTAAAAATATCCTCTGAACTTTGCAATACCAAATAAAGAGCGGAAAATAATCTTAAATTACAATAGCCGGCATATCTATTTTACATTATCATAATTTATTATTGCTTGATATGCTTCGAAGTTATTTGTTAAAAGGGAAACAAAAGCGCGACAGAATCCTTTTCAGGGCATCTTAAATATTTCCATATCTCAAAAAAAGAAAGAAAGGAAAAGCAAAAACAACCCAAAAATGCCACCATGTCGCTAAATGGCACATGATTTAATCTTCGATCCCTTTTTATTTCGACGACAACAAGGATTCACAAGAACATACACACACAAACATACCCAGAATTCCGGAATTATTATTCATAAAGACTTATTACTTAATGGGTCTATTTACCATTTGGAAATGTCAATAAACCTTAATGAAATGAATGCGTCTTTTGTTAATGATAAATAATTTCTTCCCTCTGCCCATCGTTCTCATTCTTTTCAGCGCATTTACCATTAAAGAAGATTTAAACCACATTTCAGTGTAACTGTCATGCTGTGTGTGTGTGCTTGTGTATGCTGATAGACTATTTGGGGCGACAGTGTATCCTTTTGTGTCCTCAAGAACAAGATAAACAAAGCACACTCTGTTCGAGGTGTATGGGTCCTTTTGTGCGTCCTAAAAGCCCATCATTAATAATAACGAATGTGTCACTGCGTAGGCAGAGCGAACAATCACAAAATATTCGCGCACTCCATTGTCTTGCAGGCGTTGAATTGAAAAGAGGTCTTAGAGAGGTATAATGCCAGCTTAAAAGATTTATGACGCCACTGACCATACTAGTTGTATATTTCAAATGCAATATTTGGGGGTAATTTAAGTAATGTTCTGTATACTTTTTTTAATTTATCTAAAAGAAAATTAACTTAAATAATATTTAGAACTAGATTTAAATTTACATCAAAAAGTAAAAGAGACCAAAACTAGCCATTATTATTTAATTTGTTTGGACATAGATTTTCTAAAAAAAAAAAAAAAAAAAAAAAAACATTGTTCCACAACATCCCATACGGGACAAGGGAGACTTCTCTCATATCAATGAGTGCACCCCAATTCATATTTAGCTCAATGATATGGGACCTACTGTTTATCGCCGAGTCCGAACGGCGTGTCCTAAGACACCACTTATAGAGAAGTTTTTCAAGGCTGAAATACTCAGGAAATGTCGCCAACATTACTGAGGGGTATTTTGCCACCGTTGAAAAATGTTTGGTGTTGCCTGGCCGGGGAATCGAACCACCGACCTTCTGCGTGCAAGGCGGGCGTGCATACCATTGCACCACGGTGGCACCCAATAGATTTTCTACCACACGATTATTATCATTGAGAAGTAATTGTGTGTTGATTTATGCATTGTTTTCCGTTAATGCGCTACGATTGTGGATATTTATTGCATTCTTTGTATTCAAGGCATACCTTAAGTAACCATAGATATCATTCCGAAACATACGCCGTAAACGTCTTTTGTAGACTCTAGCGTTCACAATAATTTAGCTAGAATGCTACATTTTTGCACCCGAGTTTCTTTTTTCTAAGCAGGTAGTACAGGTTTGAAGATGTTTTATATCGGCCGACGTTTTTGTATAGCCCTCATAAAACGGTACCTCCTGATTTAAGGTGTTTTAAAGGAGTTTAGCTACATTTGTTGACCGAACTAGCTGTAATTTGGCACTTGATAAAACTTTTGCACCAAAAATTTTCGGTATTTTTGAGGATTTTACCTAAAATAATTAATCGAACTATCTGTTATTTACCATTTTAGGTTCCTAGCGGTTACAACACTTTTCCACTAAAAATTGGTCCATGTTTTAGTATAGCCCCCATATGATGACCCCCCGATTTCCGATAGTATAAGAATTTTAACTTCAATTTTCAACCCAACTGATGATGCAGCCCGATTGAGAAAAAATGTTAATACATTTTCTGGGTTATCCATGGTCATGAAATAGGTTCAATTAAAATTGTGGACAGTAAAGAAAAATATTCCACTTTAGGTATAACAAGTTCAACCTGGCCGAACTTAATTTTTTTGTAATTATACCCTCAGCCTTTAGGCTAAAAGGGTATATGGGCAATATTATTGAAAATTTAACATCGTTGAAGCCAAGGTTTACCCGTTTATAACTCGCGAATAGTGGTTGTATATTGTACAATTTACATGCTTTTGGATAAAATGAAATGTTTTTAGACTTGGCAAAAAATATTGGCCATCAAAGTTGATTTGCGTGGAAGCTGTGGCTATATTTATGCTAAAAATGGGTAAAAATGGGTTGAACCCAATGTGTCTTTTTTTGTTTTCTCTCGATTTGTGATTAAACCACACTTATTACGATTTTCCCGTTAAAGTAAAAGTAGAAGGCAACTAAATAAGGATCATCTCACTAGTGTATAACTTCTCAAAATTTGATCTGCGTCTACCATTAAATGATGCTGACATTTTGAAGCCAGATTTTAAGTGTTTTTTGAAATTTTCTTATAATTTCGTTCCGCAAACAGGGTTTTCAAAAAATCATATGTAGGAATGAAGAACTCACGATTCTGATTTATTTGATATATGTGTCGTGAATGTAGCCTACACAGCTTCAGAGAAATCTGTATCTAAATACGAAAATTTTGTGCGAACAAATTTCTAAAAATCATATATTTCGGGTCTAATTTGTACAATTGGCATTCGATTTACAAGTGCATGATTGCAAATTTTGGATTTTTACGTTGCGGATCTAATAAATCATTATTCGTTAAAATCCATCTACTAAAACGCGAGATAGGAGAAATTCCAAGGTAGGAAAATCACCTAATATTGTTTTTGAAAATATCGCGCATTTTATCGCGTATTCTGCGGACCGTTTCCACTGCAAAGCAAAAACTAGTGCAGCATCTTCCTTTTTGCGGAAACAGAGATTTAATAACTTCACTGATAAGGGAACTACATTCATTTTATCCCAAAAATAGTGTGTGATGCTACATCCACGGTTCTTGACTGATTGCCTTGAAATAGGTATATATAGATGCAGATTTTCATGGTGACACTAAAACCGGATGCGGAACGAAATTGTATGAACTTTGCGCAAATTAGCGATGTTTTATAGGTTTTTTAATGCTAAGATGCAGCCGATGCTACATCTTAGCGTCCAAATTATATTTTGAAAAATATATACAAATTAAAAGATATGGTCTTGCTGTACATGAAAATCACATGCGGAAAAACGATTTTGATAATTACGCGATTTACACATATTTTAATAATGCATATAAGTTAAAGCGGTTTATTTGAATTCTATTTCCGTTTAAGAAGTCTAATGATTTATTTCAACAACCCGATAACTTTCCTCAATGGGAAACCTTCTATGCGAATGTAGATAAAGCAAAATCCGCCCATTTCCTTGGGAGTTTCAAGAAAAATAAAAGAAGTACTCCAATAGAATTTTTCCAATATTTTCGACTTTAGAATGCATGTGAAAACCATTATTCCAAACCAAAATTAGTTTTTTGTAACACAAATATGTGCTTATTTTGGCTATAACATCCTAACTACTATCCCGATGATTATAAGTTTGGTCTCATTTGATTCCCCGTGAAGTCTTTATTTAAAACTGTTACTTTTTTTGTAATTTTTGACGGGTAAATGGACCTATATTTTCAAAAAATTCGGATTACATTTAAAATTTTGTCAATTTTTTGTAAATTCCGCGAATGCTGAGAAACATTTTACAAATATTATGCAATCTACTTAATGACGTGACTTCGTGATAACTTTTTAGTGATAATTGTGCTCAATAAAATAATTAGCGTTTTTATAATAATTTTTTCTTAAAAGCAGAAGTAAAACCGCGATAACATTTGTCCGCAACAACCAAAAATTTGCTCGCGAGCGGATTTGTACTGGGGAATTTTTTCTTAACCTATGTACCAAAAATCGTTAATGTAGCGCGAAAAGAAAAAATTCAATTTTTTGGAAATGGAATATGAAATAATTGGCAGTTTTGCCCATATACACTTTGATACGGCCAAAAATGTGTCTCATCGATATAACGGTTTTAGATCCCAAGTATGTTTGGACGAAATTCGTTTCAGACAATTTGGAGTCGATTTAGCCAAGCCCGTCCGTCTGTCTGGCTGGTGCGCACGATAACTCTGGAACGGATCAACCGATTCGAACCAAATTTTGAGTGACGTAATATTTTGTCAAACTTAGTTTAAGTTCGAATATGGGCCGTATTGGTCCACTCCTTCGGGTACCTCCCCCACAAAAGTTAAAAATCTGTCAGTAAAATGGTGTGAACGATAACTCTCGAATCAATTTGGTCCAATTTTTGCACATCGTATTATTCCTTCCAAATATAGATTGGGTTCGGATATGGACTATATTGGTCCACTCCTTGCGGTACCTCCCACACAAAATTCGGATAAAGTGAAGTTTAACATCTCCTCCCGGATCGTTTTGAAATTTATTTCAGTAAGTTGTCCATGCGGATAATTCTTGCAGGGAGTTTCTGATTGGTGCAGACTTTGCACATCGTATTATATCATCCAGTTATGTATCAGATTGGAATATGGGCTATTGTCCACTCCTTCGGGTAGCTCCCACACAAAATTCGAAAAAAATGAAATTTAAGAGCTCCTCTCGCATTGTTTAGATTCATTTTCAGTAGGTTGTTCTAGCGGCCTCATTTAAAACGGAACAATATTTTTCCGGAATAAGTCAATACTTCCTGAGATAATGGTCCAAGCTCCAAAACACTGCCGGTACAGACAAAAATAGCTATCGTGCATGATAACTCTAAAACTTGTTCAAAAATTTCTTCCAAACTTAGTTTAATGTAATTTAATATTTTGAGTCCTTTATGAAGAAGTTTGGTTACTAAAAATGTTTGGTATATGTCAATGATTTGGTATAGCCCCACATTACGGTACATACAGATCCAAAATAAATATATATTATATACGGCATAATTGTTGTGCTTTGTTTTTTTTTTGTTTTTTTTTTTTTTTTTTTTTTGGTCAGTGGCTTTGGGTATATCTCTGTCAGCATAACTGACTGATACTTTCTTACTTGTTTTGTAATGTAGGTTTGCATTACAAAAAAATTTTGTTCTCGTTACTTTTAATAGAATTAATCTTTTTCGAAAATCTATGAAAACGAGGTAGATTGCTTATTATTACCGGCAACTGCGTGCGTTTTATTATTTTGTAGAGATTTTTTTTTTCATTCTGCTTATTTCGCAGATTTGCTTGTGTATAGTTACTTTTGTCATTTGCGTCGAACGTTTTACCACTTCCGCGACGACGTTATACATCTACTATGACCAGTTGTTTTAAACGTTTCCGTTCCTTCGATTTGATTCCAGGTGATACCTAAAATCCATTCCCTCCGCCCGATCGTTTTGGACTATCCAATGTGGGGTTTTGATATGCTTCTAAACTTACTGCAGGTATCTTCCTGGGATATCACGTTGTTTGGGGGTGTATGCGGTCTGCAACCTCCATGCGTTTTTTTTTTTCTTCTTTTTCGCTTTTGTGAATTTTGGAAGATGTTACCAGGTACACACATTGCCTCTACGAGCTCGTGGTCGCTATTAATATTGGCGTTACGTTTGGTGCACACATCTAGAAGCACAAATCAATTTGATTTTGTGTATTGCCATCTGAAGATGTCCATCTGTACTTGTATATCCGTTTATGTAGTTATAGCGAGCCACCTATTGTTAGTAACGCTGCCTGACAGAATTCTACAAAACATTCACTATTTTTATGTCTCATACCCATACCGTGTTTTCCTTCGTATTCACAACTAATTTTTGCGTTGAAGTCAGCATATAGGATCAGCAATTATATGTTGGTAATTCCATTTATGGAGGCAGTCAATTGTTTGAGTTTTTCGCTGCCTTCTTTGCTTCTTCGGTTGGCGCATAACGTTGATGGTGAAAAATATTGTAGATGAGAGTCGAAATATTTCTTATGATGTTTTGAATGCATCATCCTAACTTTCAATGGACACACTTCTATAGGGAGCCACTTGATACAAGATAGATGCTCGACATGTGTCCACTCTCGTAGCTCCTTTACCGCTTTGTTCAGTACCATAAACTAAAGATGTGTACCGAACGTCTTCAGTTTATGATATATGCCGCTGTTCCGAAACACCTGATCCCCACTATGTATTCAGCTGCTGCAATACATACGTGTGTCATGAGTCATTAAGGTGAAAAATCCCATTTAAAGGATCAGTTATGAGCAGCAAAGCCGACAGTTTTTGATCGGAAATCGTAAAAAAAAATCGTCAAATCATCAAGAAAATTTGAAAAATCGTCAACATGGTCTAATACAACTAGGTTTGGATTCGTTTATTGGGATTTTTTCGTTGATAGCTTTGTCAATAAGAAAGACAACATAAGATATACAACCCACAGCAATTAATCTAAGTCAATCCCAATTAAACCCTGCTATAAAAACAACTTTCATAAGATGATAGTGTTCCCTGTTGTTTTGAATGACAGCATAGCTTTAATATTGCTTGCTTGACGGCGTGTCCGTCCATGTTTGTCAATTTCTGGACTTCATAAAAAATCGTGGTTTTGAGCCACAAAATCGTCAAAATAACGATAAATCTTCAAATTCGGCAGACAAATCCATTAAGCATTAAATTAAATTTTGGACCAGCACATAGTTTTTTGGTGTAGCTTTACGAGTGCGTATACGAAATATGGTATATCCAAAATGATAACTGATACGCCACATGCAACCGAAATGAAAGAAGTGAATAAACCGGTGATGACTGAAAGAAAAACGTTTATTCCATTTAAATATAGAAAATGGTTACGCACAAACCACTTTGAAATTGTATTTTTACAAAAAAAAAAATAAATAAATAAATTGTTTCTTTTTAAATGATATAAACTCGAAACCATAGACTAATGAATGAATATACAGAGAATTTGTAATGTGTTTGCGACCCCTACAGATCTTACACTCAATATGCTCTATGTTCACTCAATTGCTTTTTTTTTGGGGTAAATTGCAAGATTTTGTCGATTGTTTTATTTGAGGATGTAGATCCGGCCATTTTAAAAAATGAGTACCTCGTCAACTGACCCAACTCTTACTCTATGAGAGAATTTGACTGAGAAGATTTCGTTGTATAAACATTCATCAGTCTATGCTCGAAACGAAAAAAAAATTATAAAGTCTTACATTTTATAGAAATATATGAAAAACTTTCTTTTTCACTTGCAAAAAAAATATTTGTTCATTAAACTCTACTCCAACGAGAAATTAATTAATATTAAAATGATCTTAGCGCGTTGCTGGCACGTCGTAATGAGTTTTAATGACAAACTTTTATGGACTTTATGCTTGATAATTCAAAAATAGGTATTTTCAACCTCACATCTTCGATCCATTGTCAAACCGAGGAGAATTTTAATTTTATCAACAGAATGTAGCATCCCACACTATTTTTGAGATAAATCGGATTTGTCAGTTTCTTTATTGAAAGGGAAACGATCCACAAAAACCGCGATATTCTCTGGAATTCAATAAAATATGTTCGGGGGTCATCCCAACACACTCCCTACAATTTCAGGAAAATCGATTCAGTAGTTTTGGCAGAACAAATTTAAATTGAAAATTGAAAAAAGGAAGCGTGCTAAAATTTTCTTTCTAAAAAAAACCTAAGTTGGGTTATGGCGGCATTTGATTTTTATTCATCCATAATTTTTTTAAATATGGCAAAGGGAAGTACGCTGCACCTTTCCAAATTCAAGAAAATATAAATCTTATTTTTACCGTACATAATCCCTGTACATTCCCTGAAAATTTCAGGAAGATCGGTGTATGCAACATAATTTAAAAAGTGGACGTGGTCAAGCCTTTGGGTCCTAAAAAAGTGGGTAAGGTCGGAGACACAACCGCAATTGTCTCGCAAATTAATTTCCAAACCGATACATTCATAATTGGGGAAGTACCCCGCCCGTTCCGAAATTCAACAAAATATGTAGCATATTTTCACCGGGGGCCATCGCAGTACAATTTCAGGAAAATCAGTTCGGTAGTTATTGTGGAAAAAAAGGTTATACGAGAGGCAAACGTAAACAGAAGTGACACAATCTACACCAATAGTCACATGTTACTTGCTTATGCTGATGATATAGACATCATGGGCCGATCAGTAAAAGAAGTAACTGATACCTTTATGAAGGTTGAAGGAGAATCTGCTAAAGTGGGTCTGGCGGTAAACGGTGAGAAGAACAAGTTGATGGCGTCCATTGAGCTCGGACCGACTGTGGAAGTTGGTTTCTATAATATTGAGGTAGTAAAAGACTTCGTCTACCTCGGTACCTCCGAAAACACAACAAACGACATCAGTTGTGAAATAAAAAGAAGAATTGTATTGGCCAACAGGTGCTACTTTGGTTTAAGTAAGCAGTTTAAAAACAAAGTCACATCTCGTCGGACAAAAATAACGCTCTACAAAACACTGATACTACCCGTGCTGATGTATGGCGCCGAAGCCTGGGTACTTGCGCAAGCAGACAGTGCTTGGTGCATTTGAGAGAAAAATTCTTCGAAAGATCTACGGACTAATCTGCATTGACGGTGAATATCGACGTCGCATGGACCACGAGCTGTATCTGCTATACGACAACATCTATATTGTTAAACGTATCGAGATGCAGCGATTCCGTTGGCTAGGTCATATCATAAGAATGAGCGATGATGAACCTGCTAAAAGGCGTATAAATACGGACCGCTTGGCTGTGCACGCAGAATTGGCAGGCCAAGGAATAGATGGCGCAAACAAGTGGATGATGAGATGAAAAGGCGCGGTATTCCAGAGTGCGAAGCAACAAATAGAGAGAAATGGAGATCTTTTCTTAGTTCGGCCTATGGAACAAATGTTCTGTAATGGGCCAGCTAAGTAAGTAGTAAGTAGTTTTTGTAGAAAAGATTAATATTGAAAATTGAAAAAAGTGGACGTTGTCAAATTTTCTTTGCATAAAAACCTAGGTTGGTTTATGACGAACACTTCACAAAAAGAATTATCCATATCGGTCCAGCCTTTCTCAACTGATGCTGAGTCTAAAATCCGTTTCAAACAATTTGAACGGTAACTCTCGAACGCAACAAACCACGCAAAAAGATCGCAAGATAACTCTTGAGGGGAAGGGTCTAAACAATGCATATCGTTATATGTATCTTAGACATCGGTCAGCTTCGAATATGAATCTGTCCACTCCTTTGTGTACCACCCACACAAAATGTAAGAATTGTTAGCACCAGAGCACTTCAGGAACACGTCTCGGAAAGCCATGAAATTTGTCGCAGAAGATTTTGCACGCGGCACCATATACGACGCAAAGTGGTTCAGAAATCGATTTTCCTGGCCAAAACCCCAATTTTTCGTTGTGCCCGATTGTTAATTTTATATGGGATTCGTTAGTAAACATATTGAAACTAAGGAAGCAAACAAATTAGATTGAAATATTGGAAGGTGTGGGCGTGGCGAGCTCCTAAAGACGAAAAATGTTTCCCAATTTTGGAAAATACGTAATTTTTGCAAATTTCTGGAGAAAGAAGCACCTATTTCTCAGAAACTATAACAGATATTGTGTTCATACATTTTTTTGTTAAGTAGGTAGGATTGTTAACTTTAAGAGTGGTTTTAATAAATTATTGTAGCGTTTACACGAATATAGCTATTTTATTTTTCCTCAGGTACTAAATTTTAGCGAAATTCCATGTTTAGTGGACTAGAACTTTTAGGGAACAGCTTAGAATAAAGTCTCCTTTCCACATAATGATGCCCGAGAGTGTCTTCTTTCAGCTCGTATATACTTTTGTACCTGTCCCGTTCCGTCCGCTTAACTTTTTTTTAATTTTTTTGAAATTAAATGGGTAAAAATGTGTGTATTTTTCCATACCTTTTCTAATATAAATTATAGCTTTTTCACACAAATGGACACTTTTTTAACATATGAGTTTTTATAAGAGTTATAAGAGTTTTATGAAAACCCAAGGAGTATTTCTTCAATTTTAGAAAAATTTTAATTTTTTAAAGAAAAAAGCTTGAAAAAAAATTAAAAAATGTTTTCCAAAAAAAGTTTTTTTTTTATTTTTTGTATTTTCATGGTTTGTAAATTGGTGCTTAACCTTTTTAGAAAAGTTAGAACATATGAAAAACTCAAAAAGCTGAAAGTGTTATTTGTCGAACTAAAAACGAGTTATGAAAATATCTCTATCCGTTCAAAAGTTACATAATTTTAACCAGAAAAAAACGATTCTAAAGCACAGTTTATATTTTTTTCGCGGCCATATTCCATATTTTCTGAGACAATACCCCAAAAACTATAAGAAAACTCTGCCGGCACTAACTCAAATGACTGATGAGCACGAAATGTTACGAATTGAATAGCCGATTTGGCTGAAATTCAATATTTAGCTTATGTGCAGTTTAATAGCATAATGGTACAAAATCACTACAACCTTAAAAAACTATTTAAATGCCTGTCACAAATTCATTATATTCAATCTTCCTTTCTCACAACTTCCTTCATAGAACATAAAAATATGCAGTGAAATCACGACTCCTTACATAGCCTGAGGTTAATATGGTGGGATACGTATCCAAATTGTTTTCATCAAATTTATGTTGTAATTCAAATTTCTCTCTCCAGCATCCCGACATCCTACCAATAACTTCAAATGAAGTCAATAGTCACTTTCCATCCTATGCACCATGTTATGAGTTCAATGAAATATTTCGCCCCTCCAAATATTGACATACATGGCAATGTTTTTCCACCACTTCCTATCTTTCGGACTGTTTTATCAGTTCTCCCTGGTGTTTATTTTTTGTATGTCTGTTGTTTTTTTTTTTGTTTTTTTTGTTCCAGTATTTGTTGTTTTTAATCAATGTCCATCAATATTATTGCAAGTGATAGCTGTAATAATAATGGCGGTTATTTATCATACGACAATAAATAATGACCGCCGATTGGTTTGTGATTTATTCATGTACGTCATGTAGAAGTTGTTGTTTTTTCTGGGTGCTCGTTTTACATTTCGCAATCAGTGATGTAGCCAGGATTGACATTCCAGAGTTACGACAAAACAAAATATGTTGGGATTCCTTTTCATTTCAATGTTAAGTATGGAAATTATATTAAATGGGGACCCGACCATTGGATGATGAGACAATTGACAACGCTACTGATTAAAATGAATGAAAATTTAAAACAAACACCAACAATATTAAAAAAAATCATTCTTCATAACATTATCCGTTTTGATTAACAAAGAAAACAAAAGTTTTATTTTTAAATTTTTATATATCGCAATGGAAACCCCTTCAGCGTAATGTCGGCTTACATTTCCTGAGTATATTTAACCATAGCCATCAAAATAGTTGTTTTGGACCCCAAGTAGGTTTGGAGGCTGTAAAAGATAGGCCATCACGTAAACCAACAATCATGTTTGAACAAATACAGTTTCAGACCATTACAAGTCGATTTAGCCCTGTCCGTGCACACAATACCTCTCGAGCTGATCAATCGAATTGGTCAAAACTTTGAACCTCGTAAAGTGGAATTCTGTAAATCATTTTCTGGTTACCAACAAAAATCGATTTCTCCATGTGGCGTATTTTGAGTTTTTTTTTTTTTGTTGTGTTCGGCTATTAGAGTTTTCTGTGGAGAGGAAAACTCCTCAAAAAATATTGTTGTTATTGATTAAATTTTTACATAATGGCCTATACAACGTATCTAGCGGTTTTAGTCATTGAAAGAGGCATATTTCCTGCAAATACTAATTTAGATATATTTTTTTTTCCTTTTCAGATTTGTGTCTTTCAAATATTCAAAAAGGTAAGACAATTTTTATAATATTTCTTATCACTAATAATCCCAGTCAGTATGTGTTGCTTTTGGACAGCATTACCGTAGTAATGAGTACAGCGAGAACTATCAGAAATAAATATTACAATTAATCAGCAAACAGGTCTCAAGTTGTTCTTAAGCCAAAATATTTGAAAGATTTGAAAGATTAGACCAAATCCAGGACATTGAAAGTCACAGTTAGCGGCGGTGGAGATTTTACAGCTTTCCGGTAATTATCTCAATCAGCATGGACTTACCACCAATAAAAATTACACTGTCGTAATATAAGTTGCGAGGGCTACCCGCCGTAACATTTCAAATCCATTTCACTTAAGTGTACATTTGCAAAATATTTTGAATGGTCCAATCGTTGTGGTCAGTTCATTGTTGCGGCTAGAAAACGATATCTACAAAAAATTATGACGAATCGGTGCAACCTGACCGACTATTATTTCCATAGTACTTTGACTACTACTCCACAATGTGGGAAGGGTATTATAAGTTTGTTTTGCTAAAAATTTTTTCATATCTCGACAAGATAAAGCGATACAGCAATGTGTGTCCGTACGTCCGTCCGTCTGTCCATTATAAATTGTAATCAAAGTACAGCCCGAAATTATGGACCGATCGTCACGAAATTTGGAATGTAAGTAGGTTTCACATCAGCATATATCGCTATTTTAAGTGGTGATGATCGTGAAATATTTAGCGGGTGAAATGGACCAAAAACAAAATTTTTACTCCGTTTTGTAGCTGCTCTGTATGTCGCAATAATAGTCCAATCGACGGGAAATTTTAAATTAGGTTTAAGTTTCTGACAAAGAAGAAGCATGCAATCTTAGCAGATGATCATATAGTTTTTAGCGGGTGAAATGAACCGAAACTTTTGTGTGAAAATTGGAAAAATTGTAATATATATCTTATATCTTTATTCCTGGGAGGCACATACCACCCACGTGAGTTATTTTTGAAAGACGATCTCTCGACCTTTCTATAGAAGCCAATTATGTTGATGCACGTGCTCAAATAACAGAGATACAGCCTAATATTTACAGAAATTCCACAGTTTATATTGTATGTATAGTAACCATAATCACGCTAGAGTTCGCAGTTATGGTTTAATTATGACAATTTTGGATAATGAGCGGGTAGTTCTTAGCGGGTGAACTTTTTTTGGAAAAATATCCAAATTAAATTTTTGGTCTATATTTTATTTCTAGGAGACATATTTCGGCGATCTACGAAAATAAACTTGAAAACCAACATGCATATAACGGTTCGATAACTAAACTACTGCCTAACATATAAGTAGTTTTTTTTATTGTTGTGATTTTCTTGAATAGAACTACATTTACATTTCATGTTACAAAATGTCGTAATCATGATAGAAAAGTTTTCAAATCATGAATGAAGGATTCCCAGGTTATTAAATTGTTACAAATTACGATGATGTACAGGGTCTTGACGTTGTTGTGATACCTTTGGTAAAAAGTAATATAACAGTACCTCGAAATATTGGTCTTTTTCATTGATCGATTCCATAAAAATAAACGAAAACAATTTCTAAAATTCTTTTAATATTTGTTTATACCCTCAAAATTTAGGCCGACGAGACTATCGAAATAATGATTTTAGATACCAAGTATCTTTGGACGAAATCCATTTCAGACGAGTTCGAGTCGATTTACCCATGTCAGTCCGTCTGTCTGGCTGGTACGCACGATAACTCTCGAAGAATCAACTTATTTTGTTCTAATTGTTGGTCTGGTAAATTTTTTCAAAACGTAGTTTAAGTTCGAAGATGGACCATATCGGTCCACCCTTCCGTTAATTACCCCCACAAAAGTTCAAAATAAGATTATTCGCACGATAGTTCCTTGTTCCAAACTAGGAATGTGGAAATATTACATCCATGCATATATCAGGTTCGAATATGGACTATATCCATACTTCCTGAGACCACGCCAATTAAACTGACTAGTGTCTGGCCTCAATTTTGTACATAGTATTTTTTCTTAGAGATTTTGAGTACGTCCGATTATAGACTTCATCGGAACACTCCTTCGGGTGCCTCGCACACAAATTTTGGAAATAGTGCAGGAAGGAGGACTCGTCTCGGATTGTTTCATTTTTGTTGCAAGTTTTGTCTGTGTGGCCCTTGTTACGACGGTAAAATTTTTTGGGGGTCAAATGGGGGTCCATTCTTCTTGGGAAATTGACCCAAAATGTAAAAAACAAAGACAAATTATAAGTATTGAGTTTACTTTCTAAGTTGTTTTAATAATATGTCCCGATTGGTAATTATAAAATACCGAAAATAATACCTTACGTTTCCAGTAATGAAGGCTTATATATGTACATATGTATGTTCTATATCTCTGGTATGTTACCAGAACTATAGCAAATCTTGACATACATATGCCAAAAATGCAACAAAAATGTTTAAATAGATCCGAGACGACTCCTCAAACTGCACTTTTCCCAAATTTTGTGCGGGAGGTACCCGAAGGATGGGACCGCATATTCCGAACTGATACATAAATGGATTAAATAATAAAATGTACAAAGTCTGGAATGTACCAAGTCTGGCTTTCGGATTCGAGGTATTTTTGGTTCGGCTCCGACTCCAGACCGGTTTTTTTCACGACTCCGACTCCGTGTCGACACCGAGGGTAAATTCCTATACCACTAAAATTAATAAAATTTGCACAAATGTCTAACTTTTTCCTATATTTGACCCATATGACTAAATTGTTGGCTTTTCCTAACGTATTCTTTAGAAAGGGTATTAATACTTAACTACGGAACATAAATATGAAGTAACATTCATATCTGTACCCAGCAAAATGTTCGATGCCAAAGATGACATTCAATCATGGGTGCAAGTGATCTAGCATGTCATCTTTTTAGCATTTTCATCGATGAATTTTATATGAGCGTGGACCCCAAAAGATGACGTTCTTTTCTGTATCCTAAGCATGTCATTTTAACCAATGCGTTGACATGTCATTTCCACCAATGCTTTGGCATGTCATTTCCACCAATGATTTGACATGTAATTTTCACCAATGCTTTGGCACGTCATTTTCACCCATGCTTTGACATGTCATTTTAACCAATGCTTTGGCATGTCATTTTCACCAACCCCTTGGCATGAAATTTTCATGTCTTGTTTGGAAAATGGAAATGCTCTTTATTAATTCAAACGAATTCATGAAATAGCTACAATTAATTTATCAGTTTAGTTTTTCAAAAGTTTTCATCCAAAATTGCAATGTAATCACCACCGCTGCAACGCAAAAGATTACTTCCTCCGTTCTCCGCAACTGATATTCTTTCATCTTACAAAAGGTTTTTTCAATTATCTTCCCATCACCAGTTCAGATTTCAACATGGACTCCAAATGCACTCCTTTAAGTATTTTTATTTCGTAAATTACTTTTATTTTATAATTTTGTTATTTTATAACAACATTTTGGTAATTTATACTATTTTGTTTAGTGACGGAAATATGTAGGGATCTACAACCCGGCTTGCTTTAGGGATCTCTAAGAACAAAATGTAACGAACGGGGAGGAGAGACTTTTTATGGAAAATACCATTTATGCTTAATTAATTTATTTTTAATTGTTTCTTTCCAAAAGTAGTTTCTTCTTTATTTTCAGATTCTTGTTCCTTTTCGTTTCGGACTTTTTTTTCAAATTCCAAGAAGCGAGATTTGATTGATTTCATTCTATGTCAGATTTAGAACAGACAAGGGAACTTTTAAAATAGCAATGTGTGCAGTCCGATTCTATTTTTAGCTCGATGGTTGGGACTTCATATAATACCAATTGTTTAGAAGTTTTAGTTGTTTGATATGCAGGAAATGTAAGACAACATCACGACGACAGTTCTAACAACTTTGGTCTGTTCCAGAAACTGCAAGAATCTACTTATTTTTACTACGATAACAATTTTTCCTTTATGTTATCGGAAAAAATAGTAAAAATTAATAGATTTTTGCAGTACTGGAACATACCAAAATGAAAATAAACCGGTGTGTAAATAAAAACACAAACATCATCTCTATTGGATCGATGGAATGGGTACAAATGCTGATGAAAAGATCGGATCTTTCACGACTTCCTTTGCATTGGTTCAAATCCTAATGAAAAGATCGGATCTTTCACGACTTCCTTTGAACCAATGCAAAAGATGACATGAAATCACGTCATCGCAAAGAACCCCTTCCGTCAAATTTTGCTGGGTATTATTTCTACTGAATCTTACATTCAAAAAGGGCAACAAAATACAATTTCGAAAGTTTTTGTCGGTTTTAGCGTTTTTTTTTTCTTCGTAGAAGTAAATTCTCGACGGAACTCTTCCCCTTAAGAAAATCTTAAACCATAAAAATTGAATGCGGTAAAAAGTACAAGCAATTCATAAAAAGGTTTTAAAATTGATGTAAGCCTACATTTTAGAATGCTTCGAGAGCCTTAAAAAACATTTTTCATGAATTTTATCCAAGAAAAGTACGAAACCTTTTTTAGATTTTCTTCATCTTAAAGAACATAACAAATCTGCTTTCTGAGTTTTAATTTGAAAAGTACCACGAAGCTTTGTGGCAAATATCCATATACGAAAACCCACTTTTTATAAAAGCGGTGCCAACTCGAAAACGAAAGTGATTGCCATATATTTTTGTGGACTTATCAAGAACATCAAAATCCAGTCCTTCACCGATCGATTTTGTAAAAAATATTAGATATTACAGAAAGTCAAAATATTAATGTTTGGGTTAAAAAATTGAAGTTTTGTCATAAAACGGTTCAACAAAATATGACAAATAAAATCGATCGATGAATTTCTAGTTTCTGTAGTGGAATTATGTAACTCATTTTTCTAGTTACCGACAAAAATCGGCAAAATTAAAACGCAAACTTAAGAATGAAAAATTCAAATAAAAGTTGACAACACTCTTGCTATCGGTAGAACTTTACGACTACTTCTTATTCGTCGCTAACTTACCGAAAAACATCGTTACTTACCGAAATAATAAACAATTTAATTTTACTGATTTTTGTCGGTAACTCATAAAATGCGTTAGAGAATAGCACCACTGCACACAAATATTTCTAATCACGATATCGATCTGAAAATTTAACCGTGACTAGAAGATAGTTTTCAGCAAAAATCGCCACGATTGGTCGATTTTTAAGTATAGACCCCCATAACGTTACTTCCCATTTTTTATTATTTTCAAGATTTTGTCAATATTTTTCAAGTGAATTTTCAACATCTTTAAAAAAATTGGTTGGTTTTAGTACATCCCCCATATAAACGTACGTCCTTTTTTATAATTTCACTATTTAAGCCATATTTTCCAACTGAATGTGCTGCAATTTGACATTTCGAGCTCATAATCTGTATTGAACATTCTTGCAAAAATGTATCAATATATCAATATATGTATGCCCACCTTTTTTATAGTCCTATATCATATTCATGGTAACTCCCGGTATCTGGCATATTTAAGTATTTGAGATACATTTTCTACAGAAACATTTGACATTTTATAAATTTTATTCTTAACAAGGATTATCTGGCTACAAGTAACAAAAATATGAGGCACAGAATATTCTTAGTATGTCGATTAAGATGTGGATTATAGATGTAAACAATGTCCTATAGGTCTCAAACAGGGAATATCTGAAAACTTAGGCGTTTTATGATATCTCGATTAGGAGGGTTTCCAGATCGACTAAAAATGTACCAGTATATATAAACAGTAAACATGACTACCTTGAGACACAGTTTCTGTGTAGAGCTTAAAAAATCTTCGGGATGAATACCGCATTTTTTACTTTCAACGGCAGATAATTCTTCGGATGGCGCTTATTTTTCAAAAAAAAAATGGTTTCTTCTATATCAAGCTAATTTGCATGATGTTTATACATTTTTTTGTTCTCTTGTTCTTTATCCAGATTTTTGAAATTTTTTGCAGAGATAGTGTATACGATCTGCGCGGTGCTCTTGAGTCAAATTAAAATGGAAGGTGCTTACACCTTGGAAGTTTTTGCGGATTCTGGAACTACAATGTTCATAGATGAGAAAAATCAAAAAACTAAAAAATCGCCGGAGCGCATTTTAAGTAAATCGCGATTCAAGTTCACATATTTAAGGGTTTTTTAGGTTTTCACGATTTTGCTTGGAAACCGCAAGTCCTTACGAAATGGGACTAAAAAAAATTTTGTAGCTATGAAAATTCTTTCCAAGATTGATTTTTATGGTATCTCGTAGTTTTTACCTTTATTGAGATATAGAAGCTCAAATTAGGACAATGGATTGACTGTATCGCCTCCTTATAAAATATGGCCATGACTACAATTTCCCAACTTAAACTTATATATCTCATAAAACGGTACAACCTAGGAAAAAATTACGAAAGCCAATCTTGTAGGATTTGCGGTTTTCAAGCTAAACCCTGAAGACCTATGAAAAAAATTTGAAAGTTTGATCTGAACCTCTATACCTCAAAAATTATAAAACCTAGGAAAATATCAATCAGCCAATCTTTTAAAAAAATTGTTCTTTAGTCCTATTTCAATAGGACTTGCGGCCTCCAAGCAAAATCGTGAAAACCTAAAAAAAACCTAAAAATGTGAACTTTGATCGCGATTTTTTAAAAAATCCATCATGCGATTATTTCTTGTTTTTGGATTTTTCTCATCTATAAATATAGCTGTTTCAAAATTTGCAAAAACTTCCCAGGTGCAAGCGGTTTTCATTTACAGTTAGTTAAGGTGCACTGTGTATAACATTGTTTTATAAGTAGGCGATACAGTCAATCCATTGTCCTAATTTGAACTTCTATATCTCAATAACGGTAAAAACT
This sequence comes from Musca autumnalis, assembly GCF_047663935.1. Classification (NCBI taxonomy): domain Eukaryota; kingdom Metazoa; phylum Arthropoda; class Insecta; order Diptera; family Muscidae; genus Musca; species Musca autumnalis. Next base: position 74,448,052 of record NW_027411977.1, on the reverse strand, counting down.
ACAAAGATGTCATAAAAGTCAATCTTATAGAGAATTGTCATAGCTACAACATCTTCTTTAGTCCCATTTCAATAGGACTTGCGGTTCCCAATCAAAACCGTGATAACCTAAAAAAACTCTTAAAAATGTCAACTTGAATTACGATTTATTTAAAAAGCGCTCCGGCAATTTTTTAAGTTTTTTGATGTTTCCAATCTATGAACATAGTAGTTTCAGAATCCGCAAAAAGTTTTCAAGTTTAAGCAACTTCCATTTAAATTTGATTCAAGAGCACCGTGTCTGGCAACTCAGAAAAATCATATTCCGCCACATCCAGCTGAAGGTTTGCTATAATTTCTTCAAATACCGCCATTGTCAAGGTTTTTTGAGCACCATACTTTAAAAACATACAACTGTGAAAACATGCATTCACTTTAAACTTAAAAAACATAATTTGTCATCAAATGAGATCGAAAGAAAATGTAAAAGAACAACATCGATTACTTAAACATTCACGAAACTCCGAGTATAATGAAAACTGAATATCGCTCGACACTTTCAAGAACATTTTCATAAAAATAACGTGAGGATCCAAGGTACTAAAAGTCTACTTCTTTTCACAATATTATATAAAAACACTCAAAAATATATTTCAAAAGAGATCAATTTTACTACAAAATAAAAATACATCTTTATGATGTTATCAACTAAAAACAATAAAATATACATAGGGATAACGAAAAGAGCGCTCAGCATTAGAATGGGAGAACACCGATCAGACATAGAAAAGGGAAAAGAGACTACAGCACTATCACAACATGTAATGAACACAGGCCCACATACCGGATTTTGACAGAGTTAAAATTCTAGATAAAGAGAACAATGAAAAGAGACTGCTAATAGAAAGTTTAAGAATACAACAAAAAATTTACGTAACGATTAACTTAAAGGAAGACACCGATAATATAAGTGCAAGTAACATAAACAAAATCTGTAATGATAATTTTAAGCCGTTTTTCATAGATTTTTATGTTTACCTTTATACATAAATTAATGTAAACGAGACTTAATATTATTGTAAATAAACATGTTTATAATTATAGTGTTATAAAATTTTTTATGAACAATGTAATTTCAATTCATTTAAATAGACAAATTCCCCAGAAGAAGTCGACATAACATCGACGAAACGTCGGTAAAATGCAATAAAAACATATATTTTTATTTGCAAAAACAAACCAAAGGTCAGTAAGCTAAACCTATATAAATTCTAAAAACAATAACAATACCATTGACTTCAGCTTGCATTTCTTACTATTGTAATTTTACACAATACTTTTTTGTGATATCACTTGTAACCTGTCACTACGTTAATGGTAATTTCAATGTCACAATTTCTTCAAATGAAAATGTTCACTTCTGTGGCTCTGCTTTAGCATGTACCGTTAGAAGTTGTTAAAAGAAAGCCGGAATACTAAAATTGTATGTGTCTACGAAGAGTTACTGCCATAGTTTGTAGACATCAATTTTTTTATTTTTGTCGCGGGCTGAGACCACAGTGCACTTAATCATCTAATAATTAAGATTTTATCTAATTTTATGTAAAAGTTCTTCAAAATAGACCTTTGTGAGGTGACCAGTAGGTCTTCCGACAGAAGACTTGTGGAACATGTACGGAAGACGTTAACAGGGTGTTTTTGTAAAAATGCTTGCCTGTCACACGAACCGTTCGTACTAAAAGGTATACGTTCAAAATTTGGTTCTTGTAAAATTTTACGAACCATTCGTTTTTATCTAAAACCTTTCGTCTATTTCATAAAAGCTTTTATATTTCAGGGTTTCCATGATACTTATTTTGTGAATTTTGCATAGGCATCTGCACGTAAAATTTGCTACTTGATGGCAACCCCGATAAACAGATGACCAACAAAAAATAAAAAAAAAAAAAAAATGTAATCAAATTTGTCCAAAAATAATTGTGATAATATGAAGAAACGGATGTACATATACGCGTGTGCTTCTATGAAAAAAAAAAATAAATAAAATTGAATTCCCTTCCAGTTTGCGTATGTTTTGTGTCATTTATTACTCAAATTATTTAATTTTCATTCAAAACGATGGGTCTTTTCCATTCGTTTATTTTTGACGTATTCGTTCGTCTGGTTTTGTTACGAAAACCAAAAAATTACGAAAATAAAAAGCTTTCATTTGTTTGTCACACGAATACAAACGTCAACCGCTATGAAAACCAAATTGTGTCTTCGTTCATGAAATCGACGAACGAATGGCCAAAAACATTTTACAAAAACACGCTGTAAATGCCCAATTATAATTCGTAAATATCATGGAACTTTACTTTGCTTGCAAAAAAATTAAAGCATCAATTGGACCATAAAATATGCCAAACATGCATTTTGTAATGAAAATAGAGATGAAAAGATTTGACTTCAAAGGATAGTAGATATCCGTACCTTTTGCTTAATAGTTTTCTTATATTTTTGTTTTAAAATAAATAATGATTTTTTGAAAAAATGTTGGTGTCCCGAATTTAATGTTATATTTCTATAATGTAGAAAAAATTGCCCGGAGTCGGAGTCGAGTTATTATTTTCGACTCAGACTCCGACTCCAGCAAAATTGCTTGACTCCGACTCCGCAACCCTGGTTCAAACAGAACCTCCCTGCGACAATTATCTTGCGGATTTGCCATTTTAGTTGGTGCATACAGGGTTTCTTGGAGCTTTTTGGAAGTATGGACTTTCCCCCGAAAAAATTGTACCATCGTAAAGGGGACCGTAAGAACAACCTGCTGAAAAAATTAAAATGATCCGCTAGTAGGTCTTAAACTGCACTTAAACTTAGTTTGGGCAAAATATTACGAAGTTCAAAATTTGCTTCGAATCGGTTTATCTCTACGAGAGTTACCGTGCGCACCAGCCAGACAGATACACGGACCGACATGGCTATATCGAATCCAAATTTTCTGAAACGAATTTTGCACAATATACTTGGAGTCTAAATCCATCAGACACTTTAGTTGGTCGCCGTGATTTGTTACGACCTTTTCAACCATTATGCCAGAAAGCAAGGAGTTTTCCACGAAAATCATTATATCGCTGTAAACAGGACCAGTAAACATTTTTAAACGGTCCTCGAGCAGTCCATAAACTACACATAATCATAAATGTTGAACTGTTGTGAAAGATAATCCGAAGAAGTTTTCCAATATAACCCTCCTTAGAACTTGAAATTTTAGGAGGTGAACTGTTTCGGCCAAATTGAATACTCAATTTATAAGCTTTAGAGGTCATCAGTCATTTATGTTGTTAGCGTTATTTAGAGCTTTAGGGACATTATAACAGGAAGTATGGACAGGGGCTGCGAGCACGACGGACCGCAAAAAAATCTCATGCCGATCCGACAAGAGTCTCTAATCTGCACTTGTCAAAAGTTTTGAAAATTTGTGTGGGTGGTTCTCGAAGGAGTGGGCCGATATTGTCCATATTCGAAGCTGAAATATGTCTGGACCTAATGTTACGACCTGCGAAGTTTTGACCCAATCGGTCACTCCATTCGGAAGTTATCGTGCGCACCATTTGAGCGAAAAATGTTGGAACTTCTGTGAGGGTAAGTTACCCGAAGAAGTGGACGAAATGATCCATCTTAGGACTGTACAAAATATTACGAGAACCAAATTTTGGTTGGTCGGTTCAAGAGTTATCGTGCGTCATAACAACAGACTGATGAACATGGCTAAATCGAAATTTGAAATTTACCATATACCCATATCGCACATTTTCAACAAAAGGGTAATAACTCAAAATTTATTATTTTCCAGTTGAGACAAAAAAGCATTGATACATTACTAGCATCTCTGAAGAGTGACATAACGGTATTTTTTATGAAAGAGTAGACAAAATAATAAGAGATTTTTACAGTGGGTGAAGTTGAGCGTTATGTTTGGCTTTTATACCCTCAGCATTTATGCTAACGAGGGTATATGCACTTTCATACGGGCAAAATGTGCCTTATCGAAATAATGGTTTTAAACCCCAAGTATGTTTGGACGAAATGTGTTTCAGACAATTTGGAGTTGATTTGGCCATGTCCGTCCGTCTGTCTGTCTGGCTGGAGCGCACGATAACTCTCGAACGGATCAACCGATTCGGCCCACAATTTGGCTTTCGTAATATTTTGTCCAAACTTAGTTTAAGTTCGAAGATGGGTTATATCGGTCCACTCCTTCCGGTACCTCCCCCACAAAAGTTCGCAAATGTTCGGAAAATTTGTGCTCACGATAACTCTTAAAGGAAGTAAACGATTTGGTCCATACTTTGTACAAATTTTTACCAGACTTAGATGAGGTTCCTAAATGGACTCAATCGGTTCACTCCTTCAGGTACCTCCCACACAAAATTTCGGAAAAGTTCAGTTTAGGACCTACTCTCGAATCGCTGTGATTTTTGTTGTAGCAACTTATATTCACTGCCCCACATACGACGGTACAAGTTTCATCAGGAGCAAGTCCATTCTTCCTGAGAAAATAACCTGAAAGGTACAAAAAACCCCTATGACACCCTGTGTACTGGTTGGAGCTCAAGATAACTCTCGAATGGATCTGTCGATTCGGTCCAAGATATGGCCTTCGTAATATTTTGTGCAAACTTAGCTTAAGTTCGAAGATAAGCCATATCGGTCCATTCCCTCAGGTACCTCCCCCACAAAAGTTCAAAAATATTCGGAAAAATTGTGCGCACGATAACTCTTGATGGCCGTGACCGATTTGGTACACACTTTACACATCCTAATATATCTACCAGATATAGATCAGGTTCGAATATGGACTATATTTGTCCACTTCTTCGGGTACTTCCCATATATAGATATAGATCAGGTTCGAATATGGACTATATTTGTTCACTTCTTCGGGTACTTCCCACACAAAATTTTGGATAAATTCACTTTAATAGCTGCGCTCGAATCACTTTGATTTTTGTTGAAGCAACTTGCACTCGCTGCCTCAATTATGACAGTAAAAGTTTTCTCAAGGGCAAGTCCATACTTCTTGAAAAAAAGCCCGAAAGGTTTAAAAGACCCATATTGCACCATATGTTGTGGCTGGAGAGCTCGAAGCGAATACTGCGATCGCCAACACTTTGGATATTGTAATATTACTTCGAATATTAGATGAAATTCGAAAGTGATGCTTATAGGTCCACTCCTTCCGGTACCTCCCCCACAAAAGTTCGAAAATATACGCGCGATAGACGCAGCAACTGATTTGGTCCAAGTTTTGGATCTCTTAATATTGTCGAAACTTAGTATATGATCAAATTGGGGCGCTATCTGTCCAATCCTTGTGGTACCACCCACACAAATGTTCAACATTTTTGTGTGGTTAGGGGTCTGTTCGAGGATCCTTTGGAAATTTTTAACGGAGGTTTTCCTAGTGGCCCTGTTTACAGCGATATTATGTTTTTTCGTAGGCTAGTGTGATAAGAAAACCCTATATATCGATATCCCCGCAAATTTTTTAGCTTAAATCCTATCCATACTTTTGTCGGTTCATACGCCCAAAATTTTGAAAACCCCCTAAATACATAAGTTTTTTTGAAAAAAAAAGTATTTCACTCCACACAGGCTGAGGGTATATCTCTGTCGGCAAAGCCGACTGATACTTTTTTTACTTGTTTTATTAAAATTGAAATTTTCAAAACTTTGAGTTACTACCATTTTGCTGAACAGGTGTGATATGTATGCACCCTCTTTAGCCGAAGTGCTGGAGGAACAACTAGTAAAAAAATACCAGTCGGATTTGCCAACAGAGATATACCCTGGTGTCAACTGATTACTTTCGATAGATATCGTGCTCACCAGACTTTTCAGTTGGTCACCGTATAATCAACAGTTACTGGACCATTTTATAAGGAAACATGGACTTGCCAAAATCTATGCGATTCGAAAGCTGGTTTTAACTTGAAATTTTCCAAAATTTGTGTGTGCAAGGTGAGCGAAATATTACGACGTGTGATGATTGTACCTAATCGGTTACTCCCTTCGACGCATGATGACCAATTCTAGAATTAACGTGCGCTCCAGCACATGGCTGAATCGATCCGAAACTGTTAGAAACGGATTCCATCCAAACATACTATCGTTTATTTCGATGAGGTAACTTTTCATGTTATCAAAGTGTATATTTCCTCTGAAGGTATCAAAATGTCAATCGTCAGGAGGGGCCACAGTTTAGTTGCTCCATCTTGACGCATGAACCGATGAAACTAATGCTAAAAGCCAATTTACATTTATGGAACTTATGTATATTTTCTGTGCAAGAAGAACCCTAAATACAAAAATCAATATTTGCGTATATTATACACAATTTAAAGTATTTGGTAAATTTATAAAAAAAAATCATTCACATTTGAAAACATGTTGTGCACTCAAACAATATGTAATAACAACAAACACATACATACATATATATCACAATCAGCAAAGTTGAAATAAAATGTACGTCAACGACACTTGCCTTAGATGAGTTTTTGCAAAAGTTTGATGATGTGTCATTTAAATGTGCAACATGATGGAAATTGAACATGTTTTAATTCAACTCAGTGCAAACAAAAATGAAACAGAACAAACAAACAACAAAAAACGTTCAGTGAAAATGCCATTGCTTCGAAATGCCAACTGATCGGAAATACGTAAAAGTTCTTTAAGCCAACCCAGTTGTTCAATAAATAGCAATTGTCTACTTTGACATAGTTATGTAACCAGTTACTCATTAATCCTGGTTACTTTACACCCAAAAATGGCATACAAAATAGCCTATAGCCCCCTTTTGTCACTGGAATTGGGCTTTCTTACCTATCATGTCAATTCACTAGTTACAGGTAATGCGGCGTGTAATATATTGACTATTTTATAGACTACCGATGGATAGTGTAATAGGCAATGTTTCTCTCTTGAAATCTCTTTTCAACACAATTTCTCTTTTTGAAAACAAAATAGAATAAATGTTTTGTCATTTTATATAAAATTTATTTTTTATTCTGAATTTAAAAAATCTTTTTCGGTGCGTTTGATGTGCAAAAACTTATTGTTAAATAAAGATGCAACAAACGTGTTATTGGGCTAAATTAAAAAAGGGAGAATATTTTTAGAAGAATATTTGGTAAGTATAGATACTTTTTTGGGACAATACATTTTTTAATTATCTCATTAAACTTTTATGCATTTTATTTCAGGTACATCTGAATTATCTGAAGCACACTTGAGATGCACATTCCCAGGACCAAATAAACAAAAACAATATAAGTCCCAGTATCAAGGATTCACGTACAAGTTTCAATATCAGGGAATTTAAAGATTAACATTACATTGTCCTTTATAATATATGTATGTATATCCACGTCATGTAATTAAATAAAGCGTGGTTAGCGCATATTCGATATATAAAGATTAACTTTTATAATTGTATTGTTTAAACTGGTATTCTGATTATAACTTACTAGTGATTTTGGCTATCATTTTTGACCACCGAATTGACTGGTTACTGGTAATGCAGTGAGGAGACAATTGCCTTTCACATGACTATCGAATTGGGTGGTTACTGGTAATGCAGTGAGGGGACAATTGCCTTTCAATTGACTATCGAATTGGGTGGTTACTGGTAATGCAGTGAGGGGACAATAGACCCCTTCCTATGACATCCCCATGTTAAATTCACCAGTCTATAGCATTGCGAGTAGATTGGGTGGTAACTAGGGGTGTTTACCAGTAACCAGCAAAATTGCTAGTTATTCCCTAGTTACCCGAACAACTGGGAAATCAAAATACATGTACATGTATTGTGGGATTTATAATACAAAAAATGAAAATTTAATTTAACATCGTTCTTTTATAGGTTGATTATGTATATCCATAATCTACATACATATATAAAGATAAAGATTTATATTTCCGGATCACAGTGGATGCAGCGTGTGGTACGAGTAGTTCTTATCTCTATAGCTGGTTTGGTCTCAAATAGCAGATACATATATGTGTCTGCAATTCTTTATTCTGTTTTAAAGTATTTTACTATTCAAGTTTCTTTTGAATACTTTGAATATTTGTAAGTTGCAAAATAGAAACGCTTAAATAGAAAATCTCAATTCATTTTGTACTCGTATTATTCACTAACTCTTTTAACATTTAAAAGCATTGCAATAATTGTGCAGAAGCATTTAGTCTCTTAAATTTGTTGTAATCTATTGGATTACTTTATTCATACGTAAAAGCATGCAACTTGCAGTTGACAGCAATTTGCCAAAATGATCTTCTTAAGTGCCATACGAGTATGGTTTGTATTTTTATGCAGAGTGATTGCATTTTCATATCAAAATAAAAGCTTAAGTAAAATAAACGTTTTCTGTGAGCAGATGGAATATCTAATATTTGAAAGAGTAGAAAAAACTCAAACGTGTATTTTTCGTAATGAAAAAAAAAATTATCAATGGCTTCGTGTTCAAATACATTTTTAGCTGGAACACATTAATTTTTTTTATACTCAGCTGTTAGACTAAAGAGGGTATATATCGCTCATTTACTCAAAGATTGACACATCTCAAAAAATCAAGTTTCGAGAAAAACGCGTTTTAAGTTGGTGATTGCAATTTGACTTCCCAAGTTAAAAAGATTATTACTCAAAAACTAAAATAACTACTTGGAACATATTTTGCAAGCAGCTAGCCAGATGCCAGTGCTCAATTTCTGTGCATGATCTGAAGTGTTTTAGTGCTTCATAAACTCACAAAAGTTTTGTGTTGAATTATGCTGTCCTATGTGTGGTAACTCGTCTAGTTGTAGAGTTATCAACATGAAAGTTTGACACAAGATAAAGTAGAAGTCGTAGAAAAAATAGGAATTGCTAACTCAGAAGACGCATTTTTTGAGTTATGTCACCCTTTAACATGGCAAAGTCGAGGATTTATCTTGTCCCTCTTTCATCTCAAGTAGACACTGACCTCCCCGTGAGCTAAAATGTGCCGCGCGTTCACCCATAAGAACGTTAAAAGGTTGGGTTTGGGCGCAGGGTTAGTAACCCTCTCCTAGAAAAAGCAGCCTGCTATGAAAAATCAAAAGAAAAGAAAAACAACAAACGATTTAAGGACCATGATCTGCGAATCTGCACCTGGAATGTTCGCACTCTTTGTAGAGAAGGTGCAGTTTACGCATTGGCAGATGTACTTGAAAAGTACAAGGCCAACATTACTGCCATACAGGAAATACGATGGAATGGGAAAGGCGTCACAACAACACCTAAAGGTGACGCACTGTATTATAGCTGCCATGACATAAAGCATGAGTTTGGTTGCCGATTTGTAGTTGGTCGGAGGTTAAAAAACCAGGTGCTAGATTCTCGTTCTATGAAAATTTGAAATGAAAAATATTTAACTTATAAAATTTTTCATTTGACATTTATGTATTTCCTTTATAGAACTTTTCATTTCAAATTTTCATAGCACAGGAATTGAGCCCCTGATCTCCAGCTTCACAACAGTGAATGAAAGACTTGCTACAAGTCGAATAAAAGCAAAATTCTTCAACATCAGCTTTATTTGCGCATATATCCGTTGTCCTGCCCATGACATTAAAATTATTCTAGGCGATTTTAATGCCAAAATTGGAAAGGAAAATATCTTTGACCAAAGAGTCGGAAAATTCAGTCTCCACGGTGAAACCACTGACAATGGTATGAGGCTGATAGACTTTGCAGCTGCAAGAAACATGGTAGTTAGCAGCACCATATTTAAGCAACTCTATATTCACAAGGGCACCTGGCTGTCTCCAGATCAAAGAACAAATAATCAAATTGATAGATGGAAGACATTCATCGAACGTGTTAAAAATATGATCGTTCCGAGGTGCAAACATTGTCTCGGACCAGCACCTTGTTACAGCAAAGGTACGTACCCGTCTAAACGTTGCAAACAGCATATTCCACTCAACTGGCCCAATTGCTTAATGAAAGCACTCCTTGTCCCGATAACATATCAGCACAATGGCTAATTATTGCCCACTCCATGCAAACAGCCGCAAAATCCATACTTGGATACCAGAGACCTCCACCAAGGAATCTATGGTATGATCAGCAGTGTCGTGTTGCTACCGTAGAGAAAAATGCGACATATAGGACTACTTTACAATCCGTAGTAACGCGTAGCGCACGAGAAAGATACAGGTAGAAAAGGAGAGAGGAGAAACGTATTTTCGGCAGGAAACAGAGGGAGACGGAAAAGCGGGAGTGTGAAAAAATCGATATGTACAGGAATCAGAATGAAGTCCGAAAGTTTTACCAAAGAGTCCAGCATCAAACTGATTGCTTTGGTACAGGCACATCCTCCTCTAGAGACCAACAAGGTAATCTGGTAACTGAAACAGATAGTGTGCTAACGAAGATACCACAGATCCAATCCCAAAGGATGGTATTAAATGTATATAAACCGGCTGAAGAATAATAAGGCAGCAGGAGCTGATGGCCTACCAGTTGAGCTGTTTAAAACCGGAGGCGACACGCTGATAAGGTGTATGCATCAGCTAGTTAGCTCAATCTGGCAGGAAGAACGGAGATAAGACTTTATGCTCCAACTATAGGGGCATAAGTTTTCTCCCTATCGCCTACAAGATAGTGTATGGGATATTGTGCGAACGACTAAAGCCCATGGTATTATAGCTACCATGACATAAAGCATGAGTTTGGTTGCGGATTTGTAGTTGGTCGGAGGTTAAAACACCTGGTCTCCAGCTTCACACCAGTGAATGAAAGACTTGCTACAATTCGAATAAAAGCTAAATTCTTCAACATCAGCTTCATTTGCGCTCATGCTCCCACTGAAGACAAGGATGAACTGACCAAAGATATATTTTATGAGCGCTAAGAAGAAACTTATGACCGTTGCCCTGTCCATGACAATAAAATTATACTAGGCGTTTTTAATGCCAAAATTGTAAAGGAAAATACCTTTGGCCCAAAGTCGGAAAATTCAGTCTCCACAGTGAAACATCTGACAATCGTATGAGGCTGATAGACTACGCAGCGGCAAAAAACATTGTACTTACCAGCACCAGATTTCAACATAAGGGCACATGACTGTCTCCAGATCAGAAAACAAGAAATCAAATTGAGCGTGTTGGATGTGCGTTCGTTCCGAGGAGCAAACACAGACTCGGACAACTACCTTGTTGCAGCAAAGGTACGCACCCGGTTAAACGTAGCAAACAAAGTACGAACAGACACAACACGAAATTTGGACGTCGGTAAGCTGCAATCACAACAGATAGCTACAGCATATTCCACTCAACTAGCCCAATTGCTTAATCAAAGCACTCCTCATCCCGATAACATATCAGCGCAATGGCAAGGTATTGCCCACACCAAGCAAACAGCCGCAAAATCCATACTTGGATACCAGATACCTCTACCAAGGAATCTATGGTATGATCAGGAGTGTAGTGTTGCTACCGAAGAGAAAAATGCGGCATATAGGGCTACTTTACAATCAGTAGCAACGCGTAGCGCACGAGAGATATCGGGAGAAAAGGAGAGAGGAGAAACGTCTTTTCCGCAGGAAAAAGAGGGGGATGGAAAAGCGGGAGTGTGAACAAATCGAGATGTACAGGAGACAGAAGGAAGTCCGAAAATTCTACCAAAGAGTCAGGCATTAAACTGATGGCTTTGGTACAGGCACATCCTTCTGTAGAGACCAGCAAGGTAATTTGGTAACTGATACAGATAGTGTGCTCAGGTTATGGAAAGAACATTTTTCAAAACTGTTGGTATCCAATAGCAGCGAACACGACGAAGATACCACAGACCCAATCCCAGAAGATGGTATTTAATGTATACCGCCCAGCCAAGATGAGGTAAAGGCAGCAATAAATCGGCTGAAGAATAATAAGGCAGCAGGAGCCGAGCTGTTCAAAACCGGATGAGACACGCTGATAAGGTGTATGCATCAGCCAGTTAGCTCCATCTGGACGGAAGAACGCGTACCCAACGATTGGAACCTGAGCATCCTGTGTCCCGTCCATAAGAAAGGAGATAAGACTTTATGCTCCAACTATAGGGGCATAAGTCTTCTCCCTATCGCCTACAAGATTTTGTCAGGGATATTGTGCGAACGACTAAAGCCCATGGCCAACGAAATAATTGGATCATACCAATGCGGCTTTAGACGTGGCAAGTCCACCATTGACCAGATATTTACCCTGCGGCAAATCCTGGAGAAGACTCAAGAGATGCAGATCGACACCTACCACCTTTTTGTCGATTATAAAGCAGCCTTCGACAGCCCGCTACGTTCAAAGGTATTCCATGCAATGTCTGAATTTGGTATCCCCGCAAAGCTCACTCGGCTTTGTAAAATGACTTTAACTGACACGAGATCCTCAGTTAAAATAGGAAAGAACTTCTCCGAAGAATTTTGTACCAAAAGAGGTTTCAGACAAGGAGGCAGCCTTTTATGTGATCTCTTCAACATCCTGCTGGAAAAGGTTATACGAGAGGCAAACGTCAAAAGAAGTGGCACAATCTACACCAATAGACACATGTTACTTGCTTATGCTGATGATATGGATATCATGGGGCGATCAGTAAGAGAAGTAACTGATACCTTTATAAAGGTCGAAGAAGAATCTGCTAAAGTGGGTCTGGCGGTAAACGGTGAGAAGACCAAGTTGATGGTGTCGACGCGCAATGCGTCCATTGAGCTCGGACCGACTGTGGAAGTTGGTTTCTATAATATTGAGGTAGTAAAAGACTTCGTCTACCTCGGCACCTCCGTAAACACAACAAACGACATCAGTTGTGAAATAAAAAGAAGAACTGTATTGGCCAACAGATGCTACTTTGGTTTAAGTAAGAAGTTTAAAAACAAAGCCACATCTCGTCAAACAAAAATAACGCTCTACAAAACACTGATACTACCCGTGCTGATGTATGGCTCCGAAGCCTGGGTACTTGCGCAAGCAGACATGGCAGTGCTTGGTGTGTTGGAGAGAAAAATTCTTCGAAAGATCTACGGAACAATTTGCGTTAACGGTGAATATCGACGTCGCATGAACCACGAACATCAGTATAGATAAACGTATCGAGATGCAGCGATTGCGTTGGATAGGCCATATCATAAGAATGTGCAAAGATGAACCCGCTAACAAGGCGTATAAATACGAACCGCTTGGCGGTGCACGCAGAATTGGTAGGCCAAGCAATATATGGCGCAAACAAGTGGATGAAGAGATAAAAAGTCGCGGTATTCCAGAGTGCGAAGCAACAAATAGAGAGAATTGGAGATATTTTCTTAGTTCGGCCTATGGAACAAATGTTCTGTAATGGGTCAGCTAAGTAAGTAAGTAAGTACTCTTTGATTAAATGAGCGATTTATACTTCGATACGACGATGCCGCTACAGAAAACAGTTTTCATAAGGTGAGAGTTATGTCTATGGTTATCGAGTTTACAGTAATGCAGCAAGCTTGGTACAAATTGAATTAAAGTTGTATTTTTCAAATATTGCTAGCTTGAAAGTGTCCGTCCATGGTTATCGGTCAGCCAAGTACATTTTGGTTGTTGGTCAATCGGATATCGATAAAAACAATCATTCAACACTGTGGGTCAGTCGAAAGCTGGACTCATACAATCCAAAACGAAAGTTTTCAGCTGATATAATTCAAAGGTGAGGCAAAAACCGTCAAAATACCGAGGTACCGTTGCACTGTGGTCCCATCCTGCGACAAAAATCGAAAAATCTATGTCAGCAAATACCAGCGACAATGCAATGTTTTTGTAATTTATAAATACCGTTATAAAGCAAAGCAAAACAGATGAAGTTGACATTTACGTTTGATCCCTTAAAAACTTTGAAAACGTCAGTAAGGTTCTGACTTCTTATAAGACAAATAACTAAAAAATTAAAAGATAAAATTATTATAATATTATTTTTCGAAATGGAAGTTTAAGCTAAAGGTATTTTAATTACTATTACGTAAAAAGTAGTACAAATTTTTCGCATAAAATATGCTGGAAATTAAATTTTTTTAAATACTTTTTTTGTGGATTTTTGACCAAGTCCTCAAAATTGCAGCTGAGTTTTACTAACTATGCCAGCTTCCAATTTGTTTTGGAGAACGTTCAAAATAGTGTCAAATTTACTAATATGTGGTTCCAGCTACATATACTTGCATTTCGTGTGACATCAAAAATACTGCCTCCCGTTGCAGTATGTTGTGTTGTGTTCTAACTAGTTTGCTTTGTTTGTTTTGGTTTTTTTCGTTCAAGATTTAGATATTTCTGTTTTGGTAACTATGTGTATGTGCATGTTTTTCACACTTGTATATATTTGATATATGATACTCTATACACAATGAAAAGCAAGTAAAAATGTTAAGTTCGGCCGGACCGAACCATTATATACCCGCACCATTGTAACGAACCACCATTTGGAGCATACTCCGGAAGTCGCTACCTCCTTGCCCCGGTCGTGCTCAGTCTTCGGGCAGTTCTTTCCCTTCAGAAGTAGGCTCGGTTTCGAAATCATAAAATTAACAAGTAAAAAAGTGTCAGTCGGCTTTCCCGACAGATATATACCCTCAGGCAATGTGAAGTGAAACTTTAACCTACGGACAGATCGAATGTATTTAAGGTCTCTTCAGACCTTTTTGGACATTTGAACTTGCCGACAAAAATCTGGATTAGGAATGAACTGCATTAAGACACAAATGTTGAACTTTTGTGGGTGAGGTACCCTTAGGGAGGTCCGGTATGGTCCATTTTTAAAGTTAAACTAAATTTTGACAATATATAAGGAGATCCAAAGTTTGGAAAAAATTGGTTGTCCCATTCAAGTGATATCGTCATAGCATTTTGGTCATAGCGACATGAAACTAAGTTTGGATATAATATAACGAAGACCCAATGTTGGACCAAATCGGTTGAACAGCTCGAGAGTTATCGTGCTCTCCGACCGCCACATATAGTGACATAGGGGATTTTTACACCTTGCCGCTGAAAAAAACTTTTACCGTCGTAATGGAGGTAGCTAATGCAAATCGCTTCAACAAAAATCAAAGTGATTCGAGAGCAAGTCTTAAAGTGAACTTATCCGAAATTTTGTGTGAGAGGTACCAGAAGAAGTAGACAACTATAGTCCATATTCGAACCTGATCTATATCTGGTAGATATATTAGGATGTACAAAGTATGGATTACATCGGTCACTCCCTTCAACAGTTATCGTGCGCACACTTTTTCCGAACATTTTTAAACTTTTGTGGGGCGGTACCTGAAGGAGTGGATCGATATGGCTTGTCTTCGAATTTAAACTATGTTTAGACAAAATATTACGAAGGCAAAATTTTGGACCGAATCAGCAGATCCCTTGGAGAGTTATCTTGCGCTCTAACCACTACACACGGTGTCATATGGGGCTTTTTGCATATTTCAGGCTATTTTCTCAGGAAGTATGAACTTGCCCCTGATGAAATTTGTACCATCGTATGGAGGACAGTGAATACAAGTTGTTGCAACAAAAGTCGAAGCGATTCAAGAGCAGGTCCCAATCTGAACTTATCCGAAATTTTGTGTGGGAGGTACCCGAACGAGTGGACCGATTAAGTCCATATTCGAACCTCATCTAAGTGTGGTAGAAATTTCACGATGTGGAAAGTATTTATCAAATCGGTTACTTCCTTCGAGAGTTATCGTGCGCATAAATTTTCCGAACATTTTCGAACTATTGTGGGGGAAGTACCGGAAGAAGTGGACGGATATAGCCCATCTTCGAACTTAAACTAAGTTTGGGCAAAATATTACCAAAGCCAATTTTTTGACTGAATCGGTTGATCCATTCGAGAGTTATCGTGCGCACCAGCCATCCAGACGGACAGACGGACGGACATTGCTAAATCGACTCCAAATTGTCTGAAACACATTTCGTCCAAACATACTTGGGGTCTAAAACTATTATTTCGATGAGGCACATTTTGCCCGTATGAAAGTGTATATACCCTTTCTAGCCTAAAGGCTGAGGGTATAAAAATAAGTTAGATCTTATAGAAGAAGGAATAGAAATGGAAATGATAGTAGGAACGGGAAAAAATAAGATGGAATAAAAAGAAATAATGATGTTACTATAGAGTGCAGTACATAGTAGATGATATTCTACTGCTTGAGCGTACCCTCCTACCATGCTGAATTATAAACTTTCAGCCCTATAACACCTCCTTATTTAAACACCTTCTCCTTTCGCAAATGAAAAACAAGTAAGAAAATACTGTAGTCGGACGGAGCCGACTATCTGATACCCTATTCCACTACATTTGCATGATCTTTTGGCGAATAAGAATCAAGCAAAAGTTCCTATTTCATATAATTTAATTCCATAGAACTGCAATATACTTGACGCAATCAATAGCTCATGAGCAATATCTAAAAGTAAGGCTCGTCCTTGTCGAAAGGTCCCAAATTCCATGCGATTTGATCATAGGGGCCGACAAACATATAAAGCCTGGTGGGACCAATATTTACTATAGAATAAAACCCAAAGTAGCACAAAAACTTTAAGACGCTGTAGTTAAATGGAAATCTAGGATTTTCTCTGTCGCGATTTCGACAATTTCTTTACCATCATATAATGACAATTTGTCGGATGGAAGAAAAATATAATTCTTTAACAAGTAAGAAACGACTATAGATGGACGGGACTGACCATGTGATATCCTATACCACTCTATTTTTGGGCACTATATCTTCGCGGAATTTCTTGTTCATTATTGCGACTTGTTGCTGCCTTCCGGTCATATATACATAGATAGCATTTTGTACATTGTCATTACCAGAAGATTGAAGATCTAAATTGTGTATTCTACACAATTTATATGAAAATCGGTACCACCAAATATGTGTCTGGAACCAATATTTCGAGGTGTTACATGATTTTTTGTTTGCATTAAGAACGAGACTAGAAGCATTTAAAAATAGCATTTGATGACTTTTACCGAATTGACCAACGAACAAGTAAAAGAGCATCAGTCAGCTGTGCTGGAGAAGATATATCCTCAGCCTCTGACCAAAAAAGGAGCAAACACAATAGTTTTACAGTATATAAAATATATTGGTTTAGTATCACGAGTTCGCTTCAAAATTCGTGTGAATCTGTAGTACCGTAATGTGGGGCTATACCAAATCACAGAGGTGTACCAAAAATTTTTAGTAAGCAAACTTCTAATTCATAGAGAACTCTAAATACTAAATTACGTTAAACTAAGTTTGAAGGCAATTATTAAAAAAGTTTGAGAGTTATCTTGCATATCAGACACTTTATTATGTACCGGCAGGGTTTTTGGAGCTTTCGGATCGTTGTGAAACAACCTTCTGCAGAAAAATTTAATAGATCCGAGACGACTCACACTGCACTTTTTCCAAATTTTGTGTGAGAGGTACCCGCAGGTCCGGACCAAAATAGTCCATATTCCAGCCTGATGCACGACTGGGTAAAATAATACAATGTGCAACGTTTGCACAAATCAGAAACCCACTGCGAGAGTTATTTTGTGAATTATTGATTTTAGTTGGTGTCGGCAAGGTTTCTTGATGCTTTTAGGCTATTATCTCAGGACGTATGGCCTTACTAAGGTACTCGATGGTGTGGACCGATCTAGTCCATATTGGAACCCTACGTATGTCTAGAAGGAATAATAGAGTTATCGTCCGGACAATTTTACAGAAAATTTGTGAACTTTTCTGTGGGAAGAAGGAGTGGGTCGATATGGTCCCTTTTCGAACTGAAACTAATTTCGGGAGAAACATTACGAGCTTCAACATTTGATTGCACCAGTCAGACAGACGGTAGACAGGGCTAAATCGACTCTAAATTGTCTGAAACGAATTTCCGCCAAACATACTTGGAGTTTAAAACCATTATTTCGATTAGGCACATATTTGGTCGAATCAAAGTGTATAAACCGTCGTTAGCCTAAAGGCTGAGGTATATAAATACTAATATTTCGAGGTATTGCATTGCCTTTTACCAAATGTGGTACACAAACTTCAGACCCATTTTCAAGCATGCGGTAAATATAGTTCCTTGCAAGCCAAAACGATAAAGGAACCCACTTGTATGTTCGACAATAGTAGTTTTGTTATTTAACCGGTATATTGTTACAATTTGCATCAAAGGATAGGTCAAAAGTTAGTTTTCAAGTTTCGCGTTCCTAATTTGTCGGAATATGCCCCCAAGGGTTTAAAATATGGAACAAAAACTAAATTTGAATATTTTTCCCACGACAATTAGGGCCAATTTCACCCGCTAACTACTATTCTATTATTATCCAAGATGATTGGCATTCTTCTTGACCAAAACTCTTATGTCGTTCAAAAATGTTTCAGTATTGAGCTATAACTGTGATATCTAGAGTGATTATTATTACACTACACAACTAAAACTGTGGGATCCCTGTATAAAATAGGCTGTAAGTGTGTTATCTGACCACGCTTATCAACATAATATGTAGCAATGGAATGGTCAAGAGTTCCACTTTCAATTACAACTAACGTGGGAGGAACATGTGTTCCAGCAATAAAGATATAGTCATTATACTAAAAATTGTATAAATTTTCACACAAAAGATTTGGCTAATTTAGCCCACTAAATATTATCTGACTATTATCAACAATTGCAGGCATATTATTTATAGTAAACCCAAACTCTGATCGCGCCGATCAGACTACCATTGCGACCTACAGAGCCGCTACAAAATTAGATAAAAATTTTATTTTTGGTCCATTTCCCCCTCTTAATATTTCACGATCATAACCAAAAACTATAGGGGTCTATTCTCCATACAACATTTCCCGAAGATTGGTCCATAATTGCGGCCTGTAGCGTGCGTACAATTTTTAATGGACGGACGGACACACATCTCAAAATCGTTTTATCTCGTCGAGAAAAATAAATTTTGGTATACCACATGGGGGGTCTACGACCAATATTTCGCGGTGTTACGTGAATTTTTCGAAAAACAAACTTATAATACCCTTTCCACATTGCACAGTGGCTGCGCCCAACGACAAAAATCAAAAAAATGCATGTCGTCATATTAAAAATTTTAAGGTGCAAATCGCTTCAAAACTTTTAAATTTTTTCAAAACTTAGCTTATTTTTTCCATTTTTCGCGGTTCTTAAAGAGAAAAGGCCTCACAAACATGACAAATTTTGAAGAAAAAAATTTATTTAAAAATCAGAAAAAAATAGTTATTTTCTAAGCGAATTTATGTAACAAAGGACAATTTTTAACGCCTTAACTTAAGTTGAATCATTTAATAAATTGTCTAAGCTTCATTTTCTAGTTATGAAAATTCCCCTAAATTGCAATGGTTGCCAAATATTTTGGTTATAATATTGGTAAAAATGAAATTATTTAATACTAGCAGACCCCGGTTCGCGTTGCTGGCCCGTCGTAATGCGTTTTAATGAACACTTTTTATCAACTTTATGCTTGACAATTCAAAAATAGGTATTTTCTACCTCACTTCTTCGATCCATATTTAAACCGAGAAGGATTTTAAATTTATCAACAGATTTTGTCTGTAACCTTTCTTTTCTCTTACGGACTTTGTCGGATTTTTTCGCCAATTTGTGCCTTTTAGGATAGATTATCGTCCATGTCCCCTGTCTTTATCCTAAAGCGATCTAATTATAAAATTCTCCCGCTTTTTGAGACTTATATGTTTTAGCTTTTCATGGCTGATGGACCGTTGAACCTCACCATTTAAGTACATTTGTAAATATATAGTTTTTCTTGATCGGGGGCGCAACCACCGTTGTCTCGAAAACTAATTTGCAACCTGATGTACTCATAAGTTTAGCAAATATAGCGATTATAAAATAATAGGCCGCCAAATTCGTCTACAAATATATAGCATTTTGGACCACCTGTTATTCCTGAACATTTTCGGAAAATTAGGTTCAGTAGTTTTGGAAAAATAATGTTTTAAAAATATTGGGCGTGGTCATCAGTTTTCAAGATATAACATATTAAAAAAGTTGGTCTGGTCCGGTATTTTGGCTCCAAATATGTACCTAGGGTGCACACAACTTCATTGCCTACCAAAATGTATGGTGAAACGGATATAATCATAAGTTTGGCTTATACGTATAGCGTTTAACAGAAAGGCATGGGGAAGGTACCCCACCTCTTCCGAAATTCATAAAATATACATAATAACGACTAACATTGAGCTTTTGCTGCATTTTTTATGGAAATCCCTTCAGTAGTATTGCAGTTATGACATATTAAAAAAAACAGGCGTGGTCGGGCCTATAGGCCCCAAAGAAGTACCTAGATTGTAGATTAATCAGTAAATTTTTAATCCGATACATACATAATTTTTGCAAATATAACGTTTTTTTAAGTATCGCACCCCGTATCGTATCGTACCCCGCCCCTCTGGAATTCAATAAAATATGTAACCTGTTTTCGGGGGCGTGGTAAATTTTTCTTTCCAAAAAAGCTAACTTGGGTTATGACAACATTTGATTTTTATTCATAAAGGTAAGGCGTTTTTTTAAATATGCCCCCTTCAAAATTCAAGAAAACATGCGCGTACATTCCCTGAAGTCTTCAGGAAAATCGGTTCAGTAGTTTTGTAGATGTAATATACATATTTTAAAAAGTGGGTGTGGTTAAGTCTTTGGTTCCTAAAAAAGTAGGTAAGGTCGGAGACACAACCACAATTGTCTTGCAAATTAAGTTACAAATAGATACATTCGTAATTATTGTAAATATAACATTTTTAAAAAAGTAGGGTATAGGGGAAGTACCCCGCCCTTTCCGAAATTCAACTGAATTTGTAGCCTATTTTAAGCGGGGCCATTCCTGTTCAATCCCTGGCAATTTCAGGAAAATCGGTTCAGTAGTTTTTGTAGAAATTTTCTTAAAATTTTCAAATTTTCTTTGTATAAAAACCCAACCCCGATCCGAAAGTCAAAAGATATGTGGCCTATTTTTATCGGGGACCAACCCTGTACATTCGCTGAAAGTTTCAGGAAAATCGATTCAGTAGTTTCGTAGATATAACATATTTAAAAAAGTGGACGTTGTCCAGTCTTAATGCCCCAAGGTCGGAGACACAATCGCCATTGACTCGGAAATTAATTTTCAAAGCGATACATTTGTAATTGTTGCAAATATTGCATTTTTACAAAAATAGGGCATAGGGGAGGTACCCCGCCCGATCCGAAATTCAATCAAATATGTAGCCCATTTCAACCGGGGGCCATCACCCTACGTTCCCTGAAAATTTCAAGAAAATCTGTTGAGTAGTTTCGTAGATATAACATATTTATAAAAGTGGGCGGAAAAGTGGGCGTGGTCAATTTTCTTTGCATAAAAACCTAAACTGGACTATGACTAACATTTTCACAAAAAATTATCCAAATCGCTCCAGCCGTTTTCAACTGATTCAATTACCAACAAACGACAATTGAGTTTTATATATAAAGATAGATGTTTGGATTTCCTAAAAGTGTTAGTCACCTTCCAAAAATACGCAAGAATGTCCACTAGTACCAAAATGAAGCCTAGCGCCTGTATAGACCTTTTGCGGAAATTTGCGGTTTTGGCAGTTATGACCAAAAGTTTAGCTCCTTTTTTTTAGTTGCTGAATTTATATTTTTTTAATTTTTAAAATTATATTTATTTCTTTTATCATGGTAACTTGGAGCCGCACTGAAAGCTCGCGATTGAAAAATAAAAGGTTTTGGGGGTATACACTTTAATATTTTTTCTTGTTTGGGAGACCCAACCCAGCAAAAAAAGTCCTCCCAAAATCATGGGTTTTGTAAGGGATTTTTGGCAGCCGTAACTACTCGCAAACCACCTTTCTTCCCCATTATTTTTACAAGGGCATGTCGCACTCAGTTTGTAGTTATTTTATGACCACTAGAATAACTAGTTATTCTGTGGCCACTAGAAGTTGAAAAGTAAGGTGAAAAAAATTCTATTTTTAGAACAGTTGATGTAGAGATTTTTTTTAATTTCATCACACTTCTTACTTTTATTTTACTTTATTTTATTTCGATCGCTGTGCGAGTTGAACACACGAACCCTCTGATTTCTAGCCAAAGACACTACATACTATGCCACGCACACGAACATTAAGGGTTGGTTAAGAACTTACATGTGCAATGCACATGTGTACCACGAACTGTTATTTTTTAATTAAAAAAACTCGGCTGCCAACAGTGAGCGTTGAACACACAACCCTAGGATTTATAGTCCGACACACACTCACCGTGCCACCGTCCTCATTACTTAGTGAGGAGCAAAGTAAGTAGTTTTGCCTTGTAATTATTTTAAGAAGTATCTCATTACTTTTCAGATTACTTGTAATGGGAAAAGAAGCTTGTTTACATTACTTTGTAATGGGTTACGTAATGACTAATGGATCCGAATTTTTGCTGGGAAATGTTGCAACACATCAAAACGTGGAAATTTTCCCCGCACTAAAAACCAAAAATACGTTATTGCAAATAATTCTGCAGGAAAAAGGTGATTAAATCTTATAAAGTACAGACAAATATATGGTAACCCTATGGAGGCTGTGGCCAGAAGTGGACAAATGTCAAATTTATTTATAAAATCCTGTTCTAAACTCTGAGTTCACTAGTAAAGCCTAATCCTAGAATTAGTTAAGTATCTATAAAATACATTAAATCGAGTTAGAAATCATATATGGGGGTATAGCAAATCATGGACCAATGTTGGCAGTTTCTCGCGGAGAGGTTTACTATGCAATAACAACTCCTAATTCCGGATTACAGCGAATTCGGTTAAACAATATGTTGGCAACAGTAAAATACAATTGAACCTCGATTATCCGTGAATCGATTATCCGGGAACCTCTATTATCCGTGATAGAAAAGAAATGTTGGACTTTTGTCCATTTCTTCTATTTTTCGTTATAAACTTCATTGCCCTGGAGTGAAAACACACTTTCCAATTAATTTGATTAAGCAAACAAAAGGTAAACAAACGAAAACTGGAAATTCTCCCGTATTACACAACTTGTGTATTTATGGTATCACAAAAACCATGGGACAAAGTCAATTGAATCTGATGATGATGTATCCTTCTAAAATTTAGTGGATTACCGTAACAAATTTAATAAAAACTGCATATTATCATATTATTGTACAATATTATGCCATTTTTACTTAAAAATATGTTCAAGCACTGCATAAAAGCATTGCCTCCATTATCCGGGAAAATATATTATCCGTAATGCCTTCGGTCCCGACCATCACTGATAATCGAGGTCCGACTGTACTTCAATTCAGAAGGATTCGTTACATGGGAACCACGCGAAATTTTGGACCTAGGACTCCAAAATTTTTGTTAGAGTGTTTTTAGCCCCCGGGGACCAATTGATACAAATTTCGATATATTATCAGAAGTATTTTTGTCACACTTTCCCATGTAAGTGCCTCCACTGTGCATTGTGGTGTAGGGTGTAAAAACACAAGTTTACATTTAAATATTTGTTCAATAAAATTAAAATCAAAATTTGTATAAACATTTATCAAAAGTTCTTTAGAAATGTTTTTCGGCGATGGTAATTTTTCACCTTTTCGAACTAGAAACACGTTTGTCCATATGGTACTGGCGTTGGTTATAGGCCCAATCTATATATGACTCTAAAATTTTCAACGAATTTAAACTTTTAAGTTAAAACACATTCACGCGTAAGACTATTGTCACCGGACCTATTACGTCACCTTTTCACCTTTTCGAACTAGAAACACGTTTGCCCATATGGTACCGGCGTTGGTTATAGGCTCAATCTATATATGACTCTAAAATTTTCAACGAATTTAAACTTTTTAGTTAAAACACATTCACGCGTAAGACTATTGTCAGCGGACCTATTACGTGCCACATAAAAAAACATCGTTTCCCACATTATTTGTGAATGTGATTACATTCCTTTTTTTGTTTTACTCCCCCATTCTCATTCGTTTACACATAAATTCTTCCATAAATACATACATATATATGCTATGTACGTTGTACATAGATAATATGTATGGGTGGGTGATTGTATGAATATGCCCAAATAGAAGAGGAATGCATTCATGCGAACGAACATCATGTTGTTTGAGTTTTTATTTATGGTCGGTAATAGTAATTGTGTGTCGGTCGGTGTTAGTAAATGGAATGGACACCCTTACATAAGTGGACAATGGCCGCACTTGTCACACTAGCTGTTCTGATTGTAGGAATATGTCACTTTATGGGTCCGTTGTCCATTTAACATTAATCAAAAGCGTAAACTGTGATACTTGAGCTGACAGATAAATGACCCCAATGCAGATAGTTGACATATTACAAAGAGTAGTACAATATTTTGCCATTCTCGTTATCAACATTTTGAAGTTGAGCGTCATAAAATGCGGCAATGAATAACAACGTAAACCTTAGACAACATGTGGGGTAGATTACAATTTGGATATTTTGTGAAAAAATATAGAGGACATTTTTATAGGTAGGTAAAATAAGTTGTGGCATGTTGAGGATATTGTGCCTTAGTTAGTGATTATGTGGAATATATCGACAAAATTCCTGATGACGTTAAAAACAAACGAATCACGATTAGGTGTTTGAATTATGGTAAAACGTACAGCCAATGTAGGCGAAAATAAATAACAACTTATGATTCTAATCAAGGAAATTTTTTATTGAAAGCTCTCCTCCAGACCTCTGATATGAACCCAAAAGATAGTCATGAAAGTATATCGACATAGCAGAAGGAGTATGTATTAATATGTCCCATAAGTCTCCTCTCTACGTCGCCTATAAAAATCTATCAACAGTATTGTGTGAACATCTGAAGCCTATGGTCAAGGAAATATTTGCGTCATATCAAATTGACTTTAGATCTGGAAATCTACCATCATCATCACATTTTGACATTGACTAGCAGTAAAAATCAGATCGAAACTTATGTATACGGCCGGTGTGGGGGTAACTGCACATGCAGTTATGACGGTGAATTCGTGTTGACGGCAAATATGGGGTGGTGTTAACCTCGAGCTTTACTAGCTTTGTAACGAGATTTATTTTTATAGTTTAAAGTATAGCGTTGCAACGATTGCGTTGGCTAAGGAATACCTCGGCCGGGCCGAACTTTTAACACCCTCCACCATAAAATATTCTGAACTTAAATGGAACAATCAGTTTCCTTTCCTGTCCACAATTTTAGGAGGGAAAGTTTTTCGACCACGGATACCCCAAATGACTACATTATGAAAACATGTTTTCAATTGGGCGGTACCATTATATGGAAACTATGTCAATCTGCGGACCAATGCTTAATACTTTAAGTGAAGATGTTTCGTGACTACAGAGAACTTCAGTCCAAAAACGTTGCTAACCGCCTCAAAACACCAAAAATTTAGAGATACCGAAAATCGGGAGATTAAGTTATATGGGGGCTATACCAAAACATGGACCTATGTTGACAATTTTAGGTGGAGAAGTTTTGTGACAGAAAAGAACTTGAAATGTCAAATTACTGGTAGTTCAATCAAAAAATGTAACTAAAACTTTAAAACTACCGAAAATCAGGGGGTTAAGTTATATGGGGGCTATACAAAAACATGGACCTATGTTGACAATTTTAGGTGGAGAAGTTTCGTAAGAGAAAATAACCTCAAATATCAAATTACTGGTAGTTCAATCAAAAAATGGAAATAAAACTTTAAAACTACCTAAAATCAGGAGGTTAAATTTTATGGGGTCTATACCAAACATGGACCTGTGTTACCAATTTTAGGTGGAGAAATTTCGTGACAGAAAAAACCTCAAATATCAAATTACTGGTAGTTCAATAAAAAATGTAGCTAAAACTATAAAACTACCGAAAATCAGGAGGTTAAGTTATATGGAGGCTACACTAAAACATAGAAATATGTTGACAATTTTAGGTGGAGGAGTTTTGTGACAGAAAAAAACCTCAAATGTCAAAAAATGTAGCGAAAACCCTAAAACTTCCGAAAATCAGGAGGTTAAGTTACATGTTGACAATTTTAGGTTAAGAAGTTTCGTAACAGAAAATAACCTCAAATGTCATATTACTTGACAATTGCTGCTGTAAACCTTAAATGTGAAATTATGGGTAGTTCAGTCAAAACAAGTAAAAAAGTATCAGTCGTCTTTGTCGACTAAGATATACCCTCAGCCTCTGTGGACAGAAACACCTTTTTTCCAAAAAAAAAAAAAACAACATTTATTTAGGGGGTTTTCAAAATTGGGCGTATAAAAAGGAAACCCCTCGGTAAAAATTGAACACAAGGGTTGGACAGATAGGGTCCAAATTGGAACATAAACTAAGTTTCGACAATATTTAGAGATCCAAAGTTTGGACCAATTTGGTTGCTACGTCTATGAGATATCGTGCGTACCATTTTAGCGAATATTTTCGAACTTTTGTGGGGAAGGTACCGGAAGAAGTGGACCTATAAGCACCACCTTCGAATTTCATTTAATAATCGAATAAATATTACAATATACAAAGTGTGGACGAACTCAGTATTCGGTTCGAGCTCTCCAGCCACTACATATCTCTCATAACTCAAAATATACGTTTTCGGAGCAAGCATCTTCTATTTTATCTACGACTTTTGCTTTATCTTGTGTCAAATTTACATGCAGATATCTCTAAAATTCGACGAGTTACAGCTCATTTACTACGAGTTTCGCAAAAATCAACACAACAGTTTTTGTAGCACTAAAACACTTCAAATAATGCTTGATCTTGCACAAATATGGTTCAAATTCAAAATATGGCCCAAGTTGTTATTTTAATTTTTGTGTTATAATCTTTTTAAGATGGGAAGTCAAATTTCAATCACCAACTTAAAACGCGTTTTTCTCGAAACTGGATTTTTTGAGATGTGTCACTCTTTGAGTAAATGAGCGATATGGTGCTATAAGTGTTTTTACAACATTCGGGCTGTTTTCTCAAGAAGTATGGACTTGCCACTGAAAAAACTTTTACCGTCGTAATTGAGACAGCGATTGCTTCAGAAATCACAGAAATCAAAGTTAGTCAAGAGCTGGTCTTAAAGTGAACTTATCCGAAATTTTATGCGGGAGGTACCCCATGGAACTGACAAATATAGTCTATATTCATACCTGATCTATATCTGGTAGATATATTAAGATGCGTTGAATATGGACCAAATCGGTCCTTCCCTGCAAGAATTATAGTGCGCACAATTTTTCCGAACATTTTTTAAATTTTGTAGATGAGGTACCTGAAGGTGTGATCCGATATGGCTTATCTTCAAACTAGAATCGTGCGCACAAACCTTCCGAACATTTTCGAACTTTTGTGGGGGAGGTACCGGAAGGAGTGAACCGATGTAGCTCATCTCCGAACTTAAACTAAGTTTGAGCAAAATATTACGAAAGCCAAAATTTGAACCGAATCGGTTCATCCGTTCGAGAGTTATCGTGTGATCCAACCAGCAGGACAGACAGACGGACGGACATAGCTAGATCGAGTCCAAATTGTCTGAAACACATTTCGTCCAAACATACTTGGGGTCTAAAACCGTTATTTCGATGAGGCACATTTTCATTGTATCAAAATGTATATACCCTCTTTAGCCTAAAGGCTGAGGGTGTAAACGAAACTGACAAAATCCTCTCGAATCAATTTTGATTTCATTCTTCTACGAAAATTTCCTAGAAGTATTTTTCTTAAAATTCCAATTCATATTATCATACGCATGACTATATTTTTTCCATATCACTTGTTATGGAAAAAACGTAAATGAACAGTGAAATGAATTTTTTTTACTGAATATGTATATTATTACTGAGTTGAAACTAGCAAACTACCCGTATTCAGATGACAAATGCAAGTAAATGTAATGAAAACAACATGACTAATTCAAATTCCTTTCACTACTTATTGTAACGTTCTAGTTGTAGAGCAATATTTTGCTATTACTTAGCATTGTTGGTTGTTTACAGTGGCTCAAAGAAAATTGTAAATACGTATACAATAGAAACATATAAACAATCGTATGTTTGCCAGTTTTCTATTTCACAATCCAGGTGGTTGGAAAATATTTGACAATTAAAACAACTAAGAGAGAGCTATAGACGGACGGGGCCGACCATGTGATACCATACACCACTTCCTCTTTATTTATTTCAAACATTTATTATAATAAAAAATTACAATAAAATTATATAAAAAAATAGCACTAGCATCTAAGGCTATCGGCTAATTATTGGGCTATAAGGTCCTCTTATACAATCAAAAATAAATAAAAATTACTTATTTCATTTTTATATCCGACGTTTCGTTGGGATTTTCCCAACTTCTTCAGGGATAAGTTTTTATTTATCTGGCAACGACATGAATATATACATACAATAATTAGTATTCGCATTTTCTGTTTCACTAGCAATAAGAAAATATGTTCCTTACCAGTAATTTCTCGTCACTTCTACATTTAAATATTAACAATTGCAGGTAAAAACAAGTAAGAAAAGTCTATAGTCGGACGGAGCCGACCATGGGATACCCTATACCACTATCCCTGGACAATCGCTCTCCACGGAACTTCTTTTCAATGATTGTGAAAATTTAATTATCAAATATCAGAGATGTAAAGTATAATACTTATGACCAAAACCAAAAAGTTATCTAGCATGACAAAGACATTTTTGTAGCAGGAAAGGAAAATTTAGTTCACACAAACTAAAATGTAATGAAACCCACTTATGCAGTACTACTACTTCCGTTGTTTAACCGCTACATTACACATAGGTTTCAATCAGGAAATTTTTGGCCAAAACCCTATTTTTGAAGTTTCGAAATTTTAATTTTTTTTTGCACAGAATAATAAAAAACACATCAGGTCATCTAAAAATAATTAGTTTTTGTAATTACCAATAGATGCCGTTAGTTGGAGCAGTGTCAAAGTTGGCACTTAATTGCAAAAAAAAACACAAATTGTGTTGTAAAATAGTCTATTTTTGTTGTGTTGTGTCGCTGCATAAATATAGAGAAGTGAGACCAAAGTTATAATGAATCGGGAAGCTGGTGGTGAGTACTTTCATATTATTAAAAAAAGAACTAAAAATTTTGTAAAATTAGAGTAGTAAATTCCCTGTTTGTATGTATATTGAAAATAATTTTTTTCAAATATTTTTAAAATATATTTAAACTTTTAAAAAAATGTCCAAGTTTGTCCACCACCAAATTGATTTTGGAAGATAGCTGGGGGACTGAACTAAAAAATTGAGAAATAAATTCTTGCTCAAATTTGCCACAGTTAAAATAAAGTGGATTTTTCTATTTTAAGATGGGAGAATTTTTTGTAAATACCTGTTGTGATTGTACGTAGTATCCGATTGAAATAGAACGATAATACCCACATCTATTAACAGATTTTTCTAAAATTTAATATTTAAGGGTTTCAGAGTGTGGAAAGCATGTATGTGTAAGTTTTTTGAAAATAGGTCAATTTTTTGTCATAGCCCCCACATAAAAGTACCGTCCGATTTTAGATATTTTGTGGATTTTACCGACACTTTATGACCGATTCGGCTGAAATTTGGTATTTCGACCTCTTGGAAGATATGAATCCTTCGTACCAAAAATTATTAACATAGGTCAATGTTTTGGTTTAGACACCACACAATGGGACCACCCTGTTCAACAAATTTTGACTGTTTTTGGTCATTTTGTCGATAAAACGTAAGAATTGCTGTTTGTACACATTTAATATAAATAATAATTAGTTCCAATACAAAATGGACGTTGAAATAGTTTTGGCCAGAAAATTTGGATTTGAGACCACTGTGCATTATTAAAATTTTTACCAATTTCACACAAAAGTTTCAGTACATCTAACCCGCTAAGTATTATCTGATCTTCACGTTGGTTTGTACGCTTCTTCTTCATCATAAACTCAAACTTTGTTTAAAATTTTGCGGGTTATTATTTTGACCTACAGAGCCGCTACAAATTTTGTTTTTGGTCCATTTCATCCCCTGAACATTTCACGATCATCACTAAAAACTAATCATTTCTATTCTGGCCCGAACCCAATCTCTTTAAAAAATCCGTTACAATCGGTCCATAATTGCGGCCTTAAGCTTGTTTACAATTTTTAATGGACGGACACATATCGCTAAATCGCTTTATCTCGTCGAGATATGAATTTTGAGAGACAATATGTAGCATGGGATGAATATGTGGTTCTCTACACAGAACCCATTATATATTAGGCAGTAGATCCGTTATCTAGCAAACACTTTATTGAAATTTACATCAGAGGAAAGGCCAGTAGTTTTTTCCATATGTTTTAAGGAATTAAAATATCGACCAAAAATAAAATTTTTATATTTTTCATACAAAAGTAATGGTCCATTTCACCCGCTAACGAATATCATATCATCATTCAAAATTGTAAGCATCTTTTTCGACCTATACTCTTACCCGGTGCAAAATTTCGTGACTATTGATGTATAATTGCGACTTTTATCGAGTTTATTATTACACTACAAACAAATAACGGAATATATTAGGCTGTAACTCTGTTATCTGATCATGCACACCAACATAATTGGCATCAATTGAAAGGTCAAGCGTTCCACTTTCAAGTATATCTCACTTGTCCGGAATGTCACTTCCAGGAATTAAGATATAAGCTGTATATTAAAAATTTTCACAATTTTCACACAAAAGTTTTGGTCCATTTAACCCTCTAAATATTATCCGATCGCCATCTCAAATTGCAAGCTTCTCCTTTGTGATATACTCTTACCTTATTTAAAATTACGCGTTGATTGGACTATTATTGAGGCCTACAGAGCCGCTAGAAAATTGGATAAATATTATGTTTTTGGTCCATTTCACCCGCTAAATACTTCACGATCATCACCAATAATAATAGGGATCTATTCTGATCTGAACCCGACCTCCATACAAAATTTCGTGACGATCGGTCCATAATTGCGGCCTGGAGCGTGTTTACAATTTATAATGGACAGACGGACGGACGGACGGACTGACGGACGGACACACATCTCAAAATCGCTTTATCTCGTCGAGATATGAAGATTGGTATATGACATTGGGGGTCTCCGACGAATATTTCGCGGTGTTACATGAATTTTTACCAAAACAAACTTATAATACCCTTTTCCACATTGTGGTATAGGGTATAAATAGCACTAGCATCTAAGGCTATCGGCTAATTGATATAATGTTTTGATATTTTGCATAATTTATTATTGATGTACATCACAAGAGAGGTCAAGGGTCAGTTTTCAAATATCGTGTTCGTCGGAATATGCCCCCAGAATTTAAAATTTTGACCAAAAATAAAATTTGGATATTTCTAACACAGTGGTCAATTTCGCCCGCTAAATACCTTCCGATCGTTTTTCAAAATTATTGGCCTTTTCCTTAATCAAACCTTTTACTTCGAACAAATATTTGTCAGTATTCAAATATAACTGCGACCTCTAGCGGGATTATGGTTACATACTAGGCTGGCTAAAAATAGGCTGTAACTATGTTATCTGACCACGTACATCAGCATAATTAGCATCCCAGCAAAATGTTCCCTGCCAAAGAAGCCATTCAATCATGGGTGCAAGTGATCTGGCATGTCATCTTTTTAGCATCTTCATCGATGAATTTTATATGAGCGTGGACCCCGAAAGATGCTATTAATTTTGGATTCAAAGCATGTCATTTCCACCAATGCTTTGGCATGTCATTTTCACCAACCCTTTGCAATGACATTGTCATTACGACGAGAGTTTTAACAACGTTGGTTACGATTTCGAGTCTCCGACAACATCAAGCCTATTGTAAATAATTAATTATATATGTATTTAAAAAATGTGTATAAATAAAAACACAAAATTCATCTCTATTGGATCGATGGAATGGGTTCAAATGCTGATGAAAAGATCGGATCTCTCACGACTTCCTTTGCATTGGTTCAAATGCTAATGAAAATATCGGATCTTTCACGACTTCGTTTGAAGATTTGCTGGGATCAATGGAAAGGTCAAGAGTACCTCTTTTACATATAACATATGAGGATAATATCTCACAAGAATAGAGATATAGTCATTATACTAAAAATGTTACCAATTTTAACACAAAAGTTTTGGTCTATTTCACGCGCTAGATATTATTGAGACCTACAGATCCGCTATAAAATCGGATAGAAATGCTGTTTTTGGTCCTTTTTACCGCCTTAAAAGTTCACAATCACCACCAGAAATAATCGTTTCTATTCTGGCTGGAAGCCGACCTCCATACAAAATTTCGTGACGATTCGTCCATAATTGCGGCCTGGAGTTTGATTGCAATTTTGAATGGACGGACGTACACACATCCCAAAACTGTTTTTTCACGTCGAGATATAAATTTTGGTATGCCATATGGGGGGTCTACGACGAATATTTCGCAGTGTTACATGCATTTTGAAAAAAGCATACTTATAATAATTTTAGACAAACTATATATATTCTTGATCAGCGTACAATGCTATATCGATATAGCCATATCCGTCCGTCTGTGGAAATCACTCTAGCGTCCGAACGGATTGAAGTAGGTGGATGAAATTTTGGTAAAATCTATTGTATGTACGTAGGAGTTTTGGTATTGAAAACGGGCTTTCCTATAGCCCCCATTCAAACTGACGCCTCGTAGTTTTAAGGAATTTTAAAGATATTTGTCCCATTTGACCACCGAATTTGTTGTAACTTGGTATTTTGTGTCTCCAGAAGCTAAAAAACATTTCGACCAAAATTTGTTTATATAGGCCCACGTTCTTGTATAGCCCCCATATACGATATAGTATGCGTCACTTTAAGATATTTTGAAAGTATTAGTCCCATTCGACCACAGAATCGTTTATAATTTGGTAAATTGTGTTTTCAGAGGCGTAGAAACATTTCTACCAAAAAATTTTTATACGTTTCTACCAAAATGGTTGAAGCTTGGCATTTAGTCCTCCTTTGGGATACAAAACTTTCTCCCAGAAATTTATTGGTATCCGTCCACGTTTTGATGTACCCCCAATAGAAAGGTACATCCCAATTTGCGGTATTTTGAAGGTCTTAGCCTCATTATAACACCGGAATGTCTCAAATTTGGTACTTGGTCTTCTTTGAGGGTATAAAACTTTCCACCTGAAATTGGTCAACGTCTTCATATAGTCCCGATAGACCGGCACCTCCCGATTTTCGGTATTTTGAAGGCTGAAATTTGGTATTTAGTCTTTTTTCTGGGCTACAAAAATTTCCCTCAGAAATTTGTCGGTATAGGTCGACGTTTTGTTGTACCCCCATAGGACGGTACATCCGAATTTTCGGTATTTTGAAGGTTTTAGCCTTATATAACACCGAAATGATGAAATTTGGTACTTAGTCTTCGTTGAGGGTATAAAACTTTCCACCTGAAATTTGTTGGTATAGGTATACGCCTTTATATAGCCCCCATAGGACGGTATCTCCCGATTTTCGGTATTTTGATTCGGTATTGATATAAGTCCAACCGAAATTTGTCGTGATATGTCGACGTCCTCAGATAGCCCCCATAAAACGATACGTCCCGATTTTTGATATTTTGAAGTTGTGGCCTCAATATACCACCGATATGACAGAAATTTGAACTTCCATGGGTGTATAAAATATTGCAGAAGAGAATTATCAGTATAAGTCCATGTTTTCCAATAGCTTGCCGAATTTCGGTATTTTGAAGGCTGTGCCATCAATATCCCATCGAAACTTTAATTTATTTTATTTATTTATTTATTTATTTATTTAAATATTTAATACAATTAAAAATTATAATAAACTTATAGCTAAAAGCAACGGCGACTACGGCTATCGGCTTATTAAAAACTAGATTTTATAATGGAGATTTAAAAGACTGTGGAAAATGTAGATGTTGGTGATGTTCTGATGAGATGGATTGAAATTTTAATATGGTATAAAACTTTCCACCTGAATTTTTCCGGTATTGTTCCATGTTTTTATATAGCACCCATAGAAAGGTCCCTTCCAATTTTCGGTATTTTGAAAGTTTTAGCCACATTATTCAACGGGAATAACTGAAATTTGGCCTTCGCTGAAGTTACGAAAGTTTCCTCCCGAAAATTATCGGTACAGGTCAATGTTTTATACAGTCTCCATAGAACGTTGCTACCGATGTTCGTTAACTATCCAAATACAGAATATACAGGTTTTGGTCTAGTCGGTATTGCCCAATTCTATATACATATATATTTCGCTGAATCGCACGGTATTCCACATGACGATTTTCCATTATCAGTTCACGCACGGCATCAATATTTTCTGGCACAACGGCCGTTTTTGAGCGAGCTTCCTTTTTGTGTGAGCGTCGTCTATCATTGAATTCATTAAAACAACTACTCGGTTGCAATATTTTGAAAAGGACGGTTCTGTAATTTAGTTTAAAGTTTTTGCCTGCAATATTTTTATTTTTATTTAAGTTTGTTATTATTATTATTTATACAAAGATTTGTGTTGTGAAGTCCAGTTTTTTATAATTAAGAATAATACCACGACTATGTAAGAGAAATTAATTGATTTTCGATAAAAACTCCTGATGAAGTTGGAATCAAACCAACAAAACGTAGAGTAAAACAAGTAAAAAAGTATCAGTCGGCTTTGCCGACAGAGATATACCCTCAGTCTATGTGAATTGAAACTTTCATCTACGGTCAGATCGGTCTTTTCAGTATTTTTTGGCGTTTTTTTGAATTTTTGGACTTTCGACGAAAATTTGGATTAGGATTAAAGTTCAAAGGTGTTGAAGAGGAGGTACTTAAAGGAATGGACCGACATAGTTCATTATGGACGTTGATGTTATTTTGGGAGTCATATCTTTTCGATAGATATCGCGCCCACTAGTCATTTCAGTGGGTCATCGCATAACTTTTGGACCAGTATGCCAGTAAGCATGGACTTGTCCACGGAAAACATAATATCGTTATAAACTGGACCACAATACATCGGTATACATTTCTAAAGGATCTCGACTGCACTTAGACACAAATGTTGAACTTTTGTGGGGGAGGTATCCTAAGGTACCTCCATTTTAGAAGTTAAACTAAATTTGGACCAAATTTGTTCAAGAGATATCGTGCATACCATAGTGACATTTTTTAAATATTCGGGGGAAGTACCGGAATTTGTGGACCGGTATGCAAAATATAACGAAGGCCAAATTTTGGACCAAATCGGTTGATCAGTTCGTCAGTTATCGTGCTCTCCAGCCACTACATATGATGCCAAAGGAGTTTTTACACATTTCCTCAAGAAGTGTGGACTTGCCCTGAAAAAAATGTTAGCGTCGTAATTGAGGCAGCAGTGCAAGTTTCTTCAACAAGAAATAAAGTGATTCGAAAGCAGGTCTTAAAGTGAACTTATCCTAAATTTTGTGTGATAGGTATCCGCAGGAGTGGACATATTAGAACCTGTTTTATATCTGGTAAATATATTTGGATGTATAAAGTATGGACCAAATCGGTCACTCCCTTCAAAAGTTATCGTGCGAACAATTTTTCCGAACATATTTGAACTTTTGTGGGGGAGGTACCTGAAGAAGTGGACCGATCTGGCTTATATTCGAACTTAAACTATGTTTAGACAAAATATTATGAAGGCTAAATTTTGGATCAAAACGATTGATCCGTTCGAAATTTATCTTGCACTCCAACCACTACCTTTTGCACCTTTCAGGCTATTTTCTCAGAAAGTATGTACTTGCCCCTCATGGCAGTGAATACAAGTTGATACAACTACAATGAAAGCGATTCGACAGCAGGTCCTAAACTGAACTTATTCCAAATTTTGTGTGGACGGTACACGAAGTAGTGGACCGATTGAATCCATATTGAAACCCCATCTAAGTCTGGTAGAAATTTCATGATATGCAAAGTATGGACCAAATCGGCTACTCTCTTCATGAGCTAACGTGCGCACAAATTTTCGGAACATTTTCGAACTTTTGTGGGGAAGGTACCGGAAGGAGTGGACTGATATAACCCATCTTCGAACTTAAACTAAGTTTGTACAAAATATTACGAAAGCCAAATTTTATATACATCTGAACGAAACAGGCCGGTATGCAAATATACACATCAAAGCAAAAATAATAACAACACGGTCATAATAAACATAAGTTTTTCACAATGCTATACAAAGGCTATATTACATCGATGCACTCTTGCCATGATAATCCACGTCGAAAGTTGGAAAAATGATCGGACGAAAATGTCCACAAGAAAATTCTATTTTTTAATAATTTGTCGTACGTCAAACAGTACTGAGTACGTTTCAAATAAAAATGTCAAACTTTCCAATGAAAATGTCAAATGGCGCATATGTCAGAAACTTATCTAGTTGCCCTCGTTTGCTTTTTTAGGCGCTAGGCCGCGTAGTGGTCTCGGATGAGATTTATTTAAAGAACGTAGCTTTTTAACGAATTGCGACAATTCTCTAATCTTCCGGAGTCTATTCGGAGACAAGGGTTTTAAGTCTATGATTTACCATCAATTTAAAACCAAGCTCATATTTCATTTCATGGCAGCTATAGTACAGTGCGCTTTGTACTTTCTAAGTATATTCGTAAGTCCACAAACTGCACCTACTTTGTAAAGATTCCGGGCATTCCAGGTGCAGATTCGCAGATCATGATCCTTAAAACGCTTACAACGTTCGTCAATTTTGTAATGGCTTGTTTTTCATAATAGGGTACCAAAATCAAATTTTCGCAGAGTGGTTTCCTACTTACTATAAACTCGTGCTACTGGGTTACAGTAATATTAGTTGAAAAATGTACCTTTAAATGTAAAATATCTGCTTAATCTTGCATAGGCATTTAGAACTGGTATCTGGTTAGATCTATACAAATTCATACGTGTTTTCTGCGAAATCGATTTTTTTGAGTTGCTCCATTCTCTGAGTAAATTGGCGAAATTTGTTTAATTACTATAATCCGCTTTCACTTTGAGCCACTGCTCTATATACTTGCGAGTGTGTGAGTTTTTTTTCTATTTGTGCAAAAATTCCAACATCTAAAAAGAAAATATCCCACAAATTTACATCTTTACGTTCGTTACTCAGTAGGAAATCAAAAGCACTTCCAAAACATTAAAATCACTGACAAAAAATGCAAAGAAAAGTACCCAAATAAAGAAGCATCGTTGAGAGCATCCTCAAGTATTTTTTTCTTTCTTTTCATTTTATTCAAGTAGTTTGTTGTCCTTATCGTCTTTTATGTTAGAAAAGTGTAATGTATTCGGAGCATGTCTATAGGTATGTATGTATGTATTTATACTTCCCATACTGCATACGTATGTATGTATGTTTGTACTTCTATGCAGGAATGTATTTTATAAGCGAAAAGCTACACTTTTTCCTTTAGAAGTGGAATAAAAATTGTTGTAGTATGTATCTTTAAGATGGTGGAAAATTCAGTGAAAAAAATCTGAAAAAAAACTGCTATGACAAAAACATGTAAAGAAGAAAACAACGTTAAATGATTTTTTTCGGTCTGGTCTGAGTTATTTTCTTATTCTTGTTATTCTTTTTTACAGCACATCATCATTTGTTAACTGTCACGCCTTTGCACAAGATAAGTCTACTTTATTTGTTTTAGTGGCGCGAGTAAAAACTTGTTTGTCTGAGAGTCATTTTATTATTAGGATAATAGTCGCTATTCACCAATACCATTACAAAAGCAACAACTAAATGGAGATTGTTATGGTAAATGCTCGTATGAAATGAATGATTTTTTGTTGCAGTATATCATTATTAAACTTGGATAGGTTTTTAACATCGAGATTGCAGTATGTCAGATAGAAATCAATGTGAATGACATAACTTCGTAACTTATTTAAAAACATCGTAAATTCGGCGGGGTCAGCTGAAAAATTAGTAATATTGGCAATCTGTTTGGAACTTGTTTGCAACGTTATATTAAGGATAGACCAAAGCATACTCCCCAGAAATGCCAACTGCGACCAAACTCTTAAATAAACCTTGTTATATGGGGGCTATACCAAAGCTAGAGTTATGTTGGAACATTTTTGCAGGCATTCAATTACATTGGAAAATATTATTAACTTACTTACTTAGCTGGCCCATTACAGAACATTTTTTCCATAGACCGAACTAAGAAAAGATCTCCAATTCTCTCTGTTTGATGCTTCGCTTTCTGGAATACCGCGCCTTGTCATCTATTCATCCACTTGTTTGCGCCATCTATTCTTTGGCCTGCCAATTCTGCGTGCACTGCCATGTGGCTCGAACTTATAAGCCTTTTTAGCGGGTTCATCATCGGTCATTCTTATTATATGGCCTAGCCAACGCAATCACTGCATCTCGATACGTTTAACTATATTGATGTCGTGGTTCATACAATGTCGATACTCACCGTCAACGCGGATCGGTCCGTAGATCCTTCGAAGAATTTTTCTCTCAAGTACCCAGGCTTCGAAACCATACATCAGCACGGGTAGTATCAGTGTTTTGTAAAGCGTTATTTTTGTTTGACGAGTTGTGGCTTTGTTTTTGAAGTACTTACTTAAGCCAAAGTAGCAACTGTTGGCCAATACAATTCTTCTTTTTATTTCACAACTGATGTCGTTTGTTGTGTTTACGGCGGTGCCGAGGAAGTTTTTTACTATCTCAAAATTATAGCAACCAACTTCAACAGTTGGTCCGACCTCAATGGACGCATTGCGCGTCGACACCATCAACTTGGTCTTCTCGCCGTTTACCGCCAGATCCACTTTAGCAGATTCTCCTTCGACCTTTATAAAGGTATCAGTTATTTCTTTTACTGATCGGCCCATGATGTCTATATCATCAGCATAAGCAAGTAACATGTGGCTATTGTTGTAGATTGTGCCACTTCTTTTGACGTTTGCCTCTCGTATAACCTTTTCCAACAGAATGTTGAAGAGATCACACGACATTTCGTCTCCTTGTCTGAAACCTCTTTTTGTAATAAACTCCTCGGAGATGTTCTCTCCTATTTTAACTGAGAACCGAGTATCAGTTAATGTCATTTTTCAAAGCCGAATGAGCTTTGCGGGGATACCAAAATCAGACATGGCTTGGAAAACCTTTGAACGTTTAGGGCTGTCAATGGCTGCTTTATAATCGACAAAAGGTGGTTGTTGTTGTTGTAGCAGCATATAATGCTGGGTTGGCAGCCGCTGGCCGAAACACTTTTGGTTTCGGGTCAATCCGGTGCGTAAGAACCCGCTGCCGTGGGATTGAAAAGGTGGTAGGCTGCATCTCTTGGGTCTTCTCCAGGATTTGACGCAGGGTGAATATATGGTCAATGGTGGACTTGCCAGGTCTAAAGCCGCATTGGTATGGTCCAATTATTTCGTTGACCATAGGCTTTAGTCGTTTGCTCAATATCCCTGACACTATCTTGTAGGCGATAGGGAGGAGGCGATAGTTGGAGCATAAAGTCTTATCTCCTTTCTTATGGACGGGGCACTGGTTCCAATCGTCGGGTACCCGTTCTTCCTGCCAGATGGATCTAACTAGCTGATGCATACACCTTATCAGCGTGTCGCCTCCGGTTTCAAACAGCTCGGCTGGTAGGCCATTATTTTCTGCTGCCTTATTATTCTTCAGCCGATTTATTGTTGTCTTTACCTCATCTTGGCTGGGAGGTATACATTCAATACCATCTTCTGGGATTGGATCTCTGATATCTTCGTCGACTTCGCTACTATTGGATACCAACAGTTTGGAAAAATGCTCTTTCCATATCCTTAGCACACTATCTATATCAGTTACCAGATTACCTTGCTGGTATCTACAGGAGGATGTGCCAGTTTCAAAGCCATCAGTTTGATGTTTCACTCTTTGGTAGAATTTTCGGACTTCATTCTGTCTCCTGTACATCTCGATTTATTCACACTCCCGCTTTTCCATCTCTCTCTTTTCCTGCGGAAAAGACGTTTCTCCTCTCTCCTTTTCCCCCGATACCTCTCTCGTGCGCTATGCCTTGCTACTGATTGTAAAGTAGGCCCCTATGCCGCATTTTTCTCTTCGGTAGCAGCACGACACTCCTGGTCATACAATGGATTCCTTGGTGGAGGTCTCTGGTATCCAAGTACTGATTTTGCGGCTTTTTGCATGGAGTGGGCAATGTTTTGCCATTGTCCTGATATATTATCGGGACGAGGAGGGCTTTGATTAAGCTGTTGGGCCAGTTGAGTGGAATATGCTATGGCAGTTTGATGTTTAACTCTTTGGTAGAATTTTCGGACTTCATTCTGTCTCCTGTACATCTCGATTTATTCACACTCCCGCTTTTCCATCTCTCTCTTTTCCTGCGGAAAAGACGTTTCTCCTCTCTCCTTTTCTCCCGATACCTCACTCGTGCGCTACGCCTTGCTACTGATTGTAAAGTAGGCCCCTATGCCGCATTTTTCTCTTCGGTAGCAGCACGACACTCCTGGTCATACAATGGATTCCTTGGTGGAGGTCTCTGGTATCCAAGTACTGATTTTGCGGCTGTTTGCATGGAGTGGGCAATGTTTTGCCATTGTCCTGATATATTATCGGGACGAGGAGGGCTTTGATTAAGCTGTTGGGCCAGTTGAGTGGAATATGCTATGGCTATCTGTTTTGATTGCAGCTTACCGATGTCCAACTTCCGTGTTTTGTCTGTTCGCACTTTGTATGCTACGTTTAATCTGGTAAGTACCTTTGCTGCAACAAGGTAGTGGTCCGAGTCTATGTTTGCACTTCAGAACGATCGTACATCCTATACGCTTGATGCATGTCTTCCATCTATCACAACGTGATCAATTTGATTTCTTGTTCTTTGATCTGGCAACAGCCAGGTGCCCTTATGAATATCGAGATGCTTAAATCTCTACCATGTTTCTTGCAGCTGCAAAGTCTATCAGCCTCATACCATTGTCAGATGTTTCACTGTGGAGACTGAATTTCCCGACTATTGGGCCAAAGATATTCTCTTTCCATTTTTGGCATTAAAATCGCCTAGTATAATTTTATTGTCATGGGTAGGGCAACGGCGAGTCTTTCATTCACTGGGGTGAAGCTGGAGACCAGATGTTTTAACCTCCGACCAACTTCAAATCCGCAACCAAACTCATGCTTTGTGTCATTGTAACTATAATACAGTGCGTCATCTTTTGGTGTTGTTGTGACGCCTTTCCCGTTCCATCGTATTTCCTGTATGGCAGTAATGTCGGCCTTGTACTTTTCAAGTACATCTGCCAACGCATAAACTGCACCTTCTCTATAAAGAGTGCGAACACTCCAGGTGCAGATTCGCAGATCATGGTCCTTAAAACTTTAGAAGGGTTTGTTTTTCTTTTCTTTAATTTTTTCATAGTAGGCTGTTTTTTCTAGGAAAGGGTTACTAACCCGACGCCCAAACCATTTTTTAACGTTCTTGATATGCCTAATAAATGAACAACAAGGTATATTTTTGTCAGCAACCGAAGTGCTGCCGACCAACGACTTATGAACCATGTTCCTAGTTCAGATCTTGTGGCAAACAGCTTTGTCTTGCGCGGACGACTTAGATATGATATCGATCATTACACCCAATATCTTGGGTAGCTAGTGGCCCGAATCAGGACACCATCGTGTGTGGATATGGAACCAATCACATATGTCATCGACGATAGGACCCGACACCAAGTACATACAATTATTAACTTTTGAATGGCAGAGATTTAACAATTCCTGGATATCACCGCGCTTTGCGGAACTCAAATGTTCACTCTACGGATCTTCGACTTTTTATACCCTCAACATTTATGCTAACGAGGGTATATACACGTTCATTCGGGCGAAATGTGCCTCATCGAAATAATGCTTTTAGACCCCAAGTATGTTTGGACGAAATATGTTTCAGACAATTTGGAATCGATTTAGCAATGTCCGTCCGCCTGTCTGTCTGTCTGGCTTGGGCACACGATAACTCTCGAACGGATGAACCGATTTGGTCTTTCGCAATATTTTGTACAAACTTAGTTTAAGTTCG
This sequence comes from Musca autumnalis, assembly GCF_047663935.1. Lineage (NCBI taxonomy): Eukaryota > Metazoa > Arthropoda > Insecta > Diptera > Muscidae > Musca > Musca autumnalis. The sequence goes on along the minus strand of NW_027411977.1, from coordinate 74,405,904 downwards.
AAGTTCCCCCACAAAAGTTCGAAAATGTTCGGAAAATTTGTGCGCACGATAACTCTTGAAGGGAGTAACCGATTTGGTCCATAGTTTACACATCCTAATAAATCTACCAGGTATAGATCAATTTGAAATATGGACTATATTTCCTCACTCCTTCGGTTACCTCCCACACAAAATTTTGGATAAATTCACTTTAAGAACTGCTCTCGAATCACTTAGATTTTTGTTGCAGCAACTTGTATTCGTTGCCTTAATTATGATAGTAAGTTTTTTTTAGGGGCAAGTCCATACTTCTTGAGAAAACAGCCCGAAAGATGTAAAAAACCCCCTATGGCACCATACATATGTAGTGGCTGGAGAGCTCGAACCGAATACTGCGTTCGTACACACTTTGGATATTGTAATATTTCTTTGAATATTAGATGAAATTCGAAGGTGGTGCTAATAGGTCTACTCCTTCCTGTAAAGCGAAAATATTCGCTAAAATGGTACGCGCGATGTCTCATAGACTTTACAACCGATTTGGTCCAAACTTTAAATCTCTAAATATTGTCAAAACTTAGTTTACGTTCAAATTTGGGCCCTATCTGTCCAATCCTTGTGGTACCACCTACACAAATGTTCAACATTTTTGTGTGGTTAAGGTTCTGTTCGAGGATCGTTTGGACATTTTTACCAAAGGTTATCCTAGTGGTCCTGTCATAAAAAAGCCTTATCTATCGATATCCCCGCAAATATATGAGACTTAATCCAATTTATACTTTGTCGGTTCATACGCCCAAAAATTTTGAAAACCCCCCTAAATACATAAGTTTTTTGGGAAAAAAGTACTTCAATCCACACAGGCTGAGGGTATATCTCTTTCGGCAAAGTCGACTGATACTTTTGCACTTGTTATATTTGAATTCCATACAACGTTTCAAACAAGTTGGGCTATGTATTCGAACAGCTTGACATGGTTGACGATATCGAAGGCCAACACTCACCATATGTGTGGATATGGCATGTAGTGCTGTTGTGGTACTGAGCAACAGGGAAACAGCTTCTCATAATGGATTAGAGGATTAGTGCCTCAGAATCTTCGCTAATGGCGCCAGGATGTAGATCCTCTCCACACACACGCAGACATATCCCTATACCTGCACATGCTATTATATTTTCTTGTTCGTCGTTGGGAACGAATAACCTGTATCAGAGCCATTCATTTCGATACATCCCTCTTCGGTGATCTTTTGATTATATGGCGTAGAAAATATTCTTGCCGAAAATTGTCAATTAAAAAAAAATCTGTCAGACTTTAGAACTTATTGGAAGGAAAAATTATGGCACTGCAGGTTTTAAGCGGGTGGAAATCGAGAGTATGACAAATGTCATTCCGTTTGTAACACATCAATATGTTCGTCGGTGACCCTATAATGTAAACATATTCTTGGTCAGCATACAATTCTATGTCGATATAAATATGTCCGTACCTCCCAAGTTTCGATATTATGGCGATTTTAGCTACAATTTTTAATCGAACTACTACTGTAATTTGACAGTTGAGATTCCCAGTGGTCACAAAACATCTCCTCCAAAAATTGTCAACATAGGTTCACGTTTTGGTATAGCCCCAATATAACGGTATCTCCCGATTTTCGGTACTTTGAGGATTTTATCTACTTTATATGACCGAACTACTTGTAAATTACCGTTTGAAGTTGAAGAAGTTCCCAGTGGTCACAAAACTCCTCCACCAAAAATGTTCAGCGTAGGTGCATGTTTTGGTATAGACCCCATACAAGGATACCTTCCGATTTTCGGTATTTTGAGGATTTTAGCTAAACTTTGTAACCGAACTATCTGTAATTTAACAGCTGAGGTTCCCAGTGTTCGCAAAACATCTCCACCAAAATCTGTCAACAGAGGTCCACGTTTTGGTATAACTCCATATAACGGTACTTCCCGACTTTCGGCATTTTTAGGATTTTAGCTACATTTTTGACCGCACTACTTGTAATTTGACGTTTGAACTTCCCATCTCCACGAGAAACTGCCAGCCTAGCTCGATGTTTCGATATAGCTCTCTATATCTATATATCCCGATTTTCGGTATTTTGAGGATTTTATATACAACAGTTGACCGAACTATCTGTAATTCGACATTTGAGGTTCCCAGTTGTCGCAAAACTTCTCCATTATTCCCATAGCCCCATATAGAGGAACCGACCGATTTCTATATGCATTTCTTTACCTTATTTAGGTGTCAGAGGTCACAAAATATCTCCGCCTAAAATTGTGAACAAGAAAGAAAATAATTATTCGGGTTTAGTTCAGAATAGTGTATGGTGAAGGGTTCGAACCGGCCGACCTTAACGCTTTTTACACCCTCAGCATTTATGCGAACGAGGGTATATACAATTACATACGGGCAAAATGTGCCTCATCGAAATAATGGTTTTAGACCCCAAGTATGTTTGGACGAAATGTGTTTCAAACAATTTGGAGTTGATTTAGCCATGTCCGTCCGTCTGTCTGGCTGGCTGGTTGGTGCGCACGATAACTCTCGAACAGAGCAACCGATTCGGTTCAAAATTTGGCTTTGGTAATATTTTGCGCAAACTTAGTTTAAGTTCGAAGATGGGTTATATCGGTCCACTCCTTCCGGTACCTCCCCCACAAAAGTTCGAAAATGTTCGGAAATTTTGTGCGCACGATAACTCTTGAAGAGAGTAACCGATTTGGCCCACACTTTGTACATCGTGAAAGTTTTACCAGACTTAGATGAAATTGAAATATGGACTTAATCGGTCCACTCCTTCGGGTACCTCCCACACGATATTTCGGAAAAGCTCACTTTAGGACGTGCTCTCGAATCGCTTTGATTTTTGTTGTAACAACATGTGTTCGCTGTCCCCCATACGACGGTACAAGTTTCATAAGGGGCAAGTCCATACTTCCTAAGAAAATAGCCTGCAAGGTGCAAAAACCCCTATGACACCGTGTGTAGTGGTTGGAGCGCAAGATAAATCTCGAACGGATCTGCCAATTCGGTCAAAAATTTGGCCTTCGTACTATTTTGTCCAAACATAGTTTAAGTTCGAAGATAAACCATGTCGGTTCACTCCTTCAGGTACCTCCCTCACAAAAATTCAAAAATCTTCGGAAAAAATATGCGCACGATAACTCTTGAAGGGAGTGACTGATGTAATCCATACTCTGCACATCCTAATATATCTACCAGATATAGATCAGGTTCGACTATATTTGTGCACTCCTTTGAGTACCTTCCACACAAAATTTCGGATAAGTTCACTTTAAGACCTGTTCTCGAATCACTTTAATTTTTGTTGAAGCGATTTGCATTCGCTACCTCCATTACTACGGTAAAATTTTTTTCAGGAGCAGGTCCATATTTCTTGGGAAAACATCCCGAAAGGTGTAAAAAGCCCTATGTCACTATATGTGGCTCTCTAACTGTTCTACCAATTTGGTGCAACATTTGGTCTTCGTCATATTTTATCCAAACTTAGTTTCATGGGGCAATACCGGTCCCCAACTTCCGGTACTTCTGCCCAATATTTAAAAAATTTCACTAAAATGTTAGGACGATATCACTTGAATGGTGCAACCAATTTGGCCCAAACTTTGGATCTCCTAATATCTTGTCAAAATTTAGTTTATATTCTAAAATGGCCCATATCGGTCCTCCCTAAGGGTACCTACCCCACAAAAGTTCAACATTTGTGTTAATTCCTAATCCACATTTTTGTCGGCAAGTTCAAATGTTGAAAAAGGGCCACAAAATTCTGAAGAGACGCTAAATACGTTCTATCTGTCCGTAGATGAAAGTTTCAATTCACATTGACTGAGGGTATACTTCTGTCGACAAAGCCGACTGACACTTTTTTACTTGTTTACTTGTTATTTCTGAGATTTTCCTTGTAGAAGAAGTTATAAATTTTCTTTTGGTTTGCGCAAAATGAGCAAACAACAACAATTTAAACGCTTTAAAATGTTTATCTGACAAATTCTTAATTATGCTTTATGTCATCGTCTTATTTCATCCCAATTTTTCCCCTTTTTGTGTATTATTGTCCTTATTATAGTTGAAGCTATGTTCCATTATAAAAATTACTTTCAAGTGCTGAATATGAAATGCCCGCACTGTTCATTTTTTTTGTTCCTTTAATGGTTATCTTTTTCTTCTCTCTAGCCTGTGTAACGATGATGACAAAGGTCCTTTGTCATTGTGATGGATATCGTAATATTAATGACTATGATAATGATAATACTCTTGTTGTTTAAAGGATGTCAGAGAATTTGGATATTAACTTGGTTAAAGACAGTGTGTAAAATGAAGACTTAACAAAAAAGTACTGTTTTTAAGGTTTTGCCTTTTTAGGGAGGAATTATTTGTGAGATTTAAAAAAAAATAATTATTAATTGAGCTGCATGATTTAAGCAGATTATATTGAAAAATTAATATCTAGCGAAGTATTACACACATCAACCGCTATGCCTCGATCGTTTCGTTAACTGGTTAGGTTAACATCATCAGGCATATTAGATATTGTTGTTGCTAGACAATTCTTGCCATTAGGAGCCCCTATTTGTAGCTTTCTTTTTCAGTTGCAAATTAAATACTAGTCAATGTTATATTTTAATGTAAGCAAATTATTTTATTAGAAAAACATTACATTTACAAAATACGTTTTCCTTTGAGCTACTTTATAATTAAGCTTCTTTCAGCATTACATCAGTAATAAATGTTTTATTATATAATAAAAAACAACAACTAGATTTTTTTTTCAAAATAAAAGATGTAACAATTCTCTTTGATTCTGGTTATTATGAATGAAAGGAATTGCGTCTCAAAGGCTTTTGAAAATATTTTTCCAATAAACCTATTAATCAGCTTAAGAGGGCCATGAATACTTCATTCAGTTTCACAGAACATTCATTGCTCCATATTCATATTAGCACCATTGACGCTTTTGAACAGCACAATTTGCTGATGTTAAAATATTAAGCTTTCTTCCTTTTGCTTGCTTTTTATGTTGCTTACGTAAAGTATGTATACTGGGACATAAAATATGAAGAAGAAGAAAACAAACACAAAAATTACTTAACCATGTTTTACGCATGAGTTTTTATGGCAAGTAGAAGAGCAGCAACGGAGAAAGGCGACGAATATGCAACATTTTAAAATGTTTTCTTTTTGTCTCGAAGCTAAGTATGTGTTCTATAGAACCAGCATCATTAATTTTCTTCATTTCCCCCTCTCAATTCATTAAGTGCATTATGCACTTAAATCATAATGAAATAGCAAGAAGTTTTGTCTTGGGATTATTTTAATACCATTTCACATAAGATGAAGGATCTACGAACATATTTTAGATTCGCAGACGACAGCTTAAGTCGTCTTAATTTTATTTATTTATTTAAGTACTAGCCGACCAGGTTCGCGTTGCTGGCCCTTTTATCACTTTTATGTTACCTTTTCTTAAGCCAATTATATTTTACTTGCATAGCTAATTAGTCGTGATATGCAAGTGACTATAAATAATAAATCTTTAGAAATATTGGTGTCGATGTGCAATTTTTATGTGCCATCGTACATTCGTTCAAGATGATAACTTCCCTTCATTCAAATGAATGTCCAGTGGCAATTTAAGGGCCGACTGTGCCGCCCTTTCACCTTCTTATAATGTAACTTATTTTCCTGATAAAGTTATAGCTATCGATATACTGCCTTCTAATCTAAACACTTGCATTCCAAGAAGACCAACATCCATAACATCTAGTATTCCCTTTGATTTGTAACATATCTAAGAAATTGGGAGTGGTCGGGTCTTATGGCTAAAATATGTACTTAGGTTCGGGGAAACGGACATTCTCTGAAAAATCGGTTCAGAAGGAGGTTCCCCGCCCCCTCTGAAATACAGAAACATATATAGCCTATTTACCCTAAGGGTGTTCTCTGTACATTCTCTGAAATTTTCAAGAAAATCGGTTCAGACGTTTTTGAGTATATACAGAACATACAAACATACTTACATTCGCACATTGTCTTTTGTATATAAGACTAGCTAAACCCGGTGCACTTTGCTACCATGACTAAGATAAAATATTATGGAATGCTATAATTATATTAACTTTTTTTTAATATTTTAACGTATAAATATAGGAGATATGAAGGTGTTCTCTACCCATTCAGGGCTGCTATGGAGCTACTATGGCATTTTTGTATGTTTCAGGAGGTAACACTCCTCCTAATGCCTTTTCGACTACGCTATTAATTTTTCTTTGTTTATACTGATTGGATTTGGAGTGAATTAAATTAAGAATAGAACCAGGTTTGAGAAGCTTAAGCTTAACATATTGTTATATCTTAAATTACTCTTAGGATAACTCCCACTTGTTTTGATAACACTGTACAACACAAAAAATAATTACAAGATAATTCGGTCAGATTATGAAAGAAGACCGAATAAAAGAAGACACGTTTATCGACGGTAGAATGTGGTCCTAAATCATAAATAAAAAACGAAAGCTTCTGGAGATGTTAAATATCATAGCTACAAATTTCTTTTGTTCAGAGACTCATAATAAAATTTGATTTGGAACATACATATTTTTTTTTTGACACAATCCCCAAAAAGTGAAGTATTTTATGAGATTTTGACTCAGTATGGAATATATTTTAATTAAGATTCTAAAAGTTTAATAAACAACTTCTACCCATAATATCTAATTTTGTAACGTCATTTTTTTAACAAAGTATTTTACTTAGATATCTAGTTTTTTCTGGGACTTACAGTGAAATTTTGTGTGGAACATTTCTTTTTTTAACATCTTTCTAAATTTCATGTTACTTTCATGCATCAACTCGAAAAAAGAATGAAACAATTTTATAAAAAATATATTTGGGCGTTTTGTTGGCAAATTTGATGTATATATTTTCTTGATATATATTGCAAAAACATATTTCATTTATTCGGCGACTTATATTGAAATTTGATGGAGAATATCTTTTTCTTTGACATCTACTATCTAGAATAAAGTACAACATTAACCCTAAAACGTGATTTTACTTTGGGCTGATTACTGGCGCTTAGGTACGATATAAAGTTTTGGTGTATTCGGGGACCTATAGTAAAATTTTATGACAAATAATTTTGTAGAATATTTTGATCTGATACGATCACATTTTAAATGAGTCTTTAAACGTTTTTGAAAAAAGGGACCAAACAGACCACTTTAGTGACTCGCATGAGGGTTAATTTTTCCAATGACACTTTATACCTAAAATGCAAGGATTCCAAGGAATCTGATGTCGAGTATTTCAAAACCTGTAGAAATGGGCGGAACTTGTCACGCCTATTTAGGATACTTCCCGACCTAAACTTTCACAACGCCGATACACGTGTCTTCTTTTTTTTCGGTCCAATTTCATAATCTGTGCGGGGTTTCTTGTAATTTTAAAAAAAAGTTCAATTTTGTTGTACTGTGTAATTTTTACTCAAATAATTATTTTAATATATAATAATAAAACATAATTCTTAAGAAGTCTCTCAAAGATATGATATTTAATAGCTGTACTTGTGTATATAATGAAGACTTCTACTGACTTCTAAGTCTCTTCAAAATTTCATTGAAATTGGACATAGGTAACAAAAACATTAAATCAACAAAAAATATACATATGTATGTATATGGGAGTTATATCCAAATCTGAACCTATTTCGATACAATTTGGCACATTAATGTCTAGACCAAATTCCGTCACACATTCCAAATTTCATTGAAATTGGACATAAATAGCGTGTTCGGTGCATAAAATAAAGAAATCGGCCGAGAATATATGTATATGGGAGCTATATCCAAATCTGGACCGATTTCGATATAATTTGGCACATTTATTTCTAGACCAAGTTCCGTCACATATTCCAAATTTCATTGAAAGTGGATATATAGCGAATTTGAAGCATAAAATACAGGAAATCGGCCGAAAATATATATGGGAGCAATATCCAAATCTGAACCGATTTCGCTATAATTTGGCACATTAATGTCTAGACCAAATTCCTGCACACATTCCAAATTTCATTGAAATTAGACATATGTACTTAGCGTGTTTGGTGCATAAAATACAGGAAATCGGCCGAAAATATATGTATGTATATGCTATATCCAAATCTGAACCGATTTCGATATAATTTGGCACATTAATGTCTAGACCAAATTTCGTCGGACATTCCAAATTTTATTTAAATTGGACACAAGTAGCGTGTTTGGTGCATAAAATAAGGAAGTCGGCCGAAAATATATCGCCTATTTTCATTCCAGGCGATGTTGTATATAACCTAAAAATTTCAGGAATATCGGTTCAGCGGGTTTTGAGTCTATAAGGCACAAAAAATTTACAAACATTTTTCTATTTTTTGAATTTTTGTAGTCCAGCTTTATGATCTATAATGCAAGTGAAAAAGGAAAACCGACGATTCGAACCCACACACCCACCACTATGTGACATGCATGTTTCGCCTTCGGTAAAGGCTCTTCAGACATATCGGATGTGGAGCGGCTTCGCTGGTCTCGAACTTTTCTTCTTTCAAATTCATTTTTTTTTGTTTTGTTTTTTACAACAACAATGAGGGTGGAACATATGTTCTAAAAACATATGTTCACTAAACATTTTACCAATTTTCACACAAAAGTTTTGGTCCATTTAACCCGCCTGACCATCATGTACCATTTCAAGCTTCTACGTCGTCATAAACTCGAACCTTACTTAAAATTTCGCGGTTATCAGACAGAGCCGCTAGAAAATCGAATAAATTTTTTTTTTTGGTTCATTTCATCCCCTTAATATTTTGCGATCATCACCGAAAACTATTGGGGTCTACGAGGGCGGTTCGGAAACTTCTTAGCCTATCAATGAAAGAGAATAGTTAGTTTTTCAAAAATATTTTTATTTTTCAATATAATCTCCTGAAACTTCAATACACTTAGTCCAACGCATTTCTAGCAATTCTAACCCTTGATTAAAATAGTTTTCCTCAAGGTCTTCAAAATAGTGGTTTACAACTGTAATTGCATCTTCATTTGAGGTAAAACGCTTGCCAGCAAGGAATTTTTTTAGATTTGGGAACAAGTGAAAGTCACTGGGAGCTAAATCAGGAGAATAAGGTGGGTGGTCAAGCAACTCGTACTTTAATTCGTTGATTTTAGCCATTGCAATGGCTAAAACAATGCATTGTTAAAACACTCTTGTGCGCTGGTGCGTTGTCTTGATGAAAAATTATTTTTTTGTGTTGTAAGCCAGGACGTTTTTCTCGAATTTGTACATTTAATTGATCCAAAAGGTTGCAATAGTACTCTGAATTTATTGTTTTACCCTTTTGCAGGTAGTCAATCAATAAAATACCTTTGAAGTCCCAAAAACCCGTTGCCATAACCTTACCAGCCGATTGAATTGTTTTTGCCTTCTTTGGGGCACTTCCTCCAGCTTCAATCCATTGTTTGGATTGTTCTTTTGTCTCTGGAGTATAGTGGTGGATCCATGTCTCATCAACATTTATGAAACCACGCATAAAATGCCCATGACCTTAGCAATTTCACGCACTTTTATTCGTCGATCATTTAATACCATATCATGCACCTTGGCTACAATTTCTGTTGTTGTTTCTGTTTTTGGACGTCCACTACGTGGTTCATCTTCAATGCTTTAAATTCAGCAACCCGATTTTTTACTGTTGCATATGAAGGAGCACTTTCACCTAACACATTCACCATATCATTAAGAATTTCTTGTCCCAATAAACCTTTTTTATGTAAATATTTAAAGACAGCACGCATTTCCATTGTAAAAAAATTTCGGATGCGTCTTTTTTGAACACCTGTTTCTATATGAAGGAGTTGCCAGATCGAAACAACATTTAACATGTGTTCATAACAGAGATGGAAGTTTCCAAAACACTTAACTTTTTTCTGTTTATACCATGCTTTTTGTGCTAGGCTAAGAAGTTTCCGAACTGCCCTCGTATTCTGGTCTGAACCTACCTCTATAAACATTTGTGTGACAATTGGCCTGGAGTTTGATTACAATTTTTAATGGACGGAGGGACGCACATCTCAAAATCGCTTTATTTCGTCGAGATAGGGATTTTGGTATACCACATGTGGGGTCTACGACGAATATTTCGCGGTGTTACATGCATTTTCGGAAAAACAAACTTATGAACTTATAAACACATATGTAACGACCAAAAATCCCGGTGGTCATTTTTGGTCACACCTAAAACTGTCTACATAACCCAGAATCATCATACCCCTTCATAAATGATAGCCACTATTTGCCTTAACAATAAAACTATTTGCTTCTCTTCTGGTGGGCATCACTACCTGTAGCGTTGTTATTGTAGTAACAAATTTTGGTAAACAAGTTACCGTTACTCCATCGTCAGATCCCACAGCATCATCACAACAACATCAGCTCATCACTGCCATTGGTGGAGATGATCACTTGCTATGTTGTTGTGATGACAAATTTGAGTAAACAAGTTCCCGTTACTCCAATAAGAAAACACGTGGTGGGAGCTAGTATAAAAGGGCGACCGAAACTAGAATTGGGACAGTCAGTAACAGACCAGCAAAGCGAGCACATCATTCGACGGTAAGTAACCCATTCAGAAGATTAGCCTTGGGCATCCTTAGAGTACTTATCCAGGTCTCTAAGCCAGGAATCCTTGCATCCTTGCCTATCTTTTGATCCTTGAATATCCTTTGATCCTAACATATCCTTTGATCCTGACATATCCTTTGATCATTGCATATCCTTTGATCCTTACATATCCTTTGATCCTAGCATATCCTTTGATCCTTACATATCCTTTGATCCTTGAATACCCTGGTAGTGCTTGAGTACTTATTAAGGTCTCTTGCAACCGTAGCCTTGATTATCCTTGTAGTGCCTGAGTACTTATTAAGGTCTCTTGCAATCGTAGCCTTGAATATCCTTGTAGTGCTTGAGTACTTATTAAGGTCTCTCGCAACCGTAGCCTTGAATACCCTCGTAGTGCTTGAGTACTTATTAAGGTCTCTTGCAACCGTATCCTTGAATATCCTTGTAGTGCCTGAGTACTTATTAAGGTCTCTCGCAACCGTAGCCTTGAATGTCCTCGTAGTGCTTGAGTACTGATTAAGGCCTCTCGCAACCGTAGCCTTGTATATCCTTGTAGTGCTTGAGTACTTATTAAGGTCTCTCGCAACCGTAGCCTTGAATACCCCCGTAGTGCTTGAGTACTTATTAAGGTCTCTCGCAACCGTAGCCTTGTATATCCTTGTAGTGCTTGAGTACTTATTAAGGTCTCTCGCAACCGTAGCCTTGAATACCGTCGTAGTGCTTGAGTACTTATTAAGGTCTCTTGCAACCGTATCCTTGAATATCCTTGTAGTGCCTGAGTACTTATTAAGGTCTCTCGCAACCGTAGCCTTGAATATCCTCGTAGTGCTTGAGTACTTATTAAGGTCTCTCGCAACCGTAGCCTTGTATATCCTTGTAGTGCTTGAGTACTTATTAAGGTCTCTCGCAACCGTAGCCTTGAATACCCTCGTAGTGCTTGAGTACTTATTAAGGTCTCTCGCAACCGTAGCCTTGTATATCCTTGTAGTGCTTGAGTACTTATGAAGGTCTCTCGCAACCGTAGCCTTGAATACCCTCGTAGTGCTTGAGTACTTATTAAGGTCTCTCGCAACCGTAGCCTTGTATATCCTTGTAGTGCTTGAGTACTTATTAAGGTCTCTTGCAGCCGTAGCTTTGAAAATCCTTGTAGGTCCTGCGTGAGTACTTATCCAGGTCTCTCGCTTATCAGCTGATCCTGTAGCCTTAGACGATCCATCCCATATCCTGGAGATCCAGAGTACTTATCCAGGCCTCTGGCCGATTAATCCCCGCCTCTCCTGGCTTATCGAGTACTTATCCAGGTCTCGAAGTGATGAACTTGGTGGCTTAGAATTCCTGTGCGGACTGAGGACCGAATTATCACTTTATTTATATTAAGTCGATTAAGATAACTTTAAAGAGAAACGCTCTATTTACGAGCAGTAGATTAAGTTAACTCTAAAGAGAAACGCTCTATTTACGAGCACAATAAAAGTGCATTGAACGGTAACAACTGTCTTTTCCTTTCTGTCTCAAATAAATAAATTTTCTGTAAGGATCCTTGGACCCCGACTAGCTACTCTAGCCATAGGGGGAAAACCCGTCGCTACAGTGGCGCCCGAGCAGGGACAGAAAGGTTTAGACAGTGTGTGTAGAGATAAGTGGTTAAGTGAAGTGACAAAGTGAGTAAACAAAGTGAAACAGAGATAATATGGCGTTAGAGATCCGCGTGTCCTGGGCATACAGCCTCCGCAAGGAAGAACTCAATAAATACCTGGCGGAATTCAAGTGCGAAGTAGAGGGAACGGTGGAAGAGCAACGGAAGAGATTCGCCGCGTTCCTTGGCCAATTACACGACGCAGAAGTCACCAAAAGGTTGCTAGAACTCCAAGCCGTCCACGAGAAGGAGTCGAAAGTGGCATCCCCGCGGACGCTAAGTGAGACAGATGGTGCTGAAGCCCCGCGTTTAGAGCTGCCTACCACAAAAGCAAAAAAGACACTTGACCTTCAGAGCACAGCTGAGCAAGTTCGGAAGTGGGGCGTTAGTTTCACAGGTGAGAGCAAGCCCTTCGAATTCGTAGAGAGGTTAGAAGAACGTGCCGAAATGTATATGATACCTAAAAAGGACCTGATCAAGATGATGCCGGAAGTTCTCCACGGACGGGCGTTGATGTGGTTCAGGAATAACCGTAAGCCGTGGCAATCGTGGGATTCGTTCAAAAAGGACTTTCTGAAATTCTTTCTCCCGCCGAGATTCCTTGAAAATTTGGAAGATGAAATCCGGCAACGAAAGCAGAAGCCCCGGGAATTATTCAAGGACTACATGTTGGCCATGCAGGATCTCATGCGTCACAGTAGCCACACGGAACAACAAAAGGTGGAACGAATTTTCCAAAACGCATCTCCAGAATACATGTGGTACATACGGCGAAAGGACTTCACCGACCTGGCAGGCCTACTGGAAATGGCCGAGGACCTGGAGAGTATACCAGCCATGCCAAGCGTTCCCAGAGACCACCACCGAAGAATTGAGCAAGAGAACCCTAAGAGAAACCCCGAGCAAACAATTAACCCTACCACGGCCTGTCGAAGGTGCGGACAGGAGGGACACTTCGCCACTGGCTGTCGTAATCCCCAAATACTCTATTGTTGGGAATGCGGTCGGAGAGGTGTCAGAACGATCCAGTGCTGTCGGCAGCGAGCGGGAAACGGGCAACGAGCCCCCAGAGAGGTAGGAAATGCGGGCTCCAAGACAAGATATCCTACCACAGAGGGACCACTCTCGAATTCCAAGACTCACGCTTAGTAGCTAATATCTCCATTAGAGAACGCCTGTGGTCAGCAACGGTCGATACGGGAGCCACGAAGTGCTTTGTCAGCGAATCCTGTGCACACGCAATAGATCCCGATGGAGTTAAGACAACCCAAAGCACTACCATTAGCTTAGCCGACGGTTCCAGACGACAAATCCACCAAAGCCTGCTCGTGGAGGTAATATTCGGAAGGTGCCGTCTCAACATTGAATTCTTAGTATTACCAGATGCAAGCGAGGACATAATACTGGGGCTGGATTTTCTTCTGCAGAGCCAAACCAAAATAGTATGCGCCGGACTGAGCTGTGTCCTCCCGATCCCCGAAGGGACAACACCAGGAATCTTAAGATGTCGACACCTCACCATTACATCCGATCAGTCCGAGTCAGACGAAGATAAGAACAGCCCTAACACGGAAGCGGCCGAGACACAGCAGCAGAGTCCACCACCCACAGTGACGGTTTCGAACATAATCGATCAAGAGAGAGTAAATACTTTCCTAAATGAAGAGCTCCAAAAATTCAGTGAATTGCACGGTGTTTCCACAGTCGCTACTCATAGGATCGTGATGAATGACGATCGACCTTTTAAGCTACGATACGCAGCGAGAAATCCGGCAATGCAAGCTATTATTCACGAGAAGGTCAACGAACTACTGGCAAAAGGCTTTATTGAACCATCGAGGAGTCCTTATAACTCTCCTATCACCTTAGCACGGAAGAAGAACGGCACGTGGAGACTCTGTATGGATTTTCGTCACCTGAACAGTAAATCGAGTCCCGATGCCTACCCCTTGCCCAGGATTTCATCCATTCTTGACCGCCTAAGAGAAGCCAACTATGTGAGTAGCCTAGATCTAAAGGACGGGTATTGGCAAATACCGTTGGAAATGTCCAGCCGAAAGTACACGGCATTTACAGTACCTGGTAGAGGATTGTACCAGTGGTGTGTAATGCCATTCGGCCTGCACTCGGCTCCAGCAACGTTCCAACGCGCACTTGACACAGTAATCGGGGCCGATATGGAACCACACGCTTTTGCTTACTTGGACGACATCATCGTCATAGGTCGGACCCTGGAGGAACATCTGGAAAACTTAAAAGAAGTGTTCCGTAGACTGAGAAGCGTCAACCTTAGAATCAACCCAGACAAGTGTGAGATTTTCAAGAAGGTGACAAAATATCTTGGTGATGTGGTGAGCGCTCAGGGTATCCACACAGATCCTGACAAGATAGCAGCGATAAGAGAGCTACCAGCACCAACGAGCCTTAAGGAACTGCGTCGATTCCTCGGGATTGTCTCATGGTACAGACGATTCGTCCCGGAATTCGCGACAATAGCCCATCCTCTAACTTCCATGTTAAAGAAAGGGAAACACTGGCGGTGGACGGAAGATCAGCAAACGGTCTTCGAAATCCTGAAACTACGACTAACTGAAGCACCTGTTTTAGCGTGTCCTGATTTTTCTGTACCATTCACCCTGCAAACCGATGCTAGTGACAACGGATTAGGCGCCGTTTTGACACAAGTCCTCGACGGGAGCGAAAGAGTCATTGCGTACGCTAGCCGAGTCTTAAATGGAGCCGAGAAAAACTACTCCGCTACGGAGAAAGAGTGCCTAGCAATTATTTGGGGAATACGAAAGATGCGTCCTTACCTGGAGGGTTACCACTTTAATGTGATCACCGATCACCTTTCCTTGAAGTGGCTCAACTCCATTGAGAACCCTACCGGAAGACTGGCTCGATGGGCCCTTGAACTCCAGCAATATAAATTCTCGATCCAGTATCGCAAAGGACGAAATAATATCATAGCCGACGCACTATCCCGCCAACCCCTGGAATATCTTAGAAAGGCTACCGTGGAGTCGAACGACTGTCCCTGGATCGCGAAGAAGATGGCTGGCATGAAGGACAATCCAGAAAAATTTTCCGACTATGCGGTGGTGGATCAGCAATTGTTCCGACATATCGCAGGGAACAAACATGACGAGGATTGTGCACCCTGGAAGCTCTGCGTTCCCACATCCCAACGAGAGAGGGTGTTGCGGGAAAACCATAGCCAGGTAGCAGCAGGACACATGGGAATACGTAAAACGATAAACCGAATTTGTAGCAGATATTACTGGCCGGGCATGTCGAGAGACATAACCAAATTTGTGAGAAGTTGTGAATCCTGCCAAAAATTCAAACCCTATCAGGTCGCTCCAGCGGGAGAGATGCTGGTATCTGTACCCGAAGAACCATGGGCAACAGTTTGTACAGACTACGTGGGGCCCCTGCCGAGGACGAAACACGGAAACACGATGCTCTTGGTATTCTTTGATCGTTTCTCCAAATGGGTTGAGCTGGTACCACAGAGGAGAGCCACCGCAGAGGGTGTTGTTAAGGCTTTTCGGGAGAGAATTCTCGCTCGGTTTGGTACACCGAAGGTACTCATTTCGGACAACGGAAGCCAGTTCACCAGTAAGGTACTTGAGAAATACTTGCGAGAGATAGGGGTTCATCACCAATTGACGGCACCGTACTGTCCACAAGAAAACCCCACTGAGAGAGCCAATAGGACTATCAAAACAATGATCGCTCAAATAAGCCAAAATAAGCACAACAGGTGGGACGACTATCTTCCAGAAATCTCCCTGGCTATCAACACTGCCACCTCAGAGTCCACAGGATATAGCCCAGCGTATCTTACTCAATGTCGCGAACCGAGACTCCCTACCTCTCTGTATGACGAAGCAGTCCTTGGTACGGGAAACACAAAGAAGACACCAGAGGAACGGGAATCTGACCTACAGGAGGTATTTAAAATAGTACGGAACCAGCTTAGCCGAGCCGCAGAGGAACAACGTAGGCACTATAATCTTCGCCGCCGTCCTTGGAAACCTATTATCGGAGAACGTGTTTTGGTGAAACAACACCCACAGTCAAAGGCAATCGACCAATTCGCAGCCAAACTCGCCCCTAGGTATGATGGGCCATTCTCTGTCATTGAATTCATTTCCCCCGTGATCGTCAGGTTGAAAGGACAAGACGATCGCTCGACCAAAGTAGCTCATCTTAGCGAGCTAAAACCATTCACCACAAGCTAATTTACGTTTCTTTTATCTCTTTCACCGTTTTAACCATAAGACCTTAAAAACCCCCACCCCACGAAGGGGAGAAGTGTAACGACCAAAAATCCCGGTGGTCATTTTTGGTCACACCTAAAACTGTCTACATAACCCAGAATCATCATACCCCTTCATAAATGATAGCCACTATTTGCCTTAACAATAAAACTATTTGCTTCTCTTCTGGTGGGCATCACTACCTGTAGCGTTGTTATTGTAGTAACAAATTTTGGTAAACAAGTTACCGTTACTCCATCGTCAGATCCCACAGCATCATCACAACAACATCAGCTCATCACTGCCATTGGTGGAGATGATCACTTGCTATGTTGTTGTGATGACAAATTTGAGTAAACAAGTTCCCGTTACTCCAATAAGAAAACACGTGGTGGGAGCTAGTATAAAAGGGCGACCGAAACTAGAATTGGGACAGTCAGTAACAGACCAGCAAAGCGAACACATCATTCGACGGTAAGTAACCCATTCAGAAGATTAGCCTTGGGCATCCTTAGAGTACTTATCCAGGTCTCTAAGCCAGGAATCCTTGCATCCTTGCCTATCTTTTGATCCTTGAATATCCTTTGATCCTAACATATCCTTTGATCCTGACATATCCTTTGATCATTGCATATCCTTTGATCCTTACATATCCTTTGATCCTAGCATATCCTTTGATCCTTACATATCCTTTGATCCTTGAATACCCTGGTAGTGCTTGAGTACTTATTAAGGTCTCTTGCAACCGTAGCCTTGATTATCCTTGTAGTGCCTGAGTACTTATTAAGGTCTCTTGCAATCGTAGCCTTGAATATCCTTGTAGTGCTTGAGTACTTATTAAGGTCTCTCGCAACCGTAGCCTTGAATACCCTCGTAGTGCTTGAGTACTTATTAAGGTCTCTTGCAACCGTATCCTTGAATATCCTTGTAGTGCCTGAGTACTTATTAAGGTCTCTCGCAACCGTAGCCTTGAATGTCCTCGTAGTGCTTGAGTACTGATTAAGGCCTCTCGCAACCGTAGCCTTGTATATCCTTGTAGTGCTTGAGTACTTATTAAGGTCTCTCGCAACCGTAGCCTTGAATACCCCCGTAGTGCTTGAGTACTTATTAAGGTCTCTCGCAACCGTAGCCTTGTATATCCTTGTAGTGCTTGAGTACTTATTAAGGTCTCTCGCAACCGTAGCCTTGAATACCCTCGTAGTGCTTGAGTACTTATTAAGGTCTCTTGCAACCGTATCCTTGAATATCCTTGTAGTGCCTGAGTACTTATTAAGGTCTCTCGCAACCGTAGCCTTGAATATCCTCGTAGTGCTTGAGTACTTATTAAGGTCTCTCGCAACCGTAGCCTTGTATATCCTTGTAGTGCTTGAGTACTTATTAAGGTCTCTCGCAACCGTAGCCTTGAATACCCTCGTAGTGCTTGAGTACTTATTAAGGTCTCTCGCAACCGTAGCCTTGTATATCCTTGTAGTGCTTGAGTACTTATGAAGGTCTCTCGCAACCGTAGCCTTGAATACCCTCGTAGTGCTTGAGTACTTATTAAGGTCTCTCGCAACCGTAGCCTTGTATATCCTTGTAGTGCTTGAGTACTTATTAAGGTCTCTTGCAGCCGTAGCTTTGAAAATCCTTGTAGGTCCTGCGTGAGTACTTATCCAGGTCTCTCGCTTATCAGCTGATCCTGTAGCCTTAGACGATCCATCCCATATCCTGGAGATCCAGAGTACTTATCCAGGTCTCTGGCCGATTAATCCCCGCCTCTCCTGGCTTATCGAGTACTTATCCAGGTCTCGAAGTGATGAACTTGGTGGCTTAGAATTCCTGTGCGGACTGAGGACCGAATTATCACTTTATTTATATTAAGTAGATTAAGATAACTTTAAAGAGAAACGCTCTATTTACGAGCAGTAGATTAAGTTAACTCTAAAGAGAAACGCTCTATTTACGAGCACAATAAAAGTGCATTGAACGGTAACAACTGTCTTTTCCTTTCTGTCTCAAATAAATAAATTTTCTGTAAGGATCCTTGGACCCCGACTAGCTACTCTAGCCATAGGGGGAAAACCCGTCGTTACACATAGTGGTGTATGGTATAAATATCTATATAGGTCCATGGTTTGGTATAGGCCCCATAATGCAGTACCTCTCGAAGATCGGTATTTTGAAGATTTTAGATACAATTTTTAACCGAACTACACCATTTTCACATGTAACTCGACGGCATGTACATATTAAACACCTCCGTAATCTTACGCATTACTACTACACCCATTTATTCCATGTATGGGCCACTAGAGTAAAGCTTAAACTGGATATGTTTATCCTAGAAAAAACCAGTTTATATGGGGCCAAGTACTCTTCCTCCGCTTCTTGTATGATCATTCCATTGACGGTGTTAACATGTGGTGCATGAGAATCCGACAAACGTAACATATCCCCTTATATATCACAGCACGGAACAAAAGTAGGCATTCCGGGATATAAAAACCTGCAAGAATACAAAAATCTAATTGTTGAGGTGACTGCGCCTGGTCGAAGACTCATCCGTGTTAATACGCCGAATGGGTCCGGCCACCGTGACCTAATTTTCAAGTTTGGATGGAATGTGCCTTAAATTTTGCTTCTGTACATTTCAATTTTATATCAGTTCTCAATTTTTCCTGTGGAAAATATGTTTATCCTCTCTCTCTCTCTTTTCTACCGATACCCAATGGAGGCCTCTGGTATCCACTTATGGACGTTTCGTTGCGTTTGTAACACATCTAAATATTCATCGGAGAGGATATATATCCTTGATCAGGGTAAAATTCTAATTCGATATAACAATGTCCGTCTGTCCGTCCGTCTGTTGAAATCAATATACACCTTATAGAGCTTTGCAACTTGGTATAGGAGTTTATATTACTCATAGGATGTTTGATTGCAAATGGGCTATATCGGTCCACGTTTTGATGTAGCCCCATAGAACGGTACCACCCGATTTTCGGTATTTTGAAGGCTTTAGCTTCATTATCACGCCGAAATGGCTGAAATGTGATACTTAGTCTTCGTTGGGGTACAAAACTTTTCTCCAGAATCTTGTCGGTATAGACCCACGCCTTCATGCAGCTCCCATAGAACGGTACCTCCCGTTTTTTGGTATTTTGAAGGTTGTGGCCTCAATATTCCACCGAAATGGCTGAAATTTGGTATTTAGTCTTCATTTGGGGTATAAACCTTTGCATATGAAATTTGTGTGTATAGGCCCACGCCTTCATATAGCCCCCATAGAACGGTACCTCCCGATTTTCGGTATTTTGAAGGTTGTGGCCTCAATATTCCTGCGAAATGGCTAGAATTTGTTATTTGGTCTTCGTTGGTGGTATTAAACTTTCCCCCAGAAATGTGTTGGTACAGGTCCACGCCTTCATATAAACCCCATAGAACCGTACATCCCAATTTTCAGTATTTTGAAGTTTGTGGCCTCACCGTTCCACATAAATATCTTAAATTTGGTATTCGGTCTTGGTTGAGGGTGCAAAACCTTCCACCTGAAATCTGTAGTTATAGGTTTACGCCTTCATATTGCCCCCATAGAACTGTACCTCCCGATTTTTGGTATTTTGAAGGTTGTGGCTTCAATATTCCACCGAAATGGCTGAAATTTGGTATTAGGTCTTCATTGGGGAGTTTTCTTCATAAACGAAAGGAAACTAATTGTTCAGTTTTACTTCAATACAACTCGTGGTGGAGGGTATAGCAATGCGACTTCAATTTCTTGAATTTATTTAAAGCATTGTGGCGTTTTTTTATTGGGATAGCGTTTGCAATTTTGTTTTTTCAAAATAGTCTGGCTTAATCCCATTGTTGTTGTTTTAATATTTTAAAACAACTATTTTATTAGTGGAAAAGATTTGGCATTGCTCGCCAAGGGGTAAGGCAGGGAATACTATAGTTTCGATCCACGCCACTGGATCTCATCAGTTCCCTTGTTTCTTGTTTGTGGATATTCTCCACCGAAGTTATTTTTCAATAACTTCTTCAACAAGAAACTTTTTATACCCAAACATCAATCGTCAGCTCGAAGTATAAAGGTAAGCAAAGAAAAAAGTTCAATGAGAAGTTTTTCCTTGGCAACCTCATACAACTCCGACGAAAGTGTCTGCGAAAACAATTCAACCCTCTTCCACTTGTATGTGTCGTCGAGTTTCGACGAATGCACACACCAAAATTGTCTGCTTTACAGCAAAAACAACACACGTCGTGCCAGTGTCTTCAATTTGAAGCATTGTGGCGTTTTTTTATTGGGATAGCGTTTGCAATTTTGTTTTTTCAAAATAGTCTGGCTTAATCCCATTGTTGTTGTTTTAATATTTTAAAACAACTATTTTATTAGTGGAAAAGATTTGGCATTGCTCGCCAAGGGGTAAGGCAGGGAATACTATAGTTTCGATCCACGCCACTGGATCTCATCAGTTCCCTTGTTTCTTGTTTGTGGATATTCTCCACCGAAGTTATTTTTCAATAACTTCTTCAACAAGAAACTTTTTATACCCAAACATCAATCGTCAGCTCGAAGTATAAAGGTAAGCAAAGAAAAAAGTTCAATGAGAAGTTTTTCCTTGGCAACCTCATACAACTCCGACGAAAGTGTCTGCGAAAACAATTCAACCCTCTTCCACTTGTATGTGTCGTCGAGTTTCGACGAATGCACACACCAAAATTGTCTGCTTTACAGCAAAAACAACACACGTCGTGCCAGTGTCTTCAATTTGAAGCATTGTGGCGTTTTTTTATTGGGATAGCGTTTGCAATTTTGTTTTTTCAAAATAGTCTGGCTTAATCCCATTGTTGTTGTTTTAATATTTTAAAACAACTATTTTATTAGTGGAAAAGATTTGGCATTGCTCGCCAAGGGGTAAGGCAGGGAATACTATAGTTTCGATCCACGCCACTGGATCTCATCAGTTCCCTTGTTTCTTGTTTGTGGATATTCTCCACCGAAGTTATTTTTCAATAACTTCTTCAACAAGAAACTTTTTATACCCAAACATCAATCGTCAGCTCGAAGTATAAAGGTAAGCAAAGAAAAAAGTTCAATGAGAAGTTTTTCCTTGGCAACCTCATACAACTCCGACGAAAGTGTCTGCGAAAACAATTCAACCCTCTTCCACTTGTATGTGTCGTCGAGTTTCGACGAATGCACACACCAAAATTGTCTGCTTTACAGCAAAAACAACACACGTCGTGCCAGTGTCTTCAATTTGAAGCATTGTGGCGTTTTTTTATTGGGATAGCGTTTGCAATTTTGTTTTTTCAAAATAGTCTGGCTTAATCCCATTGTTGTTGTTTTAATATTTTAAAACAACTATTTTATTAGTGGAAAAGATTTGGCACTTGGCGAGCAATGCCAAATCTTTTCCACTAATAAAATAGTTGTTTTAAAATATTAAAACAACAACAATGGGATTAAGCCAGACTATTTTGAAAAAACAAAATTGCAAAGGCTATCCCAATAAAAAAACGCCACAATGCTTCAAATTGAAGACACTGGCACGACGTGTGTTGTTTTTGCTGTAAAGCAGACAATTTTGGTGTGTGCATTCGTCGAAACTCGACGACACATACAAGTGGAAGAGGGTTGAATTGTTTTCGCAGACACTTTCGTCGGAGTTGTATGAGGTTGCCAAGGAAAAACTTCTCATTGAACTTTTTTCTTTGCTTACCTTTATACTTCGAGCTGACGATTGATGTTTGGGTATAAAAAGTTTCTTGTTGAAGAAGTTATTGAAAAATAACTTCGGTGGAGAATATCCACAAACAAGAAACAAGGGAACTGATGAGATCCAGTGGCGTGGATCGAAACTATAGTATTCCCTGCCTTACCCCTTGGCGAGCAATGCCAAATCTTTTCCACTAATAAAATAGTTGTTTTAAAATATTAAAACAACAACAATGGGATTAAGCCAGACTATTTTGAAAAAACAAAATTGCAAACGCTATCCCAATAAAAAAACGCCACAATGCTTCAAATTGAAGACACTGGCACGACGTGTGTTGTTTTTGCTGTAAAGCAGACAATTTTGGTGTGTGCATTCGTCGAAACTCGACGACACATACAAGTGGAAGAGGGTTGAATTGTTTTCGCAGACACTTTCGTCGGAGTTGTATGAGGTTGCCAAGGAAAAACTTCTCATTGAACTTTTTTCTTTGCTTACCTTTATACTTCGAGCTGACGATTGATGTTTGGGTATAAAAAGTTTCTTGTTGAAGAAGTTATTGAAAAATAACTTCGGTGGAGAATATCCACAAACAAGAAACAAGGGAACTGATGAGATCCAGTGGCGTGGATCGAAACTATAGTATTCCCTGCCTTACCCCTTGGCGAGCAATGCCAAATCTTTTCCACTAATAAAATAGTTGTTTTAAAATATTAAAACAACAACAATGGGATTAAGACAGACTATTTTGAAAAAACAAAATTGCAAACGCTATCCCAATAAAAAAACGCCACAATGCTTCAAATTGAAGACACTGGCACGACGTGTGTTGTTTTTGCTGTAAAGCAGACAATTTTGGTGTGTGCATTCGTCGAAACTCGACGACACATACAAGTGGAAGAGGGTTGAATTGTTTTCGCAGACACTTTCGTCGGAGTTGTATGAGGTTGCCAAGGAAAAACTTCTCATTGAACTTTTTTCTTTGCTTACCTTTATACTTCGAGCTGACGATTGATGTTTGGGTATAAAAAGTTTCTTGTTGAAGAAGTTATTGAAAAATAACTTCGGTGGAGAATATCCACAAACAAGAAACAAGGGAACTGATGAGATCCAGTGGCGTGGATCGAAACTATAGTATTCCCTGCCTTACCCCTTGGCGAGCAATGCCAAATCTTTTCCACTAATAAAATAGTTGTTTTAAAATATTAAAACAACAACAATGGGATTAAGCCAGACTATTTTGAAAAAACAAAATTGAATTTATTTATTTATATAAATTTTTTATATAAATTATATTTCAAATCTCATGAAAAACTCAATGAACCAAACGAATTGCGTTGGATACATCCTCCTAGGGGGGATTCCCCCTTGCCATTTTTCAACAAAATTTGTGCAAGTGAGTGTAGTTTTTCAATGGCATAGCAACAACATTCGTTGCTTGTCCCAGCTTCTTTTTAACATCCATAATGGACGAATAGAATTGTGAAATTCCATTTGATATATGATGAGCGTACAAGCTTCCGCATCACCATACAACCGGAAACTTGTAAACGAACAACTCTACATCAGACGAACGAACGAATGAATGAACGAAAAACTTTCATGTAGTTGCTGTTGTTTTATTCAGTCATTGACGGATGTTGAGTTGTAGTCCATCGAAATGCAAACGGATATGTTTAAGTGTGTCGACATCGTGTTGAAGGAGAATACAAAAAAAATTATATGATATGTGAATATATGTATAAAATAAGTTGCCGTTTGCTTTTAGTGGTAAAAATGGAAAACACACGCATAAAATGCTACAAAACTGGTATAAGAAACGTCATATGTCACGCTTTAACCAATGCCTTGGAGATCAAATAATGAGACAATGAACAAAAAACGCTTAGTAAAATAAAGAATATTAGATGCTTCCACTACTTTATCGAATGCAAACCTTTTACGAACAAATATCAATAAATATACTACATAGTAAGTGACAGCAGCAGCAGTGAAATTTTGGCTAACAAAAACAAGGTCCATGTTCCCCCTTAATAAATTTCAAAATTATTTTCTTTGTTTATTAGTGAATTTGCTCGCTATTAAAATCTACGTTATGGCTTCCAATTTCAAACAATTTATGATTCTATACACCTAACATATAAATTACATATTCCTCTGTATTCGCATCATTATGTATAAAATTTAGTTTTTCCCCAACCTTGTAGTACCCGACGCATTGCTCATTTATTTAAACTTTAGAGTGGCTGTGTGGTGTACAGGGGGCCAATAATTTATCATTGTTCTTACCAAATGTTGCAATTTTTTTTTAATGTATGATAAATGCTGTTCTCACAGCACATTATGTATGATTAATACTATGTATGGTAACAATTTATGTAATAACAAGAGTACGAAAAAGCATGCTGGTATTGGAATAACAAAACATTGTTATGGTATTTGATATGTATGAGGTAGTAGAACATAATGGTATATTCATTAAATTGAAATGATGAAAATATCAAAGAACTGAAAATGTGGATATATTAACTGGAATAAGATGGGATGTGCTCAACCTATGTTTAGACCAGTCCCGAACATCCATTGCCCGCTGGTTACGAAGTTTTTCGGTAATTCACACACAAACGACCCGAACGCAAACAAAGAGCACACAAAGAGAGCAAATGTTTGATTGATTTTTTACTTCAGTCTTGTGCTGAATGTCATGCAAGCAAGCGACATCAAGCATTATTTAGTATTTTTTGGTACACAGAAAAGATTCTATATTGTACAATAAATATGTGGAAGGAAGAATTTGAAAATGATTTTGTATTAATATTTTTTTGTTTTGTATTAATATTTTTAATAACGCAGAATGCCTCGCCTGCAATGCAACAATAAAAAATGTGTATGCATATTACCTTAGGCGTCATTATAATACGCACACAAAATATCATTTAATGACGGGAAATGAGCGAAAAAAAATTATATGTCAGCTTAAAGATAATTTAACAAATAAAAATAATAGGCGTCTTAATATTATAAAAGACAAAGGCAATTATGATAATGCCCCAATCATGGCCTCATATAAGATTGCTTTGCAATTGACCAAGAAAGGTAGACCTTTTGAAGATGGGCGGTTTTTAAAGATTCTGGTAGAAAAATGGAAGACATTTTCAAAGAGGTGCCTTTATCCCGGCCCACAATAGTCCGCCGCACCGAGTCAATAGGGAAATTCATAGAAGACGAAACAAAGGAGAGGATTCGAAATGCAGTATATGCATGTGTTTGCTTTGATGAAAGCACTGATATAAGCGACACAAGTCAAATGCTCTTTTATATTAGAACCATGGACAATTTGTTCAATGCATTTGAAAAAAATTTAAATTTGAAGTCGTTTTATGGAAATGTAACTGCAAAAGCCATTTTTGATGCATTCGAAACGGAAGTTTTATCCATAATACCAACTTCAAAATTGCCTTCTATTTGTACGGACTGTGCGACGGTTCTAACTGGAAAGGGCGAAGATTTTGCGGGACATTTGCTTAGATATGGAATTAATGTCCCAATGATACACTGCATTATCCACCAAGAGGCCCTATTTGTAGACTTGGGCAATCTAGTTCCCGGAGCGGATCGCTCTTTCTAGTTCCTTTTGCCAAAAGAAACTAGTTCCTTAATATAGTTCCATAGTTCCAAATAGTTCCGAGAACGATATAGTTCAATGAATCTTTCTCTTTCACAATTCTCTTTGTTTCCGTCGTTCCAAATAATTCCGTTAAATGTAAACAAACCTGACATAAACAATTTGAAGGGAACTGAAAAGTAAGAAATGAATTATTAAATTATTTTTTATATCTAGTTTAATTTGAGTTATAGGTAGCAAATAATATGAATGAAAAATTGAAAAGGGATGCTCGAACTGCTGGCGAAAGTAAATTAAGTAGTCATTAAGTTCAAAACTGCGCATATGTGCTTGTGTATACTTTCGCATCATTTTACTTCCGTAAATGCACTATCCCGAAAGTCTTATTAATGAGCGAAGGATGGTTTTATAAGAATATGTTAGAGATGTCATTGCAATCTTTGGGTTTTTTTATGGCAAGCACAAAATTTTACATGTTGAGCTGAGTTACAGTTTAAAGCCTGGCCCTGGATTATTTTAAGATTAATGTTAACGGGAACAAGTCAAGTTTATGGACTGATTACCCATTATTGGACATATCTACAGTCGATAGACCTTGGGACCCTGATTACGACGATATACATTTTGTGTCGCGTATAACCCTACTTCCCGAGATGTGGGCCTTCAACAGGAAGTTGTGGGAGACATGCTGGAAATTGTTTGCCCCAATATTTTCGCGAGGACCAAAACTTTAGAAAGCGTTACACTCTTCTTTGCCGAAATCTCCACAGTCATTTGATAAAACGGCTTCAAAATTGGGAAAATTTCTTCAATTATGGCCCTCTCATCAAAAGATAGACTTAATTTTGGTTTAGTCAAGGACAATGTTGTTGTGACGGGTTGTCAAGCTTATGAATGCGTTCCAACATTTCATACGTCGAGTTCCACCTTGTATCGACGTCCTGTTTCAGCTTTAAGATTGACAGGTTCAAAAGAAACTATATTGCGGACTTTTATCAATATATCTTCTATGACAGATAATGAATTTTTGACTACAAGTTTCAACGAATGCGCAAAGCATACAACCCAGCGCCAACCTAACAAACCTGCAGCTGATATTGCATTGTAAGTTACGATTCTTCTTCTTACGTCTCTTATAGTTTTCGCAATATTGTCACCAGTGTGCTTTTCAGAAAATTCTATGTATGACAGTAAGTTTGACTTTAGTACGTCTCCACCAATATAATGTGCAGTAATAGCCAAATATGCACAATTAGCTTTGGAAATCCATCCGTCTGTTGTTAAGCATATAGCAGAGGAATCCTGAACTTGGCTTTTGACAACTTTCAGAATCTCACTATAGCTACTATCGAGAAGAATATTAGATATTGTTTTTCTCGATGGCAAGGTATAGTTAGGACATTGCGAAACCATGTTTTTGAATTCAGGCTCTTCAACAATTCTAGAGCCATGCTGTCCTTTTGAAATCATCTTCATCACCTGACGGTCAATTTTTTTCAATTTTTCTAATTGGTGGTCTTCTGATGTATTGGGTTATTTGCTGTTGTGGATTTTGAACTAGAGTCGCGGCACTTCGTTTGTTTCCAAATCGAAAACTTCAGTCGGTGCTTGCCTTTCCATTCCATTTTTTTGTTTACTCCAATAGTTAGAAATGTAAATTTAAACGTTTGACGCCGTTAACGCCAAGTGTTGACGTTCTCTAGAAATAGGTATGTCTGGTTACACTAAAATTTGTAACAATTTGTACCAATTATTGCTGGAGGTCGTCTGTTAACACAAAAAGCAGCAATATAGAGCGGCTCGAAAAAGACATTTTGACAGTTCTTTCTCTGAGAGTTTGCAAATTCTTGCTGGGCAAATTTCTTCTAGCAAGCACTAGCAATTCTTCTTCTTCCTGAAAACAATCAATCACCTTTTTTTAATTTGTTGTTGATTTATGTTTGTGAAAATTAAAAACAATTTTATTGTAGAAATAACATAGTCTAATTGTATTGTTTTATGGAGAACAAATTTGTAAAGTGGAAAAATACTTTTTTGTTTCATTTTCTTTTTATACCCTCAGCCTTTAGGCTATGGAGGGTATATGCACTTTGATACGATGAAAATGTGCCTCATCGAAATAATGGTTTTAGACCCCAAGTATGTTTGGACGAAATGTGTTTCAGACAATTTGGAGTCGATCTGTCCGTCCGTCTGTCTGTCTGTCTGTCTGTCCTGCTGGCTGGAGCGCACGATAACTCTCGAACGGATGAACCGATTCGGTTCAAATTTTGGCTTTCGTAATATTTTGCCCAAACTTAGTTTAAGTTCGAAGATGAGCTACATCGGTCCACTCCTTCCGGTACCTCCCCCACAAAAGTTCGAAAATGTTCGGAAAGTTTGTGCGCACGATAACTCTTGAAGAGGGTGACCGATTTGGTCCATACTTTGTATAGCGTAAACTTTCTACCAGAGTAATATGAGGTTCCAATATGGTCTCAATCGGTCCACTCCTTCGGGTACCTCCCACACAAAATTTCGGAAAAGTTCAGTTTAGGGCCATCTCTCGAATCGCTTTAATTTTTGTTTTAGCAACTTGTATTCACTGTCCTCCATACGACGGTACAAGTTCCATCAGGGGCAAGTCCATACTTCCTGAGAAAATAGCATGAAAGTTGCAAAAAACCCCTATGACACCGTGTGAGGTGGTTGGAGCTCAAGATAACTCTCGAACGGATCTGCCGATTCGGTCCAAAATATGGCCTTAGTAATATTTTGTCCAAACATAGTTTAAGTTTGAAGATAAGCCATATCGGTCCACTCCTTCAGGTACCTCCCCCACAAAAGTTCAAAAATGTTCGGAAAAATTGTTAGTACGGTAACTATTGAAGGGAGTGGCCGAATTGGTCTATACTTTACACATCCTAATATATCTACCAGATATAGATCAGGTTCAAATATGGACTATGTTTGTCCACTCCATCCGGTACCTCCCACACAAAATTTCGGATAAGTTCACTTTAAGACCTGCTATCGAATCACTTTGATTTTTGTTGAAGCAACTTGCATTCGCTGCCTCAATTACGAAGGGAAAAGTTTTTTTAGGGGCAAGTCCATACTTCTTGAGCAAACAGTACGAAGAGTGTAAAAACCCCCTATGGCACCATATGTTGTGATCCACTTCCATAACAGTCAATGTCGATCCATTCCTTTTAGTATCTCCTCCGCAAAACTTTTGATCTTTAATCCTAATCAACATTTTTGTCGGTTCAAACGCCCAAAATTTTTAAAACCCACTAAATACATACGTATTTTGTGATTTTTTTTTTCAATATACACAGGCTGAGGGTATATCTCTGTCGGCAAAGCCGACTGATACTTTTTTACTTGTTTATTTTTAATAAAATACAACGTGCTTGCTTCCTTTATTGGCGGACAAATTGTTGTTTTGGCAAGCCAGCTGATTGCTTGCTGGGAAGGTGTCTGTTTATTTTTTACAATTTCCTAGCAAAAGAGAATAAAAACCTCTTACTCTCTGAGAAAGTTCTTGCTGGGAAAGTAACCAGACAGACTTAATGTAACGTAATGTATGTTCATGCAATTTTAGTTTATTAAACAATGTGGCAGCATTAGAAAAATGAGCGAAATGAGGAATAGAAGAATGCGAAATAAAAGGAACTATGTAAACTAAAGGAACTATATCAACTAATGGAACTACATGAACTAAAGGAACTATATAATTAAAATGAATATTATTATATTTCATATACATACATACGTATGTTATCACTACAGAGAAAATAAAAATTTGCGTTCGCATCAACCTCCCATATTGGAAGAGAGGGAGGCCACATTTGTGCGGTCAAACTTCTAATTTTTTAGCTCTTACCCTTGGAAGTGAGTTTCTCACTCCCTCGCCTAGGAAGTCAATCCGGAGACACGCCAAGAAAGATCGTTGGTGAATTACACAAACAATTTCTATAGCCTTATTGTGATTACCTTTTATCGCGTATGTCGACACTTCGGAGTGACTTCCAAGACGATGTTTACATTTATTTAATGATTCAACACATTTGAACATATATAAAACATTTTTCTATCTGATGATTATATGAGACGGTGGTGCAGTGGTAAGCATACTCGCCTTGCACTCTGAAGGTCCGGGTTCGCTTCCCAAGTCAGGCAACAAAACATCACATTTTTAAAATGACAAAATTGCAAAGAATAATTTCTCTAAAAGAGGAGAGAAATAAAAATAAACAAATAAATAAAAATAAAAAAAATTAAAAAAAATAAAAATATTTAAATAAACATTAATAGAAAAGAATAAAAATATATTTTTTTAATTCCATGAACTATCGCGGAAAAGATCTTCTAGAAGTGTCGCTGGAGTAACTTCCAAGACGACACGCCGGCGTGGTTCATTTCTTCACATCGGAGGTCACTCCAGGGTAACTTCCGCGACTATCCCCGCTACTGTTTTCCTCGCCCTGGGCGACACGCTTAACTCACTTCCGCAATAGTTTTTGCTTGCAGGGTATTATAACTATCATAAGCTAAGGAAATACATCTGTCGGCCAAACCGAATAACACGTTTATACTTTTTATACCCTCAGCATTTATGCTAACGATATTATATACACTTTCATATGGGCAAAATGTGTCTCATCGAAATAATGGTTTTAGACCCCAAATAGGTTTGGACGAAATATGTTTCAGACAATATGGAGTCGATTGAGCAATGTCCGTCCATCTGTCTGTCTGGCTGGAGCGCACGATAACTCTCGAACGGATGAACCGACTCGGTTAAAATGTTGGCTTTCGTAATATTTTGTCCAAACTTAGTTTAAGTTCGAAGATGTGCTATATCGGTCCACTTCTTCCGGTACCTCCCCCACAAAAGTTCGATGATGTTCGGAAAATTTGTGCGCACGATAACTCTTGAAGGGAGTAACCGATTTGGTCCTTACTTTGCCCATCGTGAAATGTGTACCAGACTAAGATAACGTTTCAATATGGACTCAATCGGTCCACTCCTTCGGGTACCTCCCACAGAAAATTTCCGAAAAGTTCAGTTTTGGGCCATCTCTCGAATCGCTTTGATTTTTGCTTTAGCAACTTCTATTCACTGCCCCACATATAACGGTATAAGCTTCATCAGGGGCAAGTCCATACTTCCTGAGAAAATAGCCTGAAAGTTGCAAAAAACCCCTGACGTATTTGGAGCGCAAGATAACTCTCGAGCGGGTCTGCCGATTCGGTCCAAAATTTGGCCTTAGTAATATTTTGTCCAAACATAGTTTAAGTTTGAAGATAAGCCATATCGGCCCAAAAGTTCAAAAATGTTCGAAAAAATTGTTCGTACGGTAACTCTTGAAGGGAGTGACCGAATTTGTCCATACTTTACACATCCTAATATATCTACCAGATATAGATCAGGTTCAAATATCGACTTTATTTGTCCACTCAATCCGGTACCTCCCACACAAAATTTCGGATATGTTCACTTTAAGACCTGATATGGAATCACTTGGATTTTTGTTGATGCAACTTGCATTGGCTGCCTCAATTGCGATGGTAAAAGTTTTTTCAGGGGAAAGTACATACTTCTTGAGCAAACAGCCCGAAGGGTGTAAAACCCCCCTAAGGTACCATATCGTCGGTGTCATGCTTAAGTGTTCCATACGCCATTTTTGACATTTTGAGGTAAAGGTACCTTACAAGGTTTTGAAACATGCTCTTTCAGATTTTTTAGTCGGGGTTTCTCTATTTCTTATAGATTCTGAGATTTTCAGATGCCAATATGTTCCATCATATCCGCCTTGCGACACCGAAAAATTTATCATTTTGTTCCATATCCATAAAGCCTGGCCTATGGAACAAAACAACTTTGAACTTTTTAGTTCAATATCCATGTCGTTTGGCGTATGGAACAAAAAGATACAAAAACTAATTGTTCCGCAACAAAAATGATGGCGTTTGGAACAAAAAATTGCCCAATTTTTTCAAGTTGCGAATAATGTGGCGTATGGAACAAATTGTTTTAAAGGACTTGGTTAAAAAACTGAAGAATTATAGTTTTAAAACTAAATATTTTTAAATATTGTTCTGTTATATGAAACTAAATTTATTTTCGCTTAATTTAAACGCCTCCTTCTAACACAAAAAATATAACATAAACTAAACAAAAAATCGCTATTCTTCAAAGTGACAAGTCGTCGGTGTCATGCTTAAGTGTTCCATACGCCATTTTTGACATTTTGAGATAACGGTAACTTACTAGATTTTAAACCATGCTCTTTCAGATTTTTTAATCGGTTTTCTTCTATCTTCTATAGTTTTTGAGATATTCAGATGTCAATATGTTCCATATCCGCTTTGTGACGCAAAAAATCCTGTCTTTTGATTCCATATCCATAAGGACTGAGCTTAAAAACTGAAGAATAATAGTTTTAAATCTAAATATTTTTGAATAATGTAATTTTATATGAAAACCACAATTTCTTTTCGCTGAAGGTAACGCATCCTATAAAAAATTTTGATTTGAGCTCACAAAAATATACGCAGATACGTTCATTCGTCTTGACGTTGGCGTAGACACCGACTACAAAAATGGTATTTTGAGAAAAACGCGTTTAAAGTTACATAATAATATAATTGTTCCACAAACATCCCAGACGGGACAGGGGAGACTTCTCTCATATCAATGAGTGCACCCCGATTCATATTAGCTCAATTATATGGGACCTACTGTTTATCGCCAAGTCCGAACGGCGTGTCTTACGACACCACTTTATAGAGAAGTTTTACATGGCTGAAATACTCAGGAAATGTCGCCAACATTACTGAGGGGTATTTTGCCACCGTTGAAAATTTTGATGTTGCCTGGCCGGGGAATCGAACCCACGACCTTCTGCGTGCAAGGCGGGCGTGCGTACCATTGCACCACGGTGGCACCCATGGAGACCTATAATAATGATCCTTAATGTATTTATTTGCTCATATAAATGTTTCATTTGAAGCCGTGAATTTTAACCTCACAGTAGCACTTCACATAAGAGAGGTGGAACACAATTGATAAAAAGTAGTTCTGTTGAAATGTGACACAAACAGCCAAAAACACGAAAAAAAGAACCCATGGAACAATTCAGCAACCATTTGCAATTATAAAAATCGGCCATAACTCCTAGACTTTCAGAGATATCTGACTAAATAACCTACCGATATTTTCTTTGAGTTTAGATAAGTAGAACTGAGCTCTTAAAGTATTGGATTTTTGCACCACTTTTAATCCGTATGGGCTCAAACTTTAACTTGAGTTTTTCTCGAATCAGGCAAATGGCGTATGGAACACTTAAGCATGACACCGACGATATGTAGTGGCTGGAGATCCATTCTTTTAAGTATCTCCTCCGCAAAACTTTTGATCTTTAATCCTAATCAACATTTTTGTCGGTTCAAACGCCCAAAACTTTTAAAACCCCCTAAATACATGCGTTTTTTGGGAAAAAAAAATTGTTTCAATAAACACAGGCTGAGGGTATTTCTCTGTCGGCAAAGCAGACTGATACTTTTTTACTTGTTTATATAACAAATCGATTGCTTATGCTACAAAATTAAACTATTTTACTTTTATATTTTTAGGAAGATTATTAATCTGGTAAGTTTATATTATACTCAAATTTTAATTCAATTTCTACAAATCACATTCTTGACTTTACAAACAAAATATACCCTTCAATACAAATATTCTTAAGATAATCACTCATTATAGACAACAGCAATAATTAAAAATGTCTTGTACATTCCATTTTCCAGATTATCCTTCGGCCAATGCATTTTTAAAGTTAAATTAAAATATTGACCTTTAACAAAACAAAATACCCTTGACAAGAAAAGTTACTTCCGTTTAACGAAAGTGCTTTAAACTTTAGCTCAAGTTAATTTATTTTAATTCTCTTCCTCCTTACATTTTGCTAATTTAATTAATAATTAATACCATATCATGAAGAGCAAGAGATGTAGAGACGGCATGAAACAATTTTATGACGTTGCAGTCCTAGGTCTTCCAACAAATTTCCTATCGAAATCACTGAAACGAACGTTCTCAGCTTAAGTGTTGTTAAGGTAGGCACATTTCTTGTCAGACTCAAATTTCGTCCCCCTCCGCGTTTGTTTTTCTCTACAATTAATTTCATTTCCCAGCAATGTCAGTGTGTTTGTTGTAGTGGCATTTATGCACATATTTAACAATTCACCTTTAGCGAATGCTCAAGTGTGTCCGAGGCTATACACAAAGACACAAATTTACTCGTAAATCAATGTTTGTTCCTTAATACCAGACATTAACTTTGTTTCCTTCAACACCAAGGCGAAAGGATATAAAGGATATGAACATTGGACCCAAACAGTAAAAAGTAAATCCTTCAAGTTATCAAAATGCCATTTAAATCAGTCCGTGGGTTGTCTAGCAACCAGACCAGCAGCAGTCCGATGTCTGTGTGTTGTTGCTGTCCCACACAGCTAGGCCAAGCTGAGATATGAGTTGTAATGAATGACTGAATGATTGTCCGGGCGATTGACATGGACTAAAGGTAAGAAGTATGAACGAACAAAAGCCGGACGACAGGTCGTATCGTTTGGCACTTTGTAAAAGTCACGCAGAACACACACACACACACAAATTACAAAACATAAATCGAGATTAAACTTTGAACAAAACGGTAATTAAAATACAACAACACACTTCTTGATATTAAATTTTGTAACGAGGCAGTATTAATAATGTTGGGTAATTATAATGACTATGTGTCATTATTAAAATATGTCTTCTGTTACAGGTTGGAATTTAAAAGGGAAACGTAATTAGAAAATCCCATATAACTTAAGAATCTAGTAGAAAATGCAAGGGAAGAACATAAATAACAAGAACAAGCGGTTAGATACGGAAAGATGTTTAAAGGACAGGTACCACAAATTTTAAACTGATGTTTTCACCAAAAAATTATTATTTAAATACGAAGTAGGATTTTAATTTGAGATATTATCGAGGAAAAAAAACTTAATTCAGTAATACCCACTAATGGTGGTACACTAATTGCTAAACCATTCTTATAATCGCAAAATTAAGAAGTTTTTAAAATGTTTTACATAAATTCCGAAATAAAGCAACAAAACAAATGTTAAAACATAACAACAACAACAACATTGTTCCACAACATCCCATACGGGACAAGGGAGGCTTCTCTCATATCAATGAGTGCACCCCGATTCATATTTAGCTCAATGATATGGGACCTACTGTTTATCGCCGAGTCCGAACGGCGTGTCTTAAGACACCACTTATGGAGAAGTTTTTCAAGGCTGAAATACTCAGGAAATGTCGCCAACATTACTGAGGGGTATTTTGCCACCGTTGAAAAATGTTTGATGCTGCTTGGCCGGGGAATCGAACCCCCGACCTTCTGTGTGCAAGGCGGGCGTGCATACCATTGCACCACGGTGGCACCCATGCAACGTACTATTTTCTTTTTTGGTAAAATAAAATATTTTGCACAGCGGTGAAATTTTGAAATGATGAAATCCCTGTTTGTAGACAGGTCCAGTAGATGGTCCTCTGACAGAATAAGCTACAATTTGGCATTTAACGTTCGCAGTGATCAAAAAACATCTCAACCAAAAATTTTTGATATAGCTCTACGTTTTGGAAAAGCGAGGATATAACGGCTCCACTCGAATTTATATATTTTTACGCTTTTAGCAATATTTTCAGGGTTCAATGTGGTCACAAAAAATCTCAATTAAAATTTTTGAACATAGATCCAGGTTATGGAATAGCCCTAATATAATGGTACCACCCGATTTCAGGTATTTTTACCTTTTATACCTTCAGCATTTATGCTAACAAGGGGACACTTTCATACGGGCAAATTGTGCCTCACCGAAATAATGGTTTTAGACCCCAAGTATGTTTGGACGAAATCCGTTTCAGACAATTTGGAGTTGATTTAGCCATGTCTGTCCATCTGTCTGTATGGCTGGAGCGCACGATAACTCTCGAACCGATCAGCCGATTTGGTCCAAAATTTGGTTTTCGTAATATTTTGTCCAAACTTAGTTTAAGTTCGAAGATGGGCCATATCGGTCCACTCCTTCCGGTACCTCCCCCACAAAAGTTCGAAAATGTTCGAAACTCTTGAAGGTCCATACTTTCACACACATCGTAAAATTTTTAATAGACTTAGATGATGTTCCAATATGGACTCAATCGGTCCACTCCTTCGGGTACCTCTCACACAAAATTTCGGAATAGTTCAGTTTAGGATCGCATTGATTTTTGTTGTAACAACTTGTGTTCACTGCACCCTATACCACGGTACAATTTTCATCAGGGGCAAGTCCATACTTCCTGACAAAATAGTCTGCCGATTCAGTCTAAAATTTGGCCTTCATAATATTTTGTCCGAACTTAGTTTAAGTTCGAAGATAACCCATATCGGTCCACTCCTTCAGGTACCCCCCCCCCCCCCCCCTTAAAAGTTGAAAAATATTGGGAAAAATTGAAGGAAATGACCGGATATAGATCAGATTCGAATATGGACTATATTTGCCCACTCCTTCGGATACCTCCCACACAAATGTTCACTTTGATTTTTGTTGAAACAGGGGCAAGTTCATACTTCTACAGAAAACAGCCCGAAAGGTGTAAAAAACCCCTATGACACCATATCGACGCCTCCAAACAATAGTATGCTAAGTCGACTTAGCATGTTTTCAAGTTCTTTACATTTTTATATTTAACGTCCTTTAACTTAAATTCTGTCAAATTTTGGTAATAATCGGACAATCCGAACAGAAGTTATAAACAAATATTTATTTAGCATAGTACTGAAGGTCAAAGAAATTTCCAAACTTTTAGAGCTTGTCCTGTAAAACTCACTGTTCAGAATTAGCAAACTATTATTTGGAAGTGTCGAACGTCCTTTAACTAAAATTCTGTCAAATTTTGGTAATGATCGGTCAATCCGAACATAAGTTATAAACAAATATTTACTTAGCATAGTACTGAAGTTCAAAAAAATTTCCACACTTTGAGAGCTTTTCCTGCAAAACTCACTTTTTAGACTTAGCATACTATTATTTGGAGGTGTCGATATGTAGAAGATAGAGAGCACGATAACTCTCGAACTGATTAACCGATTTGGTTCAAAATTTGGCCTTAGTCATATTTTGTCCAAACTTAATTTCAGTTAGAAGATGGGCAATACCGGTCCACAACTTCCGATACTTCCCCAAAAATTTTAAAAAATGTCACTAAAATGGTATGCACGATATCTCTTGAACGGGGCAACCAATTTGGTCCAAACTTTGGATCTCCTAATACTTACTTACTTACTTACTTAGCTGGCCCATTACATAACATTTGTTCCATAGGCCGAACTAAGAAAAGATCTCCATCTCTCTCTATTTGTTGCTTGGCGCTCTGGAATACCGCGCCTTTTCATCTCATCATCCACTTGTTTGCGCTATCTATTCCTTGGCCTGCCAATTCTGCGTGCACCGCCAAGCGGTCCGTATTTATACGCCTTTTTAGCGGGTTCATCACGCTCATTCTTATGATATGGCCTACCCAACGCAATCGTTGCATCTCTATACGTGGTTCATGCGACGTCGATATTCAACGTCAACGCAGATTGGTCCGTAGATCTTTCGAAGAATTTTTTCTCTCAAACACACCAAGCACTCAATTATCTGCTTGCGCAAATACCCAAGCTTCGGAACCATACATCAGCACGGGTAGTATCGGTGTTTTGTAAAGCGTTATTTTTGTTTGACGAGATGTGGCTTTGTTTTTAAACTGCTTACTTAAGCCAAAGTAGCATCTGTTAGCCAATACAATTCTTCTTTTTATTTCACAACTAATGTCGTTAGTTGTGTTTACGGCGGTGTCGAGGTAGACGAAGTCTTTTACTACCTCAATATTATAGGAACCAACGTCAACAGTTGGTCCGGTCTCTATGGACGCATTGCGTGTTGACACCATCAACTTGGTCTTCTCACCGTTTACCGCCAGACCCACTTTAGCAGATTCTCCTTCGACCTTCGTAAAGGTATCAGTTACTTCTTTTACTGATCGGCCCATGATGTCTATATCATCAGCAATGCTGATTCAGCATAAGCAAGTAACATGTGACTATTGGTGTAGATTGGGCCACTACTTTTGACGTTTGCCTCTCGTATAACCTTTTCAAGCAGGATGTTGAAGAGATCACACGAAAGGCGGTCTCCTTGTCTGAAACCTCTATTGGTACCAAACTCTTCGGAGAGGTTCTTTCCTATTTTAACTGAGGACCTCGTGTCAGTTAAAGTCATTTTACAAAGCCGGATGAGCTTTGTGGGGATACCAAATTCAGACATGGCTTGGAATACCTTTGAACGCAGCGGTCTGTCGAAGGCTGCTTTATAATCGACAAAAAGGTGGTAGGTGTCGATCTGCATCTCTTGGGTCTACTGCAGGATTTGCCGCAGGGTAAATATCTGGTCAATGGTGGATTTGCCAGGTCTAAATCCGCATTGGTATGGTCCAATTATCTCGTTGACCACAGGCTTTTGTCGTTTACACAAT
Source organism: Musca autumnalis (assembly GCF_047663935.1). Classification (NCBI taxonomy): domain Eukaryota; kingdom Metazoa; phylum Arthropoda; class Insecta; order Diptera; family Muscidae; genus Musca; species Musca autumnalis. The sequence continues at coordinate 74,367,412 of NW_027411977.1, read as the reverse complement.
ATCCCTGACACGATCTTGTAGGCAATAGGATGTGCCTGTACCAAAACCATCAGTTTGGTGCTTGACTCTTTGGTAGAATTTTCGGACTTCATTCTGGCTCCTGTAGATCAATGCAGACAAGACCAAATCTATGGTCATAAAGGGGAATGCCAATCAAACCGCATTCTATCTCAACAACCTCCCAATCCAAAATATCAGTGAGTTTAGCTACCTTGGAAGCATCATAACTAGCGACGGAGGCGCAATTAACGACGTATCATCTCGCGTGGCTAAGGCGAGAGTAGCTTATTTCAACCTAAAGAATATATGGAAATCCAGTGCCATATCACCTAAAACAAAGATACACATATACAACGCCTGCATCAAATCCGTATTACTTTACGGGTCAGAAACATGGACTGTAAACGAAGAAATAAAACGCAAACTGCAAACCTTCACAAATATATGCCTACGAAACATCCTCAGAATATGGTGGCCTAGAACCATATCGAATGAAAACCTATTAGAAATAGCGGAACAAGAAGACATCAATCTGCAGATCAAAAGAAGAAAATACTGCTGGCTGGGGCATACTCTGAGAAGACCATACAACGAAATATCACACGCAACTCTTGAATGGAATCCCCAAGGATACAGAGGCCGCGGAAGACCAAGGAAAACGTGGAGACGTACAATTTTTACAGAAACCGGAAAAACTTTTAATGAATTAAGATATATCGCATCAGATAGACAGAGATGGAGATTCTATGTAAACGGCTTATGTTCCTGATGGAATACGCTAAATAAATATAATAATTCTGGCTCCGGATTGTAAAGTAGCCCTATATGCCGCATTTTTTTCTTCGGTGGCAGCACGACACTCCTGATCATACCATGGATTCCTTGGTGGAGGTCTCTGGTATCCAAGTATGGATTTTGCGGCTGTTTGCATGGAATGGGCAGTGCTTTGCCATTGCGCTGATATGTTATCGGGATGAGGAGTGCTCGCATTAAGCAATTGGGCTAGTTGAGTGGAATATGCTGCGGCTATCTGTTGTGATTGCAGCTTACCTATGTCTAACTTTCGTGTTGTGTCTGTTCGTACTTTGCTTGATACGTTTAAGCGGGTGCGTACCTTTGCTGCAACTAGGTAGTGGTCCGAATCAATGTTTGCGCCTCGGAACAATCGTACATCCAACACGCTCGATGAATGTCTTCCATCTATCACAACATGATCAATTTGATTTCTTGTTCTTTGATCTCGGGACAGCCAGGTGCCCTTATGAATATCGAGATGATTAAATCTGGTACTGCTAACTATCATGCTTTTTGCAGCTGCAAAATCTATCAGCCTCATACCATTGTCAGATGTTTCTGTGGAGACTGAATTTCCCGACTGTTGGTCCAAAGTTATTCTCCTTTCCAATTTTGGCATTAAAATCGCCTAGAATGATTTTAATGTCATGGACAGGGCAACGGTCATATGTTTCTTCTAAGCGCTCGTAAAATATATCTTTGGTCTGTTCGTCCTTTTCTTCAGTGGGAGCATGAGCGCAAATGATGTTGAAGAATTTTGCTTTTATTCGAATTGCAGCAAGTTTTTTATTCACTGGGGTGAAGCTTGATACCAGATGTTTTAGCCTCCGACTAACTACGAATCCGCAACCAAACTCATGCTTTACGTCATGGCTGCTATAATACAGTGCGTCACCTCTAGGTGTTGTTGTGACGCCTTTCCCAATCCATCGTATTTCCTGTATGGCAGTAATGTCGGCCTTGTACTTTTCAAGTACGTCTGCCAATGCGAAGACTGCACCTTCTCTATAAAGAGTACGAACATTCCAGGTGCAGATTCGCAGATCATGGTCCTTAAAACGTTTGCGGGGTTCGTCAACTTTGGAGGCGTTTGTTTTTCTTTTCTTTCGTTTTTTCATAGTAGGCTATTTTTTCTAGGGGAGGGTTACTAACCCGACGCCCAAACCCAAGTTTTTAACGTTCTTATGGGTGAACGCGCGGCACATGTTAGCTCACTACCTTTAACGAGTGTTAAAGGCTGTTCCCCAGGTGACACCACGGGGAGGTTAGTGTCCACTTGAGATGAAAGAGGGAACAAGATAAATCCTGGGTTTGTCATGTTAAAACCGGTCAGGACCGTTCCTTGGTATCTTCCATCCCCTACGTCACCCTTGGATCTCCTAATACTTTGTCCAAATTTAGTTTAACTTCTAAAATGGCCCATATCGGTCCTCTCCTTAGTGTACCTCCCCCACAAAAGTTCAACATTTGTGTCTAAATGCAGTTTAGGGTCTGTTCGAAGATCCTTTGGAAATGTATACCGATGCTGTTTGTTGTGGTCCTGTTTACAGAGATATTATGTTTTGCGTGGACAAGCCCATGCTTCCTGGCATACTGGTCCAAAAGTTATACTATGACCCACTGAAATGGCTGGTGGGCGCGATATCTATCGAAAAGATATTACGTTCAAAATAAGATCCACTTCCATTATGGACTATGTCTATCCATTCCTTTAAGTACCTCCTCCGTAACATTTTTTAACTTTAATCCTAATACACATTTTTGTCGCCAAGTTCAAATGTCCAAAAAGGGCCAACAATTCTGAAAAGACCCTAAATATATTCGATCTATTCGTAGAAGAAAGTTTCAATCCACATAGGCCGAGGGTATATCTCTGTCGGCAAAGCCCACTGATACTTTTTTACTTCTTCTTGTTAATTCTTTTTTTAATTTTGCCGTTCTTAAAGTAAACTATGCGAAGTAACTTATCTCGCAACACTGTCAATAGTCGCGGATGGTAGTATGCAATTCCATGTGACTGATTACAGAAACTGTTTTTGTACGTACGTGTGTATTCTTGTTTGTCAGCATATATTATACGTATGACTCCAAATAGCATTACTGACCAGTAGCCATTTTGCAAGAAAAAATAAATTAAAGGTGTCCATTAAAGATTGCGTATTCGTGATTGCCAGTACTTATGCTGGTAATAAATGTAAAGTTACCGATGGAGCGAACTGTGATTGGCAACAACCATTAAATAAGTTAATTACCATCGTTTATGGCTTCTTCCGCTTTTGAGTTGACGTGTATTATACACAGCTCTACGTACATATATATGTATGTATGTTGTGCATATATAGAGACCGGATATACATGTTTCTTGTGCTATGGAACCATTTCCTCAGACTTTTGCCCAATTTAAAGACACACACTCGCCCACACGAATGTTTTGTCGTAAAGATGGCCGGTATTGACTTAATGTAAGTAAGCATGGACTTATAATACACATACATACATATGTACATACATATCCCATTAAATTTTATCCACTTTTTTTGTTAATGGAGGAAAGCATACAAAACCACACCATAAAATAAAATCGAAAACTGTAAACCATTTTTGTGGGACAAATGGAACTGACATTTTAATTGTTGATTTCAGATTGTTACATGTTGAAAGGTTTTTTTGCTCTAATGTAATTTCTCTTCGAGAACTACAGTCACATGTATGTCATGTGATCAACAAGAGTCATTCCAAAAGATTAATGTTTGATTATCCAATCTTTGTATACCATCCCCCATAATATGAACCCAGCAAAAAGTTTGCCTCCAAAGTTGCAGTTAAATCATATGTACAAGTGATTTGGAAGTTCATCAAATTATGCATTTTCACTCATGATTTTTACAAGAGCGTGACTACTGAATGATGCACTCCATTAGCACTGCATTTTAACTAAGCCTTTGGCATTTCATTTTAACTATCCCTTTGGAATCGCATTTTAAATAACTCTTTAGGGAAGAATGTAGAATAGGATGCAGTCCAATTTGCATCCAAAGCACGTGTTTTGATGCTTTGGATGGAGTTTAAGAGCACTCTTCGGAATGTGTTTTTATGCAGTTCAAAGATGCAATAAAAATGCAAGCCATTCCAAAATATCCTAGATAAATAAAAAGAGTTTATTATTTGTCTACGAGTAAAACAAAAATATGACGAAGATTATTACATTAACACAAATTATGAAATTTCTTCATTAAATTCAATCGCAACTGTTGTTGTTGTAACAGTGTTTTGTATTATGTGATTGTATTTTCTTTCTTCTGCTTAATCTGGCTCTGGGTCAATCTCAATCTTCAGTTCCAGGAACGTGGCTGCTTCGATGGGATGTAACCACAGATCCACCCAAGTAAGTTGAGTAGTTTTGGCGGGGCTGTTGAAAAGATGACGTGTGTGTTGTGCGGGCCTGTGCCGCATGCAGGGCACTTGTTTTACACAGTGTCGTCGATCCTGTCACAATAGGAGCTTATACGAATGAACTTTTCGAGCGTAGTTGTGCCAAAACTATTCTGGTTTGTCGTGGCAGCTGACGCTCCTCAAGTACGATCTGCAACTTCTACCGTATGAATTCTAGATCATGAGGATTATCCTTGATCTGCCTGATCACCACCATATGGTGATTGGGATAGTTCTTATTAAAGGCGTTTTCATATTGTCTTCCCATCAGTTAAGATTTCGACATGTTCTCCAACAGCACTCCATTAAAAAATTTTCTTCTCACAAATTACCGCAAAAATTTTAGCAAATTATTTTTTTTTATAACCAATTTTAGCAAATTTTAACACGCTGTTCTGTTTTTGAAAAAATTGATGCCGGTAGGTATGTACAAACTTACTTATGTATTTGTAGGGACCTCTAGCAACTGCTAATAAAATGTAACGAACGGAGTAGTTTTTACAGAATTCGAATTTTTCTAGGCGCGATACCTCTGGAGCCGTTAGTCAAAAAATCTGAAAATATAGTGAAATGTTTTGCTGAGGAGCAGAATCAACACAACAAAAAAATAAAGGAAATCAAAAACCACTTTTTGAAAAAGTGCCCAATTTCACTCAGAAACCCCCATTATAGTTTAAAAATGTGAGCGTAGTGGAGACTTTAGGCCCTAAATATGTATGTTCGGTCGGAGACACAACCTCCATTATCTTCATAATTAATTTCCAAACCGATACATTCGTCAAATATAGCGTTTTTAAAAAATAGTACACAAGGGAGTTTCCCCATCCCCCACGAAATTCATCAAAATATGACCATTGCACATCTTAGAACATTATCTGAAAATTTCATGAAGTTCGGGGAGGCAACTATGCACATTCCCTGAAAATGTCGGAAAGAACGGTTCAGTAGTTTTGTAGAAGTAACATATTGAAAACGGTGAATGAGCTAATTTTTTCCGTAGAAAGCAAAGTTGAAATATGACAAACATTTTAAAAAAGTTTCCAAATCGGTCCAGCCGTGCTCAGCTGATGCAATTACCAACGAGCTACATTTGATTTTATATAAAAAGATTTTCAAGCTAGACCTAATTTCAAAACATTCATTAACAAACAATAAAAACACACCCTACATAAAAGTCCATTCACTCAGAGAGTGGCATAACTCAAAAAATGCGTTTTTTCTACGACTTCTACTTTATCTTGAGTAAAATGTTCATGGTTAAATCACTAAAACTCAACAACAACAAAAAACATTTTTTTGAGTTTATTAAGCATTAACCCCCTTTTTGTACCCTACACCACTATGTGGAAAGGGTATTATAAGTTTGTTTTGGTGAAAATTCATGTAACACCGCGAAATATTCGTCGGAGACCCCCAATGTGGTATACCAATCTTCATATCTCGGCGAGATAAAGCGATTTTGAGATGTGTGTCCGTCCGTCCGTCCGTGTGTCCGTCTGTCCATTATAAATTGTAATCAAACTTCAGGCCGCAATTATGGACCGATCGTCACGAAATTTGGTATGGAGATCGGTTTCACATCACAATAGATCGCTATTTTAATTGGTGATGATAGTGAAATATTAAGCGGGTGAAATGGACCAAAAACATAATTTTTATCCGATTTTTTAGCTGCTCTGTAGGTCGCAATAATAGTCCGATCACCTCGAAATTTTAAAGAAGGTAAGAGAATATGACGAAGAAGAAGCTTGCAATTTGAGATGGCGATCAGATAATATTTAGATGGTAAAATGGACCACAACTTTTGTGTGGAAATTGTGAAAAATTTTAATATACAGCTTATATCTTTATTCCTGGAAGAGACATTCCAGACAAGTAAGCTGTGAAGCTATGAAAACAGAACGACTGGCCTTTCCCACTGATACAAATTGCAATAATGAGTTTGGTAGATAACGGAGCTACTATGTAATATAAAATGGGTTTTCTACCATGCTATAAATTGTCTCTATCATGTCAGAGAAATTCCCAGTTTGGGCATTGTTGCAAATTACGTGGGGCCCAAATGTATTAATTGTCCAATTGGATTTTTTAAACATATCGCACCTGTTCAACAAAGGGGTAGTATTTAAAAATTTTAACTTTTTAATTTGAAATTGATTAACCCTACCCACTGTAAAAACTAACATTACTTTGTTTACTTTTTCGTCAAAAAATACCGGTATTTCACTTTTCATGTCTTCAGAGTAACTAGTTATGTATCAACAGCTTTTGTCTTTACTGAAAAATATAACATTTTGAGTTACTACCTTTTTGTTGAACATGTGCGATATATTGCAGCATGGGATCGCTTCGCCACCTTTTTCTCAAAACGTACTCGGTGTCGCTACCGTTAATTTTTTTTAAATATTAATTTTGGTGAATCCTTATGGGATGTTTGTGGAACAATTACACTGTGTGTAATTTTTTGGGTCATGTTTTATTAACCATATTCTGACTCCACAACCAACTACAAAAATGTACCTCAGATCTCAATAAACATCTTTCTAGAATATACGAATCCGGTCTTAATGGTCAAAATAGCAAAACAATTGCGATTTTTATCCTTTTTCCTCGGCTTCTGCTCCATAGATATTAAACCGTTCAAAATTGAAGAAAACAATCAACCACAATAGTGTAGCAAAGGCTTCAATAAACAACTTTCTGGAATATGCGAAATGTCTGTGAACGGTTCTTAATGGTAAAAATAGCAAAAATCTTTTCAAAATATCAAATTTTTATACTTTTTTTCTCCGACTGTGGTTTAAAAATACGCAACCGCAAAAAAATTAAGGATACAGTCAACTAAACAAGTAAAAAAGTATCAGTCGGCTTTGCCGACAGAGATATACCCTCAGCCTGTATAAATTGAAACAACTTTTTCCGAAAAAACGTATGTATTTAGGGGTTTCTAAAAATTTTGGGCGTTTGAACCGACAAAAATGTTGATTAGGATTAAAGATCAAAAGTTTTGAGGAGGAGATATTAAAAGGAATGGATCTACATTGACCATTATGGAAGTGGTTCTTCAGCCACTACATATGGTGCCATAGGGTTTTTACACCCTTCGGGATGTTTGCTCAAGAAGTATGGACTTACCCCTGAAAAAAGTTTAATATCGTAATTGAGGCAGCGAATGCAAGTTGCTTCAACAAAAATCAAAGTGATTCGATAGCAGGTCTTAAAGTGAACTTATCCGAAATTTTGTGTGGGAGGTACCGGATGAAGTAGACAAATATAGTCCATATTTGAACCTGACCTATATCTAGTAGATATATTAGGATGTGTAAAGTATGGACCAATTCTGCCACTCCCTTCAAGAGTTACCGTATGAACACATTTTCCGAACATTTTTGAAGTTTTGTGGGGGAGGTACCTGAAGGAGTGGACCGATATGGCTTACCTTAAAACTTAAACTATGTTTGGACAAAATATTACCAAGGCCAAATTTTGGACCGTATCGGCAGATCCGTTCTAGAATTATCTGGCGCTCCAACCACATCACACGGTGTCATAGGGGTTTTTGCAACTTTCAGGCTATTTTCTCAGGAAGCATGGACTTGCCCCTAATGAAACTTGTACCTTCGTATGGAGGGCAGTGAATACAAGTTGCTAAAACAAAAATCAAAGCGATTCGAGAGATGGTCCTAAACTAAACTTTTCCAAATTTTTGTGTGGGAGGTACCCGACGGAGTGGACCGATTGAGTCCATATTAAAACCTGATCTAAGTCTGGTACACGCTCCACGATGGGAAAAGTATGGACCAAATCGGTTACTCCCTTCAAGAGTTATCGTGCGCACAAGTTTTCCGAACATTTTCGAACTTTTGTGGGGGAGGTACCGGAAGGAGTGGACCGATATAGCTCATCTTCGAACTTAAACTAAGTTTGGGCAAAATATTGCGAAAGCCAAAATTTGAACCGAATCGGTTCATCCGTTCGAGAGTTATCGTGCGCTCCAGCCAGCCAGACAGACAGACAGACGGACGGACATTGCTCAATCGACTCCAAATTGTCTGAAACACATTTCGTCCAAACATACTTGGGGTCTAAAACCATTATTTCGATGAGGCACATTTTGCCCGTATGAAAGTGTATATACCCTCGTTAGCATAAATGCTGAGGGTATAAAAAATTTATCTTAGAAGCAAGTTTCTAGAACAAATGAAGATTCTAGGAACGATTCTTCAATCTCAAAATTCGATTATTTTAGATCATTCTTTCCTGTTCAGGTCCGTAAATAACAAACCTTTCAAATTTACTTGAGTTTTTAACAGTTTGTTATTTCCAAACCTGAGCAGGGGGAATGTTACAAAAATTTAATTGTTCGTGAATTTCAGCCCTAAGAAACATTCCCAGAATCTCCATATAAAAGAAGAATCTTCATAAAAAGTTCTTTATTGAAATCTTAGGTACATTTTTGTGGTTGACGGTATCCTTATTTTTTAGGCGTTGCGTATCTTTGGACCATAGTCGGAGAAAAAAGTATAAAAATTGGATATTTTGAAAAGATTTTTGCTATTTTTACCATTAAGAACCACTCATACACATTTCGCATATTCCAGAAAGTTGTTTATTTATGCCTTTGCTACGCTATTGAGGTTGATTGTTTTCTTGAATGTTGAGCGGTTTAATATCTATGGAGCAGAATCCTAGAAAAGAGGATAAAAATCGCAATTGTTTTGCTATTTTGACCATTAAGATCCATTTCTACAGAGTTCGTATATTCTAGAAAGATGTTTATTGAGATCTGAGGTACATTTTTTTAGTTGGTTGTTTGCTTTAAATTTGATCGGTTTGAAAGCTGTAGAACAAAACTTGAAAAAAATTTTATAAGAAATTTGAAAATGGCCATTTTGACCTTGCAGATAAAGCTTGATGGATTATATGTGTTCACAATTTTTGTTCTTTAAGACAACATCTACAACTTTGCCTCCAAGATAAATTCAAATTACCTAATGGTTTGGAAGATATAGTCCTGACTAAATGCCCCTTTCTACATCAAAGGCTCAAACCTTTGGAGGCCTATAACCGCGAAAGTTGATGAGATAGGGAAAAACGGCGAGACACGTGTCTTCTCATTTTTGGTGTTCTATCACACTGCGGTGTCAGAATTTGGTTAATAATTTTCGTGTTGCACATTGTTATTATACATATTACTATTTAAGCTTGATGTGATAAGATGGCAAAATCCACAAAGTTATTTCTTACAATAAGTTTATTTGTTCCATAAAGGGATTTTGATTTGCTGAAAGCTAATTCCCAGGGGTAGTGGTGTAGGGTATCAAATGGTCGGCCCCGTCCGACTATAGCCTTTGCTTACTTGTTTTGTAACATATTTTTGTTCGTATGTCTATATTCGTAATAATTTAGGCATCCATTGATCAGCCCCCAGAAGACATACATACCTATTTTTTGGAATATTCGTTCCATTAATAGTTAAGAATTCCTCATTTAAAAATCAGCGCTCTACATTTGCGCTAAACCGAATAAATCGATCTACGAAAATTGACATTTCGTGTGAGAAGAATAAAAAATTTTACAAAAACTAAATTTTACAAATCAAGCTTGAAGTTGCACAGAAATTTAGCACTAATATCTGGCTAGCTCTTTGCAAAATATGTTCCAAGTAATTTTATTTATTGTGTAATACTTTATTTAGGATTGTAAGCCAAATTTCAATCGCCAACTATAAACGTTTTTTTTTCTCGAAATTGCATTTTTTTTAGATGTGTCACTCTCGATCGATATGTTCACGAATTGAAACCAGTAAGGAAGGATCAAAGTCGGGCTGGCCGACTATATAATAGCCTACACCACTGTAAATATGTAAGATATATATGGGAGCTAAATCCAAATCTGAAGACATTTCGATATAATTTTGCACATCTGTTTCTAGTCCAAATTCCGTCACATATTCTAAATTTCATCATAATTGGACATATATAGCGTGTTTCGTGCATCAAATATCTACAAACGGCCCATAATGTATGTATGTATATGGGAGCTATATTCAAATCTGAATTTATTTCGATATGATTTGGCACACTTATTTCTAGACTAATCAACGTCACACATTCCAAATTTCATTAAAATCGGACATATATAACGTGCTTCGCGACCCAAATACATAAAATTGACCTAAAATATATATGGGGACTACATCCAAATCTGAACCGATTTCGATATAATTTGGTACACTTATTTCTAGGCCAAATCCCGAAACACACTCCAAATTTCATTGAAATCGGACAGAATTTGCGTGTTTCGTGCACCAAATACCTAAAATCGGCCGAGGTTATATATGGGAGCTATATCCAAATCTGAACCGATTTCTATATAATTATGCACATTTATTTCTAGACTAAATTCCGTCACACATTCCAAATTTCATTGAAATCGGACCAAATTTACGTGTTTAGTGAACCAAATACCTAAAATCGGCCGAAAATATATATCGGAGCTATATCCAAGTCTAAACCGATTTCGATATAATTTGGCACACTTATTGCTAGTCCGAATTCGGTGACATTTTCCAAATTGTATAAAAATCGGACAGAATTTGCATGTTTGGTGCACAAAATGCCTCAAATCGGGCGAAATAATATATGAGGGCTATATCCAAATCTGAACCGATTTTTACCAAAAATAAATAGCGTCCTTTGGCCAAAAAATCTAACTTCCCCAATTTTCATGAGAATCGGACAACAAGTGCGACCTGTACTTTGTTTACAAAAATACATGGACAGACGGACATGCGTAAATCGACTCAGAAAGTTATTATATGTATATTAGGCCGGGGCGATTTGTGTGGAAGAAAAAAAAACCTTAATGGGCCCTTCGCGTTTATGATTCCTGGAATTGAACTGAGCTAAAAAGTCCACTGGACCATATGTCTACGATGAAAATCGAGCCTCCCGATTTACACATGATGTTTTTTTTGACGTTTTTTGGATATTTTGACATATAACAGCCAAATTATTGAGGCTTGCGATCCTATACACAGAACAAACTTGTAGCCAACACAATAATTAAGAACTCTCTAGTACATCGCGAAAGTATTGGAATGCTCCTTCAGGCAGTTTTGGCCTTGAGAAAGTGCACATTTTTCGGAAAATATCGAAAATGTCACTGTGCTACAAAAGTTGACCAAAAAATAATCAATCGATCTGTTACAAAATTCTATCGTATTGGGGTCCATAGACATCGAAAATACCTTTGGTTCGTTTGCGTCACTTCGTTTTATTATTTTATAACGGTAAAAGTAGAGAAAAATCTGCATTTCTTACATTTTCAAATTTAAACAGGCATATCTTCTTTTTTTACAACGGATTTCTATTTAAAGGGGTGAATAATATCTTTCGAATAAGCTAATATTTGTTGAGTGGTTGATTCATACCAATACAATCGCAAATCTCAATGGTTTGGCTGTTATATGCCAAAATATCCAAGAAAACGTCAATAAAAACTTCAAGTCAAAATCGGGAGGCTCGATTTTCATCGTAGACATATGGTCCAGTGGACTTTTTTACTCAGTTCAATACCAGGAATCAAAAACGCGAAGGGCCCATTAAGGTTTTCAAATGCCCCGGCCTAATGTATATCCCTAAAGGGAATTATGGGTCTATTTCGTTTCCTTTTGCATGCTACAAACTAATGCAAACTATAAAAAGAGTATCTTGCAACACCTCCAGTGACAATGTTTGTTCAGGCGTTAGGCTTTAAATCGTAAACAAATGAACATAAAGGATGCAAAGATTGTTTGTAAAAATTGTTATATTTATTCACAAAATAAATTTCGATGTGAAACCAATGTTTAAAAATTCCCTTAATTTTTGCCTAATTACTCATTATGGTTTTCGATCTTTGTAAATTGTGTTTTACTTGGAATACAATGTTACTGTTCACATATGTATGTATATTAACTTACTTAATAATGGCCCCTATTATAAATGTTTGAATTACAAAATCTCCCTTTGTAAAATAATATTGGAATATATGTAGCTTATATTCACTTGACTTGCTTCCATGTTCTACGATAAATTATATTTTCCATTTATGATAAAAGCAACGATTATTTTTCTCTGAAAATAATTTTGGTCTATAATTTTCCATTTAAAATCATTGATTCATGACGTCTACCCGGTACATTAATTACATTGGTATACAAATGCTATAATTTAATAAAATTTGTTATAACCGAGACATTTTAAATATGGCCCCATTATTTTTTATAATTAAATGAAACTAATTGCGCCATAAGAACAGACAAAATTTATGATGGTATTATTCATTTTTAATTGCTATTTATTTTTTCGGTTTGTTTATGTGTTAATAATAAAATGTAAATTAGAAGTTGTGGTTTTTTATTTAAAATCAATTTCGCCTTAATTAGCAAGTAATTAGATTCGAGTGAAAGTAAACATTTTACATTCATGTGTGGCAATTATATAATGTGTTGTAATTGGATGGATTTTTGTTGGTGGGATAGGTTCACCATAATTCAATTGGTATTGGATAAAAAGAGTTTATACAAAAAAATAAACCAAAGAAAAAAAACTAATTTATAAAAATTATAAATTATTACTATATTTAAAATGTTATAAAATATTGCTTATTTAATAAACAAAATAAACAAGTCAGAACCGTATTAAGTTCTGCCGGGCCAAACCTTTTATATCCTCAACCACGAGTTGTATTGAAGTAAAACAAGTAAAAAAGTATCAGTCGGCTATGCCGACAGATGTATACCCTCAGCATGTGTGGAGTGAAACACTTTTGGGCGTATGAACCGACAAAAAAATGGAGTGGATTAAAGATAAAAAATTTGCGGAAATATCGATAGATTGGACTTTTGTACCATACTTGCCTAAAAAACATAATATCGCTGTAAACAGGGCCACTATTAAGCCTTCGGTAAAAATTTCCACAGAATCCTCGAACAGACTCTTAACCCCTCTCAGACTCTTTGCCCCTGAAAAAGCATATACTATCGTATTTGGAGCAGCGAATGCAAGTTGCTTCAACAAAAAACTAATTGATTCTGGAGCAGGTCTCAAAAAGAATTTATCCGAAATGTTGTGTGGGAGTTACCCGAAAGAGTGGACAAATATAGTCCATATTCGAACCTGATCTATATCTGGCAGATATATTATGATGTACAAAGTATGGACCAAATCGATCACTCCCTTCAAGAGTTATCGTGCGCACAATTTTTCAGAACATTTTTGAACTTTTGCGGGGGAGGTATCAGAAGGAGTGAACCGATATGGCTTTTCTTGGAACTTAAACGAAGTTTAAACAAAATATTACGAAGGTCAAGTTTTGGAGCAAATCGGCAGATCCGTTCGAGAATTATCTTGCCCTCCAACCACTACACACGCTGTTATAGGGCTTTTTACACCGTTCAGGCTATTTTCTCCGGAGGTATGGACTTGCCCCTGATGAAACTTATACCGCCGTATAGAGGGGAGTGAATACAAGATGTTACAACAAAAACCAAGGCGATTCGAGAGCAGGTCCTAAACTGAACTTTTCCGAAATTTTGTGTGGGAGGTACCCGAAGGAGTTTGCAGATTGAGTTCATATTGTATCCTCATCTTAGTCTGGTAGAAATTTCATAATGTGCAAAGTATGAACCAAATCGGTTATTCCCTTCAAAAGTTATCGTACGCACAAATTTTCCGAACATTTTCGAATTTTTGTGGGGGAGGTACCGGAAGGAGTGGACCGATATAATCCATCTTTGAACTTGAACTAAGTTTGGACAAAATATTGCGAAAGCCAAATTTTGGACCGAATCGGCATATCCGTTCGAGAGTTATCTTGCGCTCTAACCACTACACACGGTGTCATAGGGTTTTTTGTAACTTTCAGGCTATTTTCTCAGGAAGTATGGACTTGCCCCTAATGAAACTTACAGCGTCGTATAGAGGACAGCAAATACAACTTGCGTAAACAAAAATCAAAGCGATTCGAGACCAGGTCCTAAACTGAACTTTTCCGAAATTTTGTGTGGGAGGTACCCGAAGGAGTGGACAGATTGAGTCCATATTGGAACCTAATCTAAGTTTGGTAGAAATTACACGATGTGCAAAGTATGGACCAAATCGGTTATTCCCTACAAGAGTTATCGTACGCACAAATTTTCCGAACATTTTCGAACTTTTGTGGGGGAGGTACCTGAAGGAGTGGACCTATATGGCCCATCTTCGAACTTAAATCGAATCTGGACAAAATATTTCGATACCCAAAATTTGAACCGAATAGATTTATCCGTTCGAGAGTTATCGTGCGCACCAGCCTGCCAGACAGACAGACAGACAGACAGACAGACAGACGGACGGACATTGCTAGATCTACTCAAAATTGTCTGAAACGGATATCGTACAAACATACTTGGGGTCGAAAACCATTATTTCGATGAGGCACATTTTTGGTCGTATCAAAGTGTAAATACCCTCTTTAGCCTAAAGGCTGAGGGTATAATGACACAATCAGTCAGACACAGTCAGAAAAGCTTTTACCTCCAACAACGACTAAATATCAAATTTCAGCCATTTCGGTGGGTTGCTGTTGCCACAACCTTGAAAATACCTAAAATCGGTAGGTACCATTCTATATGAAGGTGTGAACCTATACCAACAAATATCATACGGAAATTTCTATGCTCCAAATGAAGACTAAATAAAAAATGTCAACCATTTCGGAAGAATATTGAGGCCACAACCTTCAAAATACCGACAATCGGGAGGTACCGGTCTATGGGGGCTATATAAAGGCGTGGACCTATACCGATAAATTTCCCCAACAAAGATTAAGTACAATTTCGGTGGGATAATGAGGCTAAAACCTTCAAAATACCGAAAATCGGGTGGTACCGTTCTATGGGGGCTATACGAAGACGTGGACCTTTACCGACAAATTTCATATGGAACGTTACTTACCCCAAATGAAGCAAAATACGAAATTTTATCCATTTCGGTTGAATATTGAGGCCACAACCTTCAAAATACCGGAAATAGGGAGGTAACGTTCTATGGGGGCTATACTAAGGCAAGGACCTGTACCGACAAATTTCTGGGGACAAGTTTTATACCTCCAACAAAGACCAAATTTCAGCCATTTCTGAGGGATATTTAGGCCACAATCTTCAAACAACCGAAAATTGGGAGGTACGTTCTATGGGCGCTATAGGAAAACGTGGACATATGTATATCGAAAAATTTCTAATGGAACATATAATACGCCAAAAATATCGCATAGGAGATGTATCCCTCTCCCTCTGGAATTCAATAAAATATGTAGCCCGTTTTCGGAGGCCATCCCTGTACGTTACCTGACAATTTTAGGAAAATCGGTTCAGTAGTTTTTGCAGAAAAAACTTTAACTTTAAAATTTAAATTGAAATGAAAATTTAAAACAGTGGGCGCGGTAAAATGTTCTTTCCATAAAAACCTAAGTTGGGTTATGACGGCTTTTGATTTTCATTCATAAAGATATGCCGTTTTTAGATATTGTAAAGGGAAGTAGCCCGCCCCTTCAAAATTCGAGAAAATATGCATCCTATTTCCACCGGTGGCCATCCCTGTACATTCCCTGAAAATTTCAGGAAAATCGGTTCAGTAGTTTTGTAGATGTAACATATTTTAAAAAGTGGGTGTGGTCAAGTCTTTGGGCCCTAAAGAAGAAGGTAAGTTCGGAGGCACAACCATTAATTTCCAAACCGCAAATTAATTTCCAAACCGATACATTTGTAATTACTTTAAATATAACATTTTTCAAAAATAGGGTTTAGGGGAATTAACCCGCCCCATCCGAAACTAATTTTGTAGCCTATTTTCATCGGGGTCATCCATGGTAGAACAATATAAGGCAAAAGCAATACCCAGTTGACTGACATTTTATATATTTATTTCTATGTTTGATGTATATTAGGGATATATATTTTTTGAGGAAAAATATATCATACAGAAAAAAAACTATTTCCCGTAAAGACTTCTTCATATCAATAATTGATCTGTTCCTTTACTTTTAAAAATGGTAAAAATAGCAACAGTTGTAAACTGCTCCCACATGAATTTTATGGTACCTGAAATAAGGGAACGCTTTTCGAGTAAAAAATGGTAAAACTTGAAGATTCTTGCACGTAAAGGAACAGAGCTAATATGTAACCTCTTCCAAGTCCGAACAACGGGCCGCACACTGTAACACCGCTTATACAAGCGGTATACCATTTGTTAATATGTGTGGTATTTTGATAAATTTGAAAAAATTAAAGCCCTAATAAACATGTACTTTTTAATTTCAATAACAAAAGTATGAAACAGCTTCTCCTTTTTAATGAATTTTTGCAAGAGTTCTACTTTCTGCGACAAATTATCCATTTAGTGGAATGATGTGGATACTTTCAAATTGAAAATGTAACGAATTTTCATTCATGTTTTTCAAAATATTCAATCAAATGTGAAAAAATATTATATATATATGGTAAATTTCAAATTTCCTTTTCAATACCATTGACAAAAAAATTAAAATTTTTTTGCGAGCACATCCGCGATTTTTCGGACTTAGGTTAAGAAAAAAATTGTGGTTTCAAAAAGGTTCGCGTTCACAAAATTGAACGCTGCACCCAAAAGTTATGGGGGGTTTTATTTCCCTATAAAGAAAAAATATTTAAAAATTCCCTTTGGGTTTTAATAAGAAAATATACATATGTATAAATCGTTTACAGAATCTTATATCTATCCGCTGATGTTAAAATATTTCTAAATTTGTTTTTATTTTCGCGGAAAATCAACAAATAATGAAAAATCTTAGAGTAAATTTAATTTATTCTAACTCAGAGTTCATATAAATCTCAAAAAAAATAAATTTAAAATTTCTACAGCATCTAGACAACGCATAGAAATATGTGAGACCAAAATTATAAAGATTGGGTTCATAAGATGCATATTACAGCAACAACAAAAGACAAAAACTTATTGTGGAAATATTATTTGAAAAATATATTTTTTGGTTTAATACGAAAAATTGAAGAAACATTTTTAGGAGTTATTCTACTATTTCGCTAAATTTCTATACAAAACCTTAAGTATTTTGCTAAAACTTCTTTGAGGACAATAGTTTGTCATCGTGAAAGTATATTTGCTTAGAATGATAAGCAATAGAGTTAAGAAGTAGAGAGTAATATTGAAATCACAATCAAAGAAAAAACACAAAAGTTAAAAAGCGTGTAATTCGCTAATCCGTTTAAATCAGTTGAGGTGCATGTGCTTTTCGGATACAGGGAGTCCATGTCTATCAATATGCATGGATTTTCCCATGTTTCATTCAGCGGCCAAAGTGTGCCATCAGTTGCATCTTACTATTCAAAAAACATTCAAGTGGGCAAAAATTGCGCGATGTGCATATGATTATAAGGTGCATCCGATTTCAATGGCCGCCTATTAAAAATACGTCAATATAAATGATTTTAGACAGATTCGTTAAGAACTGCGGATGTGCCACCACATTCTATTTTGGGATAAATAGGGATATTACTCCCGAATCTTTGTAATTTGTGACACCTCTTTTTTGCAAATATTATAATCGCCTATAAAGGATTACATTTATGTAAAAATAATCAAAGAAAATGGCGGTTCAATTCGCGGAATTGTCAAAATATATTTTTGCAGAATTTCCTACTTTCAAGGTATCTATATCCGGCGTTTTAGTGGATGGATTCGAACGCGAAAGGTCTTATTAGATCCGGCACGTAAAAAAACTAAAATCACGCACACTCATGAGATATACATCGAACGACGTAGAATCGCGAGTTCTACAATCCTGTAACTAGTTTGAAAATATTATCCAGTTGCACCATCTAATTATAAGAAAAATTCGAAAAACACTGAAATCAATACTTTAAAATGTCAGCATCAATTTTAGTGGGATGTAGTGTATATATCGACAAGTCATGCACTAGAACCATGTTTCCCAAGGGGTATTCTTTAGTTCTTTCTTTGTGCACAGGTTTGAATTTTGCGTGGTTTGGCCAGAAATCAAGAAAGAGCACAAAAAAACTTGTTTACTTCAACACATTTTCCCCATTTTTTTATATTACCACCAACGCAGCTTCCACGAAAATTATTTGTTATGGTCCATATTATGAGATCTTGGCTAAAACACTTCAATTAATATAAATGTATCCATATTTTATAAAATATATTAACAGTTCGCGACTTATTAAATGGTGAACTTCAACTTCAACGATTGTAAAATTTTTTTGAATATTACCATATAATTGTTCCACAAACATTCCATTAGGGACAAGGGAGACTTCTGTCATATCAATGAGTGTACCCCCATTCATATTAGCTCAATGATATGGGACCTACAGTTTATCGCCGAGTCCGAACGGCGTATCTAAGACACCACTTTTGTAGAGAAGTTTTACATGGCTGAAATACTCAGGAAATGTCGCCAACATTACTGAAGGGTATTTTGCCACCGTTGAAAAGTGTTTTGATGTTGCCTGGCCGGGGAATCGAACCCACGACCTTATGTGTGGAAGGCGAGTGTGCATACCATTGCACCACGGTGAAAAAATATTAGTTTTATAAATTCCCATAATTTATAGACATTTCCTTGTTTTGTTTACATGCACAGTTGACACTAACATTACAAACAAAAACAAATTCCTATATGGTTGTTGTTGAGTTGTATTTGTTGTAGTATTTACATTACCTTCTTTGTTCTACAATGGGGGTCATCCCTGTACATTCCATGACAATTTCAGGAAAATCAGTTCAGTAGTTTTTATACCCTCAGCCTGAGGCTAGAAAGGGTATATACACTTTCATACGGGCAAAATGTGCCTCATCGAGATAATGATTTTAGACCCCAAGTATGTTTGGACGAAATGTGTTTCAGACAATTTTGAGTAGATTTAGCCATGTCCATCCGTCTGTCTGGCTGGCTGGTGCGCACGATAACTCTCAAACGGATCAGCCGATTTTGTCCAAAATTTGGCTATCGTAATATTTTGTCCAAACTTAGTTTAAGTTCAAAGATGGGCCATATCGGTCTACTCCTTCAGGTACCTCCCCCACAAAGGTTCGAAAATGTTCGGAAAATTTGTGCGCACGATAACTCTTTAAGGGAGTAACCGATTTGGTCCATACTTTGCACATCGTGAAATGTGTACCAGACTTAGATAAGGTTTGCAAAGCGAACCGACGTGTTTTTTGTAAGCTCCAAGAAAACAACAAATTTTTATGGCTGTACGCATAGTTAAACACGTAAAATGTGCAACATACGTTATTAAACGACGCTTTTGTGATATACCATAATGAATAGAAGTTTCAATGGTTATAAAGATTGTTTTACAAATATTAAAATATCAATAAATACCGTCGGTGCATAACAAAATATAAGAAAACAAAAAAACAAAAAACAATCAGTGAGAGTGAAGTGAGCGAGAGAGCATAAATGCAGTTTTTAAACGTCAAATGCATAAAAAATAAAATTATAAATAGAGAACATATTTTCGAAAATGTTGAATTAATGTTAAAAAAAGCTCTTTTATTTAATATCCCTTAAAATATGCTATATCACAGTAAATTAATTACCAAATCAGAAAATTAATTTATGCTCCTAAAAATATGCAAAAGTTTTCTACACATATATTTAAATAAAATAAAAAGTAAAGTTCCCCATTAAGAGCGTTACTTAAATAGAAAACAACAAACTGTTAAATATAATTACAACATAAATAATAAATAATAAAAATGCCCTCAACAACTGGCCGGAGAAGTTTGAGATCGAAGAAAATATTCTGTGATCAGTGTAAACTAGGAATAAACGAAGGGAAAGAGGACTTTATAGAATGCGACAAATGTGAAAAGTTATATCATTTTGCTTGCACAAAACTTGTTAAACAGCAATTCGACTTTTTAGGAAAAAATAGAAAAGAAGAATATATCTGTCATAATTGCAAGATGCAAAATGAAACCCAAATGCAACAGCAGCTACACCGCATGGAAGAAAAGCTAAATAAAATTGACCGACTAGCTGATTCAGTGGATTTTATGTCCACTAGATTTGATGAACTGATGAAAGGCATAAAGGCCAACGCAAAAAGAATCGAGTTTATTGAAAAGGAAAATGTGAAGCTCAAGGCTGAAGTGGTATCATTAAAAGACACAGTGAAAATGTTGAACGATCAACGTGTAAAAAATGATTGTGTTGTCAATGGGATTACTGTTGATGATGGTAAAAGTGCTGTAGAAACGGTTATTGAACTTTCAAAAACTGTTGGTGTTAATATTGATGAAAATAACATTGAAGAAGCCTATTTCATAAAAAAGGAAAACAATAACAATAATAAAAATCAATCATTGATAGTCAAATTTAATACAAAATCTGCAAAAAATAAGCTCATGGAAGCTAAGAAAAATCTTAAAGAACATGAAAATACTAAGTCTATATTTGTGAATGATTTTTTGAGCAAAGAGTCACTTCAACTATTTAATTACACCAAGACATTGAAAACCGTCGGATATAATTTCATATATACAAATGGAAATAAAATCTTTGCCAAAAAAAGTGCCATAAACAAGCCAAAGTTGATTCGAAGAAAGGAAGACGTTGATGACTTATTAATACAAGCTGCTACAAACACATTTCCTGGAAGAAGGTCGATGAGAATGGTGCCAGTTTCAGATGATGATGAAGATACTGATAAGGAGAAAGATGACCCAAGTACTTTCGTATCACCTGATTTAAACCATGCAATTTAATTTTTGTATTTATATATTCGAATAATTTTTCTTTAATTTTTTCAATATAATGTTGGATAATAATAAATATTTTGAAAATATAGATTTATTTGCAAATAACTTTTCTAAAAACAATTTTTCCACTTTCAATATCATGTCTGTGAACTCCAGAAGCATATCCTCCTTTAGTAAATTAAGTCAATTTAAAGCAGTTATTGCACAATGTCCTGTTCTGCCTGACATTATAGCGGTTCAGGAAACCTGGTTTAAGAGAGACTTAACACAATTGTATAAAATTCCAGGATATAATGCCACACACAGTTGTCGTTTTGATGGGTACGGAGGAACCACCGTATATATACGAGAGAATCTGGCATATTCAGTTGAACTCTGTGAAAGTCAAAACTTTATAGAATCTATTAGAATTTCCTTGGATACATTCATCATTGATGGAACACCGTTGAGAATTACATCTTTTTACCGTTCCCCGAAATGTCATGTTAACACATTTGTTGAGTACTTAGAGAATGAGTTATGTGGTAGTTATGGTACAGCGTCTATAGTTGTTGGAGATTCGAATATAGACCAGCTTAATCCGAGTGAATCATCTGACATTTATTCGACTCTTGCTTCTGTGGACTATGAAACATGTCACACATTAATTACGAGACCGATGAGTAAAAAGTCTATAGACCATGTTTATAGCAATGTGGCAAATAGGATGTGTATTGACTCAATCGAATGTGAACTTTCAGACCACAACATTATATGGTGTCGATTAAGAAGTCATATAAAAAATAGTCAGATAACTAGGAAGTTCATAAAGCTGCGTAATTATAATAATATAACAACACATATTCGAAATAATACAGCAGATTTCATATATTCAGGAAATCCTTCCATCGATATGCAAAATATCGTATCCATAATTTCAGAAGGTATAAGCACGCACAGTACTACAAAAGAAATCAAAGTAAATTCAAAAACCTTACTAACACCATGGGAGAATGGCGAGCTTCAATCCCTAAGGAAATTGAAAGAGAAATTATTAGCACGAAGAAGGAAAAATGGCAAGAATGAAAAAACTGAGTACACTCTAAAGCACTTAAGTCGCGTGATAAAAATTGCTAGCTCAATTTGTATGAATTCGTACATGAGTCGGAATTTGGAAAATATGAATCAAAACCCTCGAAAATGCTGGGAATTTTTAAATGAATGTTTGGGAAGAAATGGAAAGAAACAAATTCTACTAAGAAATGATATGGATGAGATAGTTTATGATGACACTATCAAATGCAACATGTTCAATGAGTATTTTTTGGATATTCCCAAAGTTTTGAAGAGTAGCATCGACTACAGAGATGATGACCATTGCAATTCTTTACGCAGTTTAACTCAATGTAACTCAATATTTCACTTGGAAATCGTAGATCAAAGTGATATAAGAGATTTAATTGAAAATATAGACACTAGCAAAAGCCCTGGGTATGACGAAATTTGTGACAAAGTACTAAGTTCATCCAAAGATTTAATTAGCCTACACCTAGCCCACATATTTAACACAATGGTAAGCACTTCAGTATACCCTGAAGTACTTAAAATTTCTAAAATAATCCCAATTCCTAAATCTTCAAATTCATGTAAGACAAGTGACTACAGGCCTATAGCTTTGTTGCCATTAATTATATGAAAAGTTGATCTACAAGCAGCTGTCAAATTTTCTAGAAGAGACCCGGCAGTTATTTTCTATGCAATTCGGGTTCAAAAAACACAGTGGTACCCAAGAGGCCGTAGTAAACGTTGTAAACAGAATCTGTGAAAGCCTTGATGGATGTTTCGGAGGAGTGGGTGCTGTATTTTATGATTTTTCGAAAGCCTTTGATCTTATTGACCACCGTATATTACTTTCAAAACTGCCATATTATGGTATTCAAGGCCAAGAACTGAAACTTTTGGAAAGTTACATAAAAAACAGGAAGCAGTTTGTTGAAATCAATGGCGTAAGAGGAAATATTGGTGTTGCACAGCATGGAGTACCTCAAGGAAGCGTATTGGGACCCATGTTAATTACTCTCTATCTTAACGACATATCTAAGCTAAGTCTTCATGGAAAATTAATCATGTATGCCGATGACATAACTCTTTTATATCCGTATAACCACGAACTTATATTAAAAGGCCAAATGGAAGATGATGCAAAAATGTTAACTGAATTCTGTCGGGTTAATAAACTTGTCATTAACTCCAACAAAACAAAAATCATAAGATTTAGACCCCGATGTCCGCAAAATGATCTACATTTCAATTTTTCAATTGGAGAAACTATTATTTATGAAAGCCAATCATTAAAATATTTGGGCATTCATATGCAGAATAATCTGTCATGGAATGTGCATATTGATGCGTTAAAGGCTAAAATATCGCCAGCCATTGGAATTTTGCGCAAGTTCAGAAATAAGTTTAGCGTCGAAACTAAACTTTTGCTTTATAACTCGTTGATTCAAAGTCATTTCAACTACATGGCACTAATTTATGGCTACAAGAAAACCACAAATTTTAAATCATTACAAAGACTCCAAAATAATGCTCTCAAAACTGTATACAATTTACCTCGATTATTTCCCACACTTCGTCTATATGGTAATGTATCAAAAAATATCTTGCCACTGTACGGTATTTATAAATTGCAGTTGCTAACATATATGTATGTTTAAAGCTGTTAAGAACATTGGACATACGTCAATTCTATTTAACGTTAGTCAAAATTTGGTAGATACCAGAAACTGCTCGAATCTAAGGGTAAAAAGATGCCGATTAGAAGTCACAAAACAATGTATAGAACATAATGGATGTCTGGAATATAACCATCTTCCGAACGACATTAAGAATCTGACAGAAATTTCATCGTTTAAAAGAGAGCTAAAATCGTTTTTACTGGCAAACACAGGAATGCTTCTGGAGTAACTTAATTTTCATTTACTTTTCATTTAATTTTCTTTTAAACATATATTTTCTCTACTTTAAAAAAAAAATAGTAAATAACTAAATAATTTTGTTTATATAATTTCCGTTCTTGAATTATAATCAAACACATTAGCCCCTATAGCTTTAAGGCGCTGGGGCGACATATAAATATTGTAATGAAATTGAAATGAAATATATAAATAAATAAATAAAAAAAAAAAAAAAAAGGTTTCAATATGGCTCTATCGGCCAACTCCTTCAGGTACGTCTCCCACAAAAGTTCAAAAATGTTCGGAAAAATTGTGCGTACGATAACTCTTCATGTGAGTGACAGATTTGGTCCATACTTTACACATCCTTATATATCTACCATGTATAGGTCAGGTTCGAATATGGACTTTATTTGTCCACTCCGTCGGGTACCTTCCACACACATTTTTGGATAAATTCACTTTAAGACCTGCTCTTGGATCATTTTGATTTTTGTTGAAGCAACTTGCATTCGCTGCCTCAATTGCGACAGTAAAAGTTTTTTCAAGGGCAAGTCCGTACTTCATGAGAAAAAAGACCGAAAGTTTTAAAAACCCCCTTTGGCACAATATGTAGTGACTAGAGAGCATGAACCGAATACTGCGTTCGTCAACACTTTGGATATCGTACTATTTCTTCGAATTTAGATGAAATTCGAAGGTGGAAGGAGTGGACCTTCCGATACCTCCCCCACAAAAGTTCGAAAATATTAGCTAAAATGGTACTCTAAATATTGTCGAAACTTAGTTTAAAAAAGTCCTATCTATCGATATCCCCGCAAAATTTTGCCCTTTAATCCTATCAGTATTGTTTTGAAAACCCCCCTAAATACGTACGTTTTTTTGGAAAAAAGTATTTCAATCCACACAGGCTGAGGGTATTTCTCTGTCAACACTGTCGACTGATACTTTTATACTTGTTGTAGAAAATATTAAAATTGAAAATTGAAAAAAGTGGGCGTGGTCAAATTTTCTTTGCATAAAAACCTAAGTTGGGTTATGACGAACATTCCAAAAAAAAATAATTATCCAAATCGGTCCTGCCGTTCTCAACTGATGCCATTACCAACGAGCGACATTTGATTTTTATTTATATAGATTTATTATGATTAGTAATCGCAAAAATAAGTCCTGAGGGAAAAATTTGTATCTATTTTTACCTTGTGGTTAAGGAGTTTCCAACTACTTAGCATGTAATATGTATATTTGACCAAAGAAGTGCCAATCTCCTCTAAATGCAAGTCCAATATTCGAATAATAATACAAATATGTACATCCTTTTTTACAAGCCCAAATCATAATTTACACTTCAATGAATACCACCGACAAGCAATTTCCTCTTCCACTAAAGAAACCACTTTATTACCCAATGTTGTCAATCAAATAAAAAACAAGTAAAAAAAGTGTCAGTCTGCTTTGCCGACAGATATATACCCTCAGCCAATGTGAAGTGAAACTTTCACCTATGGACAGATCGAATGTATTTAAGTCTCTTCAGAATTTTGTGGCCCCTTTTTGGACATTTGAACCGACAAAAATGTGGATTAGGAATTAACTGTACTAAGGCACAAATGTTGACATGCAAATTTTGTGGGGGAGGTACCATTAGGGAGCACCGTTATGGGCCATTTTAGAAATTAAACTATATTTTGACAAAATATTCCAGACAGATCCAAAGTTTGGGCCAAATTGGTTGCCCTATTCAACTGATATCGTCCTAGCATTTTAGTGAAATTTTTTAAATATTGGGGAGAAGTACTGTAAGTTGCGGGCCGGAATTGTCCATGAAACTATGTTTGGATATAATATGACGAAGACCAAATGTTGAACCAAATCGGTTGAACAGTTCGAGAGTTATTGTGCTCTCCGACCGCCACATATGGAGACATAGGGTTTTTTACACCTTTCAGGCTGTTTTCTCAAGAAATATGGACTTGCTCCTTAAAAAAATTGTTACCGTCGTAATGGAGGTAGCGAATGCAAATTGCTTCAACAAAGATCAAAGTGATTTGAGAGCAGGTCTTAAAGTGAACTTATCCGAAATTTTGCGTGATAGGTACCAGAAGGAGTAAACAAATATAGTCCATATTCGAACTTGATTTATATCTGGTAGATATATTAGGATGTGCAAAGTATGGATTACATCGCTCACTCCCTTCAAGAGTTATCGTGAGCACAATCTTCCGAACATTTTTGAACTTTTGTGGGGGAGGTACCTGCAGGAGTGGACCGATATGGCTTATCTTTGGATTTAAACTATGTTTGGTAAAAATATTACGAAGGTCAAATTTTGGACCGAATCGGCAGATCCGTTCGAGAGTTATCTTGCGCTCCAACCACTACACACAGTGTCATAGGGATTTTTGCCACTTTTAGGCTATTTTCTCAGGAAGTATGGACTTGAGCCTGATGAAACTTGTACCGTTGTATGGGGGGCAGTGAATACAAGTTGTTGCAACAAAAATCAAAGCGATTCGAGAGCAGATCCTAATCTGAACTTATCCGAAATTTTGTGTGGGAAGTACCCGAAGGAGTCGACCGATTGAGTCTGGTAGAAATTTCACGATGTGCAAAGTATGGATCAAATCGGTTCTTCCTTCAAGAGTTACAGTGCCCACAAATTTTCTGAACATTTTCGAATTTTTGTGGGGGAAGTACCGGAAGGAGTGGACCGATATCGCCCATCTTCCAACTTAAACTAAGTTTGTTCAAAATATTACGAAAGCCAAATTTTGGACCGAATCGGTTGATCCATTCGAGAGTTATCGTGCGCTCCAGACAGACAGACGGACGGACATTGCCAAATCAACTCCAAATGGTCTAAAACGGATTTCGTCCAAACATACTTGGGGTCTAAAACCATTATTTCGATGAGGCTCATTTTGCCCTATGAAAGTGTATATACCCTCGTTAGCATAAATGCTGAGGGTATAAAAAATACCATTACTATTTGGAATTTTTCAAAAATTGTTGGCGTTGCACTTTTTCAATTTATTTGGTTATAAAATCAAATTAAATATCAATTAAAATAGGTATCAGTACAACAAAATTCAAAGTGTTCAACGTTTCCACATATAAAATATTATTTATTTGTATTTTATTTCCTTTCCGACAAGATATTGTAACTCTTAAAATGTTTAAAGGTTTTTGTTTTTTTTTTCTTCTTCGCCATAAACCCAATTTTTAGTATTGCCTCTTAAAAAAATACCTTCCAAATTCAAGTACGCTAAATGTTTACGAAACATTACTTTGATTTTAATTCAATTAATTTTATATCGGATGCTATAGTTCATAAACATACATAGTTAAACTAAATTATCTCCAACTAGTACATTAACACTAACCGAACACAAACCTACTTCCCCACAACCACTGTGTGTTTTGTATAGTAGCGGTCGGATAACATAACCAACAATTACACAAAATTAATTTGTATTTACAATCTGTACTTGAATCTCAAGAGATGAACATTCCATTCAATCTCTCTTCCAATTTTACAAATCGAACATCCCAAATCCATATGCATGTGTGATTGAATAGTTCTACCATAATTGTGTGTGTGTGTGTGTGTATAATGTAGATAATCACCATACTATTGATTTGAGTTTAACAACAAAGAGGGAGAGCATTTAAAGTCCACATAAGTATGGTATCAGTATCTGGAGTAAACTGCTGCAACTACGAACAGGATACTAATTAAATTATGTACGTACACGTGTAAACACATATAGATGCATCTATGCATCAATAAATCTACATTTTAATCTGGTACCACTACCACATGGGTTCAGCATGTTTTGCTGAAGTATGGCTTACGAACCCTACTCGGATTTTTTTGACATTTTTTATTTTATACCAATACCAACAAAAGTGTTATTATTTTTATTCGGAAAACCCGAGCCCTATGGTTCGGAAAGTTCCCAAAGACCCTACAACCACCAAATTAACGGCATGTATTTTATCTAAGAAGTGAACGAAAAAAGCCATACTTCCTTTTGCTAAAATTGTCGATTTTTTTCACTCAAAGACAGTTGGACCAATGGTAATGGGATTACAATATCTCTAGATATTTGTCATCACAATGTATCCCTCCTCAATGCATGCATGCTTATGTGTAATGTGTAATAATGTAATTAATATCCAGTTTGCAAATGAAGATACATAACTACCTGCATCGATACCATACTTATGGGAATTGTAAATGCTGTCTTTGTTGTTGGTGCCAATCAATTGCTGTATGATGTTAATCTTTATTAAATACCCACACTTACAGCAGAACAATTCATTAACACGTTTGTATTTGAGATGCTAGTATTAACAATTACGACACAATTCTCAAACAACAATTTTATTGGTGGTTTACGTATGTGGTTGAGAGCTATACGAGAAGGTCTGAACTAATATAAACTTAAAAGAAGTAAAAAGTCGTTAAGTTCGGCTGGGCCGTACTTTTTATACCCTCCACCATAAAATAGTGTTAATTAAAATGGAATAATTAGGGACCTTTCACAACTTTAGGTGGAACAACTTTTCGACAATGGGGAGTCTATCCATTGTCGAAAACTGCCTCCCACTATTGCTTAAATTACCCTGTGAACACAAATGTTGGGGCAAAGATAATTCCTTTTGAAGATGAAAGCCCTTGGTGTGTGTAATGCGCCGTGAGTCGAACTTCCGCGTTATGGCGTGATGAAGTTTTTTGCAAGAGACCCTGTAAGCCATCATGAATTAGCATTATATCTTTCTTTGTTGTTTTTGTAGAGCACTTAAGCAACAGTGAACAAAGATATAACGCTAATTCCTGATGGCGCCATAACGCGAAAGTTCGACTCACGGCGGATCTGTCCTTCGGGGTTCATAATATACTCACCAAGGCCTTTCTTCCCCAAGAGGAATTTTCCGTGCCCCAGTAATTTTCCGTACCCTAATCTAATCTAAAAAAAATGTGCTCAGCTAGGTGAAAGGTACCACCTACGGGGCTATATCAAAGAGTCAACCTATCTTTAAATTTTTTGGCGGAAAAGTTTTATAGCTGCAGGGAACTTCAAGAGTCAAATTGAGGGTAGTTTCATCAAAACAATGTAGACCCTCAAAAATGGACCCATGTTGACGAATTTTAGTGAAGAAATTTCGTGACCACTGAAAATTCCCGAAAATCGGGAGGTACAGTTATATGGGGGGATATACCAAAACATGGACCTATATTGACGATTATTTATGAATAGACAAAATTGTAGCTAAATTCTCAAAATACCGATCATTACAGCCAGTTCGGTTAAAAATTGCAGCTAAAATTCTCAAAATACTGAAAATCGGCATATAACGGCACCTATATGGGGGCTATACCAAAACATGGACCTATGTTGACGATGTTTTGTGGAGATATTTCATGACCACTGAGAACCTCAAATGGCAAATTACAGCTAGTTCGGTTAAAAATTGTAGCTAAAATTCTCAAAATACCGAAAATCGGGAGGTACCGATATATGGGGACTATACCAAAACATAGACCTATATTGAGATGTTTCGTGGAGATGTTTCATGACCACTGAGAACCTCAAATGTTAAATTACAGGTAATTCGGTTGAAAATTGTAGCTAAAATGCTCAAAATACCGAAAATCTGGAGGTACGGTTATAAGGGGGCCATACCAAAACATGGACGTATGTTGAAGATGTTTAGTGGAGATGTTTCATGACCACTGAGAACCTCAAATGTCAAATTGCAGATAGTTCGGTTACAAATTGTGGCTAAAATTCTCAAAAGACCGAAAATCGGGAGGTACCGATATATGGGGGCTATACCAAAACATGGACCTATGTTGACGATGTTTCGTGGAGATGTTTCATGACCATTGGGAACCTCAAATGTAAAATTGCAGATAGTTCGGTAAAAAATTGTGGCTAAAATTCTCAATCGGGAGGTACCGTTATATGGGGACTATACCAAAACATGGACCTATGCCCAAATCCTTTGGGATATAAGTTTGTTGATCACTAGGAACCCTAAGTGCCAAATTATAGCTAATTCGGTCTGCAAATGTGGCGAAGAACGTCAAAATACCTCAAATCCGGAGGTACCGTTATATGGGGGCTATACCAAAGGGTGGACCGATATAGCCCATCTTCGAACTTGACCTGCCTATGGAAAAAGACCCTCGGGTGCAAAATTTCAGCACTCTATCTCAATTATTGCGGACGCTAGAGTGATTACAACAGACGGACAGACGGACGGACAGGCGGACATGGCTATATCGTCTTAGAATTTTATCCTGATCAAGAATATATATATTTTGTAGGGTCGCAAATGATTAGTTCGATGTGTTACAAACGGAATGACAAACTTAATATAGCCTCCATACTATGGTGGAGGGTATAAAAAATCAAAAACAAGTAAGCAAGGGCTATAGTCGGACGGGCCGACCACGTGATACCCTACACAACAACCTCTAGCATTTAGCTACGTTCAACCGCTTTGGACGCTAAATGTCCAGGTTCGATTTCCAGGCCTGGCCACACCAAATATTCATCGGTGGCAAAATACCCCTTTTGTAATGTTGGCGATATTTCCTGAGCCCCCTTGTCCCTCCCTTAAACCATTATTTCAGGAAGAATGGACTTACCCCGAAAAAATTTTACGGTTGCAATAGAGACCGCGAAAAGAACGTCCTTCAAAAAATTCAAATAGATCCGATACGAGTCCTCAAACTGCACTTTTCCCAAATTTTGTGTGGGAGGTACTCGAAGCACGGGACCGATATAGTCCATATTCCAACCTGATACATGACTGGATTAAATAATACGATGTGCAAAGTTTGGACCAGTCAGAAAATCCCCTTGAGAGTTATCTTGCGGATTTGGCATTTTATTTAGGTTCCCTGTTTGGTTTTCAGGGTTTCTTGGAGCTTTTCGGCCATAATCTCAGGAAGTATGGACTTGTTATTGCAATTGTACCATCGTAAGGTCCCCTTCTTAAAAAAAGGATAATCTTCTTAAAAAAATTCAAAACGATTCGGCAGGATTCTTAAATTTCACTTTTCCCAATTTTGTGTGGGACGTACCCGAAGGTGTGGACCGATATAGTCTTACCCGATTTATCGATCGATTGCTCACTTCGCCTGTAATCGTTCACACAATTTTTCGAAATAAATTTTAAACTTGGGGTCTAAAACCATTATTTCGAGGAGACACATCTTTGGTTGTAGTTTGTATGTATCCCCTTTACAGTAAATCCTGAGGTATAAAATAGGTGGCGAGGGGACCCCATGCTACAATATTTGTATAAAACATTCAATTGGACAACTGAGCTGAAAATATCTCTGTCATGATAGAGACAATTTGTAGCATGCGAGGAAATTGTCGTTCTCTACACAAAACCCATTATATATTAGGCAGTAGGCCCGTTATCTAGCAGACACATTATTGCAGTTTGTATCAGGGGAAATGTCAGTAGTTATTTTTCCATATGTAAGCTACTTTGCCGGTATATGCCCTCCAGGAATTAAAATATGGACCAAAGATAAAATTTGTTTATTTTTCATGTAAAAGTAATGGTCTATGTCACCCGCTAAATAATATCAGATCATCATGCAGGCATTTTCTTCAACCTAAACTCTTACCTCGTGCAAAATTTCGTGACTATTCAGTTATAATTGCGACCCCTAGCGTGTTTATGATTACACTACAAACAAAAAACTGGATATATTAGGCTGTAACTCTGTTATCTGATCACGTACATTAACATAATTGACATCAATGGAAAGGTCAAGAGATCGTCTTCCAAATATAACTCACGAGGGAGGAATGTGTCTTTCAGGAACAAAGATATAAGCGGTATATTAAACATTTTCACAATTTTTACACAAAAGTTGTGGTCCATTTAACTCGCTACATATTATCTGATCACTATCTCAAATTGCAAGCTTCTTATTTGTCATATACAATTTCGAGGCGATCGGACCATTTTTGCGACCTACAGATCAGCTACAAATTCGGATAAAAATTATGTATTTGGTCCATTTCACCCGCTAAATATTTTCTGTTCTGAACCCGACCTCCATACAAAATTTCGTGACGATCGGTCCATAATTGCGGCCTGGAGTTTGATTACAATTTATAATGGACAGACGGACGGACACACATCTCCAAATCGCTTTATCTCCTCGATACATGAAGATTGGTATACCACATTGGGGGTCTCTGACGAATATTTCGCGGTGTTACATGAATTTTTCCCAAAACAAACTTATAATACCCTTTCCACATAGTGGTGTAGGGTATAAAAAATTCCATTCCTTGCAGGAGGGTTTTATACCAGGAAACGAGGGCTGCACGATAACATCTTGGCGCCATTTGACAATTCCATTGGAAATTTTGAAATTTTTTAGCATAAACATACTCAGGGCCGTTTCACATGCGATAATGTGCTGTGTTGTTTACAGTGACTTGAAAAAATCACTGTGCAAAAAAATGGAATTTACCTGGGAACATTTTCGTCCGATCATTTTGACGTGGATTATCACGGCAAGAGTGCATCGATGAAACTAAATATTTGTATGGCAATGAGGCACCATCCTATAATACTGTGATAACTGGTTTCATCAAAATGGGGTTACAACCTTCAGAATACCGAAAATCGGAAGTTACGTGAACCTATACTGACAAATTTCTGCGGTAAAGTTTTTTTTTTGGTCCCAAAGCTAATTAAGTACACTTCTATGTTGGCTGTACGAAGTCGTGGACCTGTACTCATAACTCTCTTCTGGAATATTAAATTCCAAATTTCAACCATTTCGGCGGGATATTGAGGCCACACCCTTCAAAATACGGAAAATCGAGAGGTACTGTTCCAAGAGGACTATGTCAAGGCGTGTACCTATACCGACAAATTTTGAGTTAGAAAGTTTAATACCCCCATATTTAAGTCTTTGAAACCGTAGTAGGGTTGGGTAATGAGGCAAATATAAAGCTGTATCTTAAATATTGCGAACTATATCTTAACAGACAGACAAACGGGCGAACAGACGGACATGGTGATATCGACATAGAATTTTATGCTGAACGGTACCTTTACAGGGTTACCAATGAATATTTTGACGTGTTACAAACGGAATGACAAATATAATAATTGAACCTTCAACATTATGGTGGAGGGTATAAAAAGATGTCGAAATGAATTCATCATGATCATAGCATAACATTTGAAATGGGGGGGATAATGCGTATATTTGCGTTTCGCATATATTCAGTATACGCCCTCATTAAAGATACATTACTTATTTATCCTCCACCATCATGAGGAGTGTGTAATTATTATAGTCCGGTCAAAATAGACATGCGTATAAGGGGGAAATAGCAAAAATTCCCACAAAGCTGAATTTTGGTGGAGAGCTAGGGTTGGCCATTAGAAGCAACGTCCTAAAAGTCCCCATCGATCCCATGTGTGCAAAACAAGTTATTCGGGGTCAAAGGTCATTTTTGGAGGCATTATTCAGTTTTTTTAAATTTTTCTCAAAAACGGTAATACTTAGCTAAGGCCCGCTAAAGTAAAAGTTGTAGATTCAATAATTGTCTACAAGATTGGTCTTTATGATTCCTAATAAAGACTTACCATTTTCGAGATATCTCGATCTAAAGGTCGAATAAAAAATTAGCCGCGTAAGTACATTATGAGGCGAACCGGTTAAAGTAACGGTACTATGTGTTAGATACTTCCGTAAGCTTTCAAACGATATCCATTTTGCAGTAATCGGTTCAGTAGAACCGGGTCTAACCAGGTTTTTAAATTTGGCCTTTCGGGTCTAATAACCGGCGAACCGGATCCGCAACCGTTGAAAATTATACATTTCCGTAATCAGCGCAACAAACCCTACCTTCGGACAAAACTTGAAAAAAATCGGAGAGTTTTCGTTAGGGTCGTTCCCGTTGGGCTTTCGATTATACATGTGGGTTAAATGGGCTATTTTTGCATAAAATGACTCTAACATTGAATAACTCTACTAAACACGCTCCGATTTTGTTGGATTATTTTTTAGAAGATAGCTATAATTTCGCTCTTCCAGAAAATATATATTTTTCTGGGGGACAGACCCGATTACTTCGCTTATTTCAGCCGGTTCGTCTGAATATGTGCATATTTCCCTTATAAGTGCATAAAAATCATGTGTTTTTTAGAACAGCTATATCTCAAGAATGGTTCCTCCTAGGAAAAAAATTATATGGGTCAAACTTGTAGATAATTTTTTTGTCTACAACATTTTTGATTATATCAACCGTTTTCAAAAATAAATCCGAAAACCTAAAAACCCTTAAATTTTGACCTTTGACCCCGAATAATTTTTTTTGCACACATGGGATCGATGGGGACTTTTAGGACGTTGCTTCTAATGGCAAACCCTAGCTCTATACCAAAATTCAGCTTTGTGGGAATTTTTGCTATTTCAATGTCTATTTTGACCGGACTATTAGGGTTATGACTATTTTACAACCTCATATCCCTGTATCATAGCGTGATGAGTTTTGCCATAAGATTACATAAAATCATAATTATAAGGTGATTCGGTGAAAAAACCTCACGCACAAAATGATCTTAAAATTTGAATTTATCAAAATTATGGACAATTTTTTGAAGTCACTGTAAGCAGATATACAATTGAAATTAAACTTTAGAGTCACATGAGATAATTAAACTGACATAACATTTATTTCTCACTATTTTTCTTCATTTCTGAGAATCGTAAAAATGTCGTAAACGCTTTTATTTAAAGATATAATTTTTTTAACAAAAAACAAAAAATTTAAAATTTTTTCAAAGTTGTTTGTGCATGACCTTTTTCAATATTTGAAAGAAATAAACATTATTATAGTTATTAGTAGGCTTAAATTATTCATTCGTGGAACAAAAAATAATTTTTGAAAAAAAATTTTTTTTTCATTTCATACATTTTTTCAAAAAAATATATTTTTAAAATCGATTTGAGCGTGAACTATTTTATATTTCAATGGAATAAACTATAGTTCAATGCCTGACATTTGGCATTTACTCTTCGTTAGGGGTATACAACATTCCACAAGAAATTTGCTGGTAACATTTTCGAAACTAAATGGCTGAAATTTATTATTTAGTCTACAGAAGAGAATTATCAGTATAGATCGAAATTTTCTTATAGCCTCCAATTGGCTGAAATTTGGCATTTACTCTTCTTGGGGGGCTTCCAAACCTTCCCCTAGAAAAGTTTCAGTATAGGTCCACGTTCTGATATAGCCCACATAAATCGGTACCTCTTGATTTTCGGTATTTTAAGGGTCTTTGGCATTTACTATTCATTGCGGCTTTCAAACTTTCCCCTAGAAAATTATTAGTATAGGTCCACCTTTTGATATACCTCCCGATTTCGGTATTTTCAATGTTTCGGCGTCATTATCAAACCGAAATGGATGAAAGTTGTCATTGGGGCTTCCAAACATTTCCCAGAAATTTGTAAGCATAGGTCCTTAAGGAAGTGTCTAAAATTTGGCATTTAGTATTCATTAGGGATTGCAAATTTTCCCCTAGAAGTTTGTCAAAATAGATTCACCTTTTGATATAGTCCCCCGAAATGAATGAAAGTTGGCATTTTGTCCTCATTGGGGCTTCCAAACTTTTCCCTAGAAATTTGTCAGCATAGGTCCATACCGAAGTGTCTGCAATTGGCATTTAATATTCATCGGGGCTTCCACACTTTTTCCTAGAAAACTGTCAGTATAGGTCCAGCATTTTATATAGTCCCCATAGAACGGTACCGCAAATTTTCGGATATACAACGTTCCTGCTGAGAATTGTCGGTATTGGTTTACGTTTTGACATATCCTCCATAGAACGGTATCTCCCGATTTTCGGTATTTTAATGTTTTAGCCACATTATCTAACCAAAATGGCTGACATTTGGTATTTAATCTTCGTTGGGAGTGCACAACGTTCCCGCTAAAAATGATCGACACATATTCACAGTTTTAAACAGCCCCCGTAGAAGAGATATTGTGCTTTTCAAAAAAAAATGAATATAGGTTAATCTTTTGGTATTACTTACTTACTTAGCTGGCCCATTACAGAACATTTGTTCCATAGACCAAACTAAGAAAATATCTCCATTTCTCTCTGTTTTCGCTTCGCTTTTTGGAATACCGCGCCTTTTCATTTCTTCATCCACTTGTATGCTCCATCGAAGCTTAGGCCTGCCGATTCTGCGTGCACCGCCATGTGGCATGTATTAATACGCCTTTTTAGCGGGTTCATCATCGCTCATTCTTTTGATATGGCCTAGCCAACGCAATCGTTGCATCTCGATACTTTTAACTATATTCATGTCTTTGTATAGCTGATATAGCTCGTGGTTCATACGACGTCGATAATCACGGTCAACGCAAATCGGCCCGTAGATCTTTCGAAGAATTTTCCTCTCAAACACACCAAGCACTGCCTTATCTGCTTGCGCAAGTACCCATGCTTCGGAGCCATACATCAGCACGGGTAGTATCAGCGTTTTGTATAGTGTTATTTTTGTTTGACGAGATGTGGCTTGGTTTTTAAATTGCTTACTTTAACCATAGTAGCATCTGTTGGCCAATACAATTCTTCTTCTTATTTCACAACTGATGTTGTTTGTTGTGTTTATGGCAGTGCCGAGGTAGACGAAGTCTTTAACTACCTCAAAATTATAGGTACCAATTTCCACAGTTGGTCCGAGCTCTATGGACGCTTTGCGCGTCGACACCATCAATTTGGTCTTTTCGCCGTTTACCGCCAGACTAACTTTCGTAGATTCTGCTTCGACCTTCCTAAAGGTATCAGTTACTTCCTTTACTGATCGTCCCATGATGTCTATGTCATCAGCATAAGCAAGTAACATTTGGCTATTGGTGTAAATTGTGCCATTTCTTTTGACATTTGCATCTCGTATTACCTTTTCCAGCAAAATTTTGAATAGCTGTCTCCTTGTATGAAACCTCTCTTGGTACTGAACTGTTCTGAAAGGTTCCTTCCAATTTTAACTGAGGACCCAGTATCAGTTAAAGTCATCTTACAAAGCCGGATGAGCTTTGTGGGGATACCAAATTCAGACATTGCATGGAATTCCTTTGATCGGAGAGGACTGTCGATTGCTGCTTTATAATCGACAAAAAGGTGATATCTGTCAATCTGCATCTCTTGGGTCTTACCTACGATTTGCCGCAATCTGGTCAATGGTGGACTTTCCAGGTCTAAAGCAACATTTGTATGGTCCAATTATTTCGTTGACCATTGGCTTTAGTCGTTCACACAATATCCCTGACACTATATTATAGGCAATAGGGAGACGACTTATGCCCCTATAGTTGGATCATACGGTCTTATCTCCTTTCTTGTGGACGGGACACAGGATGCTCAGGTTCTAATCGTCGGGTAGGCGTTCTTACTGCCAGATGGTGCTAACTAGCTGATGCATACACCTTATTAGCGCGTCCTCTCCGGTTTTAAACAGCTCGGCTGGTAAGCCATCGACTCCTGCTGCTTAGTTATTCTTCAGCCGGTTGATTGCTGTTTTTACCTCATCTTGGCCCGGCGGTATACATTCTATACCATCTTCTGGGATTGGATCTGTGGTATCATCGTCTTCGCTACTATTGGATACCAGCAGATTGGAAAAATGTTCCTTCCATATCCTCAGCACACTATCTGTATCAGTTACTAAATTACCTTGTTGGTCTCTACAGATGACTTGCCCGAATCAAAACCATCAGTTTGATATTTTACTCTTTCGTAGAATTTTTGGACTTCATTCAGGCTCCTGTACATCTCAATTTTTTACACTCCCGTCTTTCCATTTCTCTCTTTTTCCTGCGGAAAAGACGTTTCTCCTCTCTCCTTTTCTCCCGATACCACTCTCGTGCGCTACGCTTTGCTACTGATTGTAGAGTAGCCCTATATGCCGCATTTTTCTCTTCGGTAGCCGCACGACACTCCTGGTCATACTATGAACTCCTTTATGGAGGTCTCTGGTATCCAAGTATGGATTTTGCGGCTGTTTGCATGGAGTGGGCAATATTTTGCCGTTGTGTTGTTATGTTATCGGGACAAGGAGTGCTCTCATTAAGCAATGTTTGCGCCTCGGAACTATCGTACATCCAACACGCTCGATGAATGTCTTCCATCTATCACGACATGATCAATTTGATTACTTGTTCTTTGATCTGGAGACAGCCAGGTGCCCTTATG
Organism: Musca autumnalis; assembly: GCF_047663935.1. Lineage (NCBI taxonomy): Eukaryota > Metazoa > Arthropoda > Insecta > Diptera > Muscidae > Musca > Musca autumnalis. Next base: position 74,329,164 of record NW_027411977.1, on the reverse strand, counting down.
AATATCGAGTTGATTAAATCTGGTACTGCTAACTACCATGTTTTTTGCAGCTGCAAAGTCTATCAGCCTCATACCATTGTCAGATGTTTCACTGTGGAGACTGAAATTCCCGACTGTTGGGCCAAAGATTTTATCCTTTCCAATTTTGGCATTAAAATCGCCTAGAATAATTGTAATGCCATGGGCAGGGCAACGGTCCTATGTTTCTTCTAAGCGCTCGTAAAATATATCTTTGGTCTGTTCGTCTTTTTCTTCAGTGGAATCATGAGCGCCAAAAAAAACTGATGTTGAAAAATTTAGCTTTTATTCGAATTGCAGCAAGTCTTTCATTTACTGGGGTGAAGCTGGATACCAGATGTTTTAGTCTCCGACTAACTACGAATCCGCAACCAAACTCATGCTTTACGTCATGGCAGCTATAATACAGTGCGTCACCTTTAGGTGTTGTTGCGATGCTTTTCCCAATCCATCGTATTTCATGTATGGCAGTAATATCGGCCTTGTACTTTTCAAGTACGTCTGCCAATGCGAAGACTGCACCTTCTCTATAAAGAGTGCGAACAATCCAGGTGCAGATTCGCAGATCATGGTCCCTAAAACGTTTGCGGGGTTCGTCAACTTTAGATGGGTTTGTTTTTCTTTTCTTTCGTTTTTTTCATAATAGGAGGGTTACTAACCCGACGCCCAAACCCAAGTTTTTAACGTTCTTATGGGTGAACGCGCGGCACATTTTAGCTCACTACCTTTAACGGGTGTTAAAGGCAGTTCCCCAGGTGACACCACGGGCAGGTCAGTGTCCACTTGAGATGAAAGAGGGACCAAGATAAATCCTGGGCTTTGCCATGTTAAAACCGGTCAGGACCGTTCCTTGGTATCTTCCATCCCCTACATCACCAAAAAAAATCTTTTGGTATATTCCCAATATTAAGATACCTCCAGATTTTACATACATAGTCTGAAGATTGTACACGCATCGTCCAAATGGACTGGCTGTAACGTGGTTTTTCGGATTCTGAATGGATAGAGAACATGGATGTCTAATTTGTATTAAACCCTGTTTAAATGAAAGTGATACTCTTCAGATAGGATATTCCACTTCTCATAGAAATAAGCATAGGCCTTGCGAAAGGGCTTAGTACTTCAACTTAAGGCCGTTCTTACTTATTGATCAATATTTCTACTAGTAAATTTAAAATACATCTTAACACATACGATGAATTCTGACCGAAGTATGATCAGCAGAGCTAAATCGTATTTTTGGCCAGAGCTAAATCGTATATTCGGAAAGAAAAAAAGAAAATGTAGCCTTTTTACTTCCCCGCAACCTCACTACAATGCGATTATTAACAGCAAAGAAGCTATAAATACGACTTCTAGTGTATTTATGGTGCACAAAAACAATTTCAATATTATAGCCTCCTATATCCAATTTGATAAAACACATCACCATTAGCATCTATGTGAGAGGCCCAGTGTTCTTGTTCTTCTTAATTTTGTTTCTCAGTAATGCGTCCTTCATGAATAATAATAAATTTTGACAATTTTACATACATAATTTAGGATACAGCTCTATTATATGACTATAACATAATCGGCTACAATAAAAAACCCCAATTTATTTTCTTCTATATACAAATTTTATCGCCAGAATTGTCCTCCAGAAATCAAGCTAAAGACTTTAAAGTATGAATGTTAACACCCTTCTCACATATGATGTGATCCACTTCACCAGCTAAATATCTGTTCAACGTACAATATTGTATGATTCATATGGCCTTCATAATCAAACTTTTTTTGGAACTTTGGTACTCTTCGTAACTTCGTAAAATTCATATTTGTTCTATGTAGTGGTAACGCAGGGGATGGAAGATACCAAGCAACGGTCCTGACCGGTTTTAATATGGCAAAGCCCATTATTTATCTAGTTCCCTCTTTCATCCCAAGTGGACACTGACCTCCCCGTGGTGTCACCTGGGGAACTGCCTTTAACACCCGTTAAAGGCAGTGAGCTAACATGTGCCGCGCGTTCACCCATAAGAACGTTAAAAACTTGGGTTTGGGCGTCGGGTTAGTAACCCTCCCCTAGAAAAAACAGCCTACTATGAAAAAACGAAAGAAAAGAAAAACAAACCCCTCTAAAGTTGACGAACCCCGCAAACGTTTTAAGGACCATGATCTGCGAATCTGCACCTGGAATGTTCGCACTCTTTATAGAGAAGGTGCAGTCTTCGCATTGGCAGACGTACTTGAAAAGTACAAGGCCGATATTACTGCCATACAGGAAATACGATGGATTGGGAAAGGCGTCACAACAACACCTAAAGGTGACGCACTGTATTATAGCTGCCATAACACAAAGCATGAGTTTTGTTGCGGATTTGTAGTTGATCGGATGTATACACATCTGGTCTCCAGCTTCACCCCAGTGAATGTAAGACTTGCTGCAATTCGATTAAAAGCTAAATTCTTCAACATCAGCTGTACTTGCGCTCATATTCCCACTGAAGACAAGGACGAACAGACCAAAGATATATTTTGCGAGCGCCTAGAAGAAACTTATGACCGTTGCCCAGCCCATGACATTAAAATTATTCTAGGCGATTTTAATGCCAAAATTGGAAAGGAGAATATCTTTGGCCCAACAGTCGGGAAATTCAGTCTCACTCCCACTCAACTAGCCCAATTGCTTTATCAAAGCACTCCTCATCCCGATAACATATCAGCGCAATGGCAAAATATTGCCCACTCCATGCAAACAGCCGCAAAATCCATACTTGGATACCAGAGACCTCCACCAAGGAATCCATGGTATGATCAGGAGTGTCGTGCTACCACCGAAGAGAAAAATGCGGCATATAGTTCTACTTTACAATCCGTAGCAACGCGTAGCGCACGAGAGAGATACAGGGAGAAAAGGAGAGAGGAGAAACGTCTTTTCCGCAGGAAAAAGAGAGAGATGAAAAAGCGGGAGTGTGAAAAACTCGAGATGTACAGGAGCCAGAATGAAGTCCGAAAATTCTACCAAAGAGTCAAGCATCAAACTGATGGCTTTGGTACAGGCACATCCTCCTGTAGAGATCAGCAAGGTAATTTGGTAACTGATACAGATAGTGTGCTCAGGATATGGAAAGAGCATTTTTCACATCTGTTGGTATCCAATAGCAGCGAAGACGACGAAGATACCACAGTCCCAATCCCAGAAGATGGTATTGAATGTATACCGCCCAGCCAAGATGAGGTAAAGACAGCAATAAATCGGCTGAAGAATAATAAGGCAGCAGGGGCCGACGGCTTACCAGCCGAGCTGTATGCTCTAACTATAGGGGCATAAGTCTACTCCCTATTGTCTACAAGATCGTGTCAGGGATATTGTGCGAACGACTAAAGCCTATGGTCAACGAGATAATTGGACCATACCAATGCGGCTTTAGACCTGGCAAGTCCACCATTGACCAGATATTTACCCTGCGGTAAATCCTGGAGAAGACCCAAGAGATGCAGATCGACACCTGCCACCTTTTTGTCGATTATAAAGCAGCCTTCGACAGCCCGCTGCGTTCAAAGGTATTCCAAGCCATGTCTGAATTTGGTATCCCCGCAAAGCTCATCCGGCTTTGTAAAATGACTTTAACTGACACGAGGTCCTCAGTTAAAATAGGAAAGAACCTCTCCGAAGAGTTTGGTACCAAAAGAGGTTTCAGACAAAGAGACAGCCTTTCGTGTGACCTCTTCAACATCCTGCTAGAAAAGGTAATACGAGAGGCAAACGTCAAAAGAAGTGGCACAATCTACACCAATAGTCACATGCTACTTGCTTATACTGATGATATAGACATCATGGGCCGATCAGTAAAAGAAGTAACTGATACCTTTATAAAGGTCGAAGGAGAATCTACTAAAGTGGGTCTGGCGGTAAACGGTGAGAAGACCAAGTTGATGGTGTCGACGCGCAATGCGTCCATTGAGCTCGGACCGACTGTGGAAGTTGGTTCCTATAATATTCAGATAGTAAAAGACTTCGTCTACCTCAGCACCTCCGTAAACACAACAAACGACATCAGTTGTGAAATAAAAAGAAGAATTGTATTGGCCAACAGATGCTACTTTGGTTTAAGTAAGCAGTTTAAAAACAAAGCCACATCTCGTCAAACAAAAATAACGCTCTACAAAACACTGATACTACCTGTGCTGATGTATGGCTCCGAAGCCTGGGTACTTGCGCAAGCAGACATGGCAGTGCTTGGTGTGTTTGAGAGAAAAATTCTTCGAAAGATCTACAGACCAATCTGCGTTGACGGTGAATATCGACGTCGCATGAACCACGAGCTGTATCTGCTATACAACGACATCAATATAGTTAAACGTATCGAGATGCAGCGATTGCGTTGGCTAAGCCATATCATAAGAATGAGCGATGACGAACCCGCTAAAAAGGCGTATAATTACGGACCGCTTGGCGGTGCACGCAGAATTGGCAGGCCAAGGAATAGATGGCGCAAACAAGTGGATGATGAGATGAAAAGGCGCGGTATTCCAGAGTGCGAAGCAACAAATAGAGAGGAATGGAGATCTCTTCTTTGTTCGGCCTATAGAACAAATGTTCTGTAATGGGCCAGCTAAGTAAGTAAAGTAAGTAAGTAAGTGGTAACGCAAAACTGCGTTTAACCCAAATGAACATATTGACTTTTAAATTTATTGGAAATGAAATAAATACAATACCTTCTTTATTTCTTCAGGCAGATATCATGAATTATTTTTTTAAATTATATTAAATTTTTCATTTAAATACAACCGCGAAACATTGCCTGAGAATGTAAATCTGGTTTGGATATAAATATTTTTCCTATTGAATATTTTACTAATTAATTAAATGTAACTTCAAAAAATTGGACAATCGAGAGAGAGAGATATATGGGGAAAAGGCGTTGCCAACATTCAAATATAGTAGAAGAGACAACAGAGTGCTCATAATAAATTAATGTTTTTCAATTATGGCTATAATTGCAGACAAATTAAAATTCACTTAGCCTAAAAGCCACTCGTAGGCAGCAAAAAACAAGCCAGCCAGCCAGCCAACAATCACATCTTGAACAACAAGAACAACAGCACTCAACATATTCCGGGAGTTGTTGTGTCTACCATGATGAAACCCACACACAAACTACTAGACTACCACTGGTAAGTGTGAGTGTACATGTGTATTGATGTGCAGAGTCACTTCGTAAGCATCATTGAAGAGTTGTTGCAACGTGTCCTTGTTATCTTTTTCATAATTAATGTCCTGGAATGTGTTGTCGTCACAGAAGGTGTACACCGTTCTGACATCGTTGTCATTTTTTCCTGGTGTTTGACATGACTTTAATAACGATTTCCCATTCTTTGTGTCTTCGCTTCACTTCCGTTAGAGCATCACACATTTTTGGCCTGGTATGTTGGTTAGCTTAACTGTGTTTCACATTCTGCTTCATTGCAACTAGAAGTTCATATTGTATTTATGTTTATTGGTAGGTGTGGGTGTGTGTGTCTGTGTTGGTATAACTGATGTTTAATTAAGCATCAGTGAGGTCATGTGAAAAGCAACGCTTCTGACTGACTCCAATATGATAGGTGGCAACAAAATGGCTCTACATACAGTACAAAATTTGTCAGGACTTTTGAGAATTCGCCAAATGTTATATAATGAACAAAGCGGAATAGCTGAAAAATAGATTGTAATTTTGTATATTTTACCATAAGTCTGAAACAGAAAGTATTTATCGTTCAGAGCTAAGCAGCAGTGATTTTAGTGTTATATGGAATATAGTGCTTTGGAATAATTTAAAATCTATTACAAACATAAATTAAAATTTTCAAGTAAAAGAGGGCTGTAATCGGATGGAGCCGACCATGTGGAATTTATTTATATGATTGCCAAGTCTCCCTTGTTCCTTCGGGGATGTTGTGGGAATATATGCATGTATGATTGCGACACTATATATCATTTTCATTATTTCGTAATGGACATATGGACCATTTTGGCAACATATGCTTTTGGTGACTTTATACGATTCGATCAATGAAAGAGATCAATATTTCGAGGTATATATAATTTCTAATCAAAGGTAGCATAAAAACCCCGTACAGCATTGTATATTGCATCAATTTAAAAAACTTGGAATTCCTCTATCATGATTTTAATACCTTTCTATCATGGTTGCGAAAAAGGAAGACACAGGTATATTTTATGGTGCGCCTGAACCATCATTAAATGAAAGGGACTTACACCTAGGAAGTTTTTGCGGATTCTCAAACTACAATGTTCATAGATGAGTAAAATGAAAAAACCCAGTAAGGAAAGGATCAAAGTCGGGCGGGGCCGACTATTTGATACCCTGCACCACTGTGAAAATGTAAAATATATATGGGAGCTATATCCAAATCTGAACCGATTTCGACATAAGTTGGCACATACTATATTTTAAGCACGCATTCAGTCACACATTCCAAGTTTCATCGAAATTGGACGTATATAGCCTGCTTGGAGCAGCAAATACGCGAAATCGGATGAAAATATATATGGGAGCTATATCTAAATCTGAACCGATTTCGATTAAAATTGGCACTCCTATTTCTAGGCTTAATTCAGTCACCAATTCCAATTTTCATCGAAATCGGATGTATATAGCGTGTTTGGTGCAGCAAATCGGCCGAATATTTATATGGGGGCTATATCCAAATCTGAACCAATTTTTGCCAAAAGCAAAAGCGTTCTTCATATTGCTAAAAGAATTATATTCCCCAGTTTTCAGCTGAATCGGACAATAAATGCGACCTGAACGTTGCGAACGGACGGACAGACGGACATGTATAAATCGACTCAGAAAGTGATTCTATACATATTCCTAGAAGAAACTATGAGTCTATCGCTTTTCCGTATGCATGTTACATACAAACGCACTAACCCATAATACGCCTTACTACAGTGTGGTGTAGGGTATAAAAAAAAAACAAAAAAATCGCCAAAGCGCCTTTTAAATTAATCGCGATTAAAGTTCACATTTATAGCGTTTTTATGTTTTAACGATTTTGCTTGGAAACCGCCTCAGTGCATTGTCCCAATTTGAACTTCTATATCTCAAAAATGGTAAAACCTACGAAAATATCATAAAGTTCAATCTTGTAGAGAGTTTTTACAGCTATAACATATGCTGTAATCCCATTTCAATAGGGCTTGCGGTTTCCAAGCAAAATCGTGAAAACCTAAAAAACGATTTATTAGTTTTTTTTTGTATCATCTATGAACATTGTAGATTCTGAATCTGAAAAAACGGCACCTTCTGTATAATGTTGGTTCAGGAGTACTGAGATGTTAGACAGTAATTCCTTTATGTAACTGCTACATTGATATAATTGCATCAAATGAGAGGTCAACAGTTGGTTTTCAAGTTAAGTTTCGTAAGTTGTCCGAATATGACCCCAGAATTTAAATTACTGATTAACATGTAAGAAATTATCAGTCAGCTGTGTCACTGACCAAAAAAAAAGAACTAAATTAAACCAAACCAAACACAATAATGATGCCGTATATAAAATATATTGATGTTGTATCATGAAAGCAAATATGTATGTATCTATGTATGTAGTAACCAAACTTCTAAACTTCTTTATAAAGGACTCGAACATTAAATTACGTTAAACTGTGTTTGGAAGAAAAATTTGAAAAAGTTTTACAGTTATCGTGCACTTTATCCATTTTAATGTGCCGGGAGGGTTTTGGAGCTTGGGCCATTATCTCAGGAAGTATTGACTTACTCCGGAATTAAATTTACCGTTTTAAATGAGGCCACTAGAACAGTCTACAGAAAAAATAATAAAAAACGATGCGAGATGAGCTCTTAAACTTCTCTTTATTCGAATTTTATGTGGGAGGTACCCGAAGGAGTGGACCGGTACAATCCATATTCCAACCAGAAACATGACTGGATGAAATAATACGATGTGCAAAGTCTGCACCAATCAGAAACTCCATGCGAGAATTATCTTGCGGATTTGCCATTTTGGTTGGTGTCGTCAGAGTTTCATGAAGTTTTTAGGCCAATATCTCAGGTAGTATGGACTTGCGCAGGAAAAAATTTACCGTTGTAGCTGCAAGGACAACCTACTGAAAAAAAATTAAAAATGATCCGAGAGTTGTAATGCCGTCTTAAGAGTACAAAGTTTTTTTTTTTTTATAAACACATAATTCCTTGTCAGTAGACTTCTGTTCAGCAGTGTAGATTTGTCTTGTTAATTATGTGATATACATAATTGACAATAAAATAGAGAGCTTGAATTAATTGGTATAAGCTACAAAACTACAATTGCCTACTCTCTACAAGTGATCTTGTGCATTACAACTCTCTTCATGGTATGTCTTTTGTTTTGCTTGGCCCCAATGATTCCTCCCACAATTCCGTGTTCTGATTTTAATTTTAGTATTCCTTTGCCTTCTTGAAAGTGTAAATAATATCAACATTTAATATCATAACATGTTTCAACGATCATCCTAAGAGCATTTTGTTTATAATCAGAAATTTGTATTTGTGAGATTATCAAAAAACATCTAAAATATTTCTAAATATATAAATTTACTAAAACTATAAATATATTAAGTGTAATCAAGGTGTTAATATTAGTTTGAAAGTCACTGCATGTTAACCGATAAATTTGGGCCACCAGTACCATAGTAAGTACATATGCCTTAACGATAAATCCCCATTTCTTGTTTGACATTTATCGATCTTATAAAGAAGCGTGGTTTGAGGTTTCATTATTAAATCATGAAGATAGCAACTTCCTTTTCGATCAAGATTTCACACAGAATACATCAAATTTAGTAAAATATACCCGCAAGAAATTTGACTAAAGTGTTCAACAAACATAAAAAAAGTTAAAGAACAAATCCTTGTTTATCTGTGTGATCCCACATATTCTTCTGAGTTTTAAAGCCTAATAAAGTGTCTAAACTTCTTTTGGATTTTAACAAGTGTGTTAAATTTTTGAAGGTAATCCTAATTAAAGCGTAATCGCACTAATTTCATGCTGACTAAATTATAATATGTTCAACAGGAATTATCAAGCCTGGCTTGATACATAAATTATCCAACGAAAACGAAATAATCCAAGTTCCAATTCCCATACAAGTGACCAACTACATAACCCAAGTTGCAGCTACCCATAGGGCAGTTGTAGCTTGGGGATCTTTTTGAAGCCTACGTTATTCACAACCTGTTGGTCTCAATAAGCCCAAACCAGTTAAGGAGTAATTACGCCATTTATATATTAAGGAACAATAAGAAAAACCAGCAAAAACCATATATTTTCACTCGTTCCTGGCCAGAAATCAAGTGAAATTCCGTACAATTATTGCCCCTTCAACATAGTGATACTTATATGATACAAATAGCACATAATTCATCTCCAGCTAAACAACAACAATACGTCTTGGAATAATCATTTCTTGGATTAAAACCTTTGGTGGTCACCGTATCTAATTGCATCCTGATTTGCTTTAATATTCATGGAAAGTCGTGGTTGTTATGTTATGCCCTTCTATCCACAGTTCCAGAAATATCATGAAGAAAATGTATTATCAGGCTTATGATGCAAAACAATTAAACTCCAGTTTCAATCGATCAAACTAAAACCATCAATAGATGAACAAATGTATTCCAAACTCGTTAAGATTTCCGTAACTATAAAAAAAATTATATGCATTTGCATTTACAATCATAATTATGTATAATTACTACCAACAGAACATTTCAATTTGTCAAGCTTTTATGTAAGAAAAAATCGCCATTTCTAAAATTCAGACCAAGGCAAGAACAACAATCATACTACTCTAACACCCCTATTATACAGCACAAATCATCACAACAACAAAACCATTGACAACTTGGAGGCCTTCAAAAGTGATCATGGACATTGTTGGTGAGTACCTACTTGTAAAAAGAAACCAAAAAGAAAAAAAACTATTTCTCTTTCTTCCCCGTTGTTTGCCTTGATTTGCATTTACCTTTATATGTCTTGCTACATGTAATGAGAACGAAAGAACAAAGTGATGAAATGCAAATTATGAATATCAAGCAGAGTAATTTAAAATGATCATCACATTGTTTTCTTTGCATCATTTCTGCTCTATCTAATTTTTACATTTGTTTGTTTTGTTTTGATACAGAAGAATAACAATTCATATCATTTCACTTTCACTCGTAAAGTTCATTGAACTCTGTTACATTTAAGCATACTTCTTGTACACTAATGCCTCGATTTGCGTTAATAATTGGTTCCGACAAACTTCAACGCAATGCGAAACAACGCAAATCGAAACACACGTTTCCACGCGTTTGTGTGAAGAATTTGTTAATTGGTTCCAAATTTGTTTTTTAGATTTTTTTCTTCTAACTTTTGCATAACAATTCAATCGAAGGTGGTTGGTACCATTTAACTGTACCAATGCTATATCAATGATATTATTATTATGTAAAGAATATCAAAATCAGTCTTTTTACGAAAAAACTAACTAAAATATAATGAAAAATCGTCACATTATGCGTATGGTTTATAGCTTTTATTTCTCTGAGAAAAACTGTTTTATTTTTGGTCGAAAAAATTTGTTGGTAAAAATGTTTATTTATAACAATTAATTGCATCTCCAATAGCCTGTTTTGGATTACCGCTGCTATTTTCTGAATCCGTGAACAACAAACATTTCAATAGCTTTGGTAATAAGTTGCTATGCTTCTGATATTTGAGTGAATTTTAAAAATATTTTTCAGCGGTAATTAGACGATGGTGATTGTCCCTCTAATTAATGCATGTTCCGAGGCAATGTAAAATAAAAAATCTTTTCTTATTGTTTTATCGTGTGACGTTAAGAACCCATGTCCTCTTCACGATATTCGAAGGCAAATATATTATTTTTTATATAACGCAAATCGAATCTGTAACGCAAATCGAAACAAAATCTATTATTTTTTGTTAACGCAAATCGAGGCAACGCAAATCGAGGTATCAGTGTACATAATTGCCATTTCTGCATTTAGCATGATAATGATCTCTAATATAATTGATAGATGGTAGGAACATCTGCGTTTAGTGTTTTATAAACATTTTTTTTTGCATTATTTAATCTCCAAAATTATTATATTTAAGTAATTATTAAATTCTAACATAAAATAGTAGAATTTTTAATAATGAATTTTCAAAATGGATTGAATAAATTATTTTTTGAAACCTAAAATGATTGGCTAAATTAATTATATGTTTTCTATTCGAGAGATGAGATACTAAAGAAAGGAGTAAGGATTAATAGGGGTTCTTGTTAAATATGTATTTATACAGTGCTTAAAAAGAATCTAGGTCGGTGTGGGTTGCGAAGCACTTTCACCCAATAACAACTGGGAGAATTCTATCTCGTATACCATAAGATAATATCCCGTTTTTAACAATTTTTATGCCCTGTCCATTTGGTTATACTTTTTCTTTTCTGTTGTACAAAGGGAGTCTGCAATAATATTAATTCGAGTAATATAAACACGGTTTAGAGACAACAGGACACGAACCCCCCACCCGGCTAGTGCTAGCAAAGAAGGCTCCCGCAGTCCTGGAACTCTTTAGACTCTATGGTGCAATAACATTTTAAATTGGCATTTCGACAATTAAGTCGTGAATATTACAGAGTTGCTCTTAAACTTCACTTTATCCGAATTTTTTGAGGTAGGTACCCGAAGAAGTGGACCGATATAGTCCATATTCGAACCCGATCTGTATCTGGAAGAAATAATACGATGTGCAAAGTTTGGACGATATCGATTGCTACCTTCGAAAATTATCGTTTACACCATTCTAATGAAAATTTTTGAACTTTTGTGGGGAAGATACTGGAAGGAGTGGACCGATATGACCCATCTTCGAACTTAAACTAAGTTTGGACAAAATATTACAACACCCAAATTTTGGTTCGAATCGAATTTGGTTGATCCGTTTGAGAGTTATCGTGCGCACCAGCCAGACAGATAGACGGACGGACGGACGACATGGCTAAATCGACTCCAACTTGTCTGAAACGAATTTCGTCCAAACATACTTGGGGTCTAATACCGTAATTTCGATGAGGCATATTTTTGGTCGTATCAAAGTGTATATATCCTTTCTAACCTAAAGGCTGAGGGTATAAAAATTGACCAAAGCTATTACCTCGTGAACACATTTGTCATTATTGAACTATAACGCGATCACTATCGTGATTAATATAGTATGCATATAGTAGGCTGTAACCCTGTTTCCTGACCACATACATCAACATAATTAGCTTCAGTGGAAAGGTCAAGCGCCCCTCGTCTAAATATAACTTACATTGGTTTAACATTTCACTAACAACTTTACCAATTTTCACACAAAAGTTCCGGTCAATTTAACCCGCTAAATATTATCTGATCATCACGTTAAATTGCAAGCTACTTCTCTGGCGTAAACCCAAACCTTACATACAATTTCGCGCCGACCAGACTACCATTGCGACCTACAAAGCAGCTATAAAATCGGATGAAATCTTATTTTTGGTCCATTTCACCTCCTAAATATTTCACCATCATCACCAAAAACAATTTCGTGAAGATTGGTATGTAATTGCGGCCTGTAGCGTGCGTACAATCTTTAATGGCCGGTGGAAGGACGGACACATGTCTCAAAATAGCTTTATCTCGTCGTGATATGAATTTTGGAATACCACATGTGGGATCTACGACGAATATTTCGCGGTGTTACATGCATTTTTCGAAAAACAAAATTATAATACCCTTTCCACATTGTGGTGTAGGGTGTCACAAGTAACAACGGCATTAAGTTCGGCCTGTTTGAACTTTTTATACCATCCACTACGAATTGTATTGAAGTAAAGTAGAAAGTACTAACTAGGGATAGATAAAGGAAAGCAATAATCGATTTTTCGATTTTGGTCTAAAATTAAAAATATTAGATTTTTATACTTTTTTCTCCTGCTCTGGTCCACAGATATCGAACCGCCCAAAATTTAAGGATACAGTCAACTACAAAATGTACCTAAGATTTCAATAAACAATTTGATAGAACATATAACGATTCTAGGAACGTTTCATCAAGCTCAAAATTCGATTATTTTAAATCATTCTTTCCTGTTCAGGTCCGTAAATAACAAACCTTTCAAATTTTCTTGAGTTTTGAACAGTTTGTTATTTCCAGACCTGAGTAGGGGGAGACATTAAAAATAATTTTATTGTTTGCAAAATTCAGCTTAAAGAATCATTCCTAGAATCTTTTTATAGTTTAGAAAGTTGTTTATTGAAATCTTAGGTACATTTTTGTAGTTGACTGTATCCTTAATTTTTGGGCGGTTCGGTATCTGTAGACCAGAATAGGAGAAAACAGTATAAAAATCTAATATTTTCGAAAGTTTTTGGCTATTTTCTCATTTAAGAACCGTTAGTATAAATTTCATATATTCCAGAAAGTTGTATGCTGATATCTTTGCTACATTATTGTTGTTGATTGCTTTCCTGAATTTTGAAAATTTTAGTATCTATGGAGTGGAAACCAAGAAAAGAGGATAAACTTCGCAGTTGTTTATCTAATGGAAATTGGACCTTGACGGTTTTGACCTTGAAGATGAGGTCAAATGGATTTTATGTGTTCACAATTATTATTCTTTAGGACGAGAGCTAAAACTTTGCCACCACGAGTAATCCCAAATTCCAAACAGTTTAGAAGATATGTGTCTGAAAAATTAATCCTTTTTGTCATCGAAGCCTCAGGTCTCTTTGGGCCCATAACCGCGAAATTGAAGTGATAGGGAAAAACGCCGGGACAGTCGTCTTCTTATTTTTGGTCTTCTATCACGCTGTGGTGTCGGAATGTGGTTAATAAATCATGGCTCAAAAAATGACACACAGTGTAACAAATGTTTCGCACTGGTATAAAGAAAAAATTGTTTGGAAAAACTTAAAAAAAAATTTGAAAAGATAGTTATAATTCGAATCCCACTACCAAATAAGACTTAAAATGTTTGTAATTAATTGTTGTTACTACAAAAAGAATTTCAAAAAAAATCGAAGAGTACAATCATTGATAAAAATTGATTTTAAATCGCGAAAATTGCATCCAAGCACACTGTGCAAAATGGTGGCATGTCATAACGTCCAGGGTCATAATGTCCATGGACGCTATGACACCAAAAACAGTGTCGTAGCGTCCATGGACATAATGACACATTTGGGAGTGTCATAAAGTCTAAAAATTTGCGACACTACGTCCATGGACATTATGACACTTTTGGAGTGGCATAATGTCCAAAAATATCAAAACTTAAAATTCCGATGTAAATAAAATAACGATTCATTTAGTGAGTAGTTTACTCAGAAGCTGTCTTGTGATGTGCTAATGAATTGGAGATTCATTCTGAAAGTGTCAATTGAATAGTGCGGTAGAAAATTGGAAAAAAATAAAAAAAGAAATGGAAGTTGAAAAATTAAATTTGAAGTTCGAATTCATGTCGGGATTTCGCAAGAATTCCAAATTACTTGTACTAACCGACGAAAATAAATTTTTTAGGCAAAAAAATGTATACACAAGTTATACTCGCTATAAATTTTATTTTGAAAAATGCAGCGTGACTATGGCATTAAAAAATAATATTTGAGAGCAGCTGAGTGTTGACACCCAACATAACCATGCCCCGCCTGAGGACTTAATTAAAAAGTTCAAAATGATGAACAACGTGAAAGAAAAGGTGTACGGGACATTTTTGATGAAGAGTGTGCTTCATCAATGTCGTTTCCACAAATGAAGAGGCAAAGGTATGACAAATTATTCTCGGTGGTGGTGAGCAGGATAAAGGGAATGAAAAATCGGCGGCCGATTTTTCATTCCCTTTGTTTATGACGAATAAAGACGGACGACACTGTGAAGAAGTCGGTGCGGAAAACCGTAAATGCAAATGTAATGAAAAATCGGCCGCCGATTTTCCATTACATTTGCATTTACGGTTTTCCGCACCGACTTCTTCACAGTGTCGTCCGTCTTTATTCGTCATATCGTTTTAAACAATCGTTTATCAATATCGTCTCTATGTTTTGAAATACAGAAGCTAATTGCATTTACCTTCTTCTTAAATTATTTAGGTTACACCTTATGGATTTTCTGTCAGTCTTGAGCATGTGAGGACTACTAGTGCGCTCGAAGGCTATAACTCGAAATTATGAAGGAAATTGGAAAAACACGGTCAATTTTTAAAGTTCCTCGATATTATTCGCGATGAGGATTTCTCATATTCTGTTTCTTTGGCGCAAGCTTCGGCGGGTAATTTGAGTGTTTTGCCGAAAAAACGACGAATTCAAGATAGTAAAAACTGTAAGATCAGTTGTCTTACCGAAAAACCCAAACAATAAAGTGTCATATCGTCCATGGACATTATGACATTTGCAAAAGTGTTACAATGTCCATGGACGATATGACATTTTTTTTGGTGTCATAGCGTCCATGGACATTATGACCCTGGACGTTGTGACATGCCACCGTGCAAAATGTTTTCAGTAAATCATCAAATAAATGTCACGTTGCAGAAACTCCTGGTCATCAAAAATTATACCAGGAAAACATCAACGTTAAAACCTACAAAAAAACCTGTAATTCCATCTACAGTTTCAAACGGAAATCTGTTTATGTATTTGTTTGTCATTTTCACATGGCTTACGTTCAGGCACATGCAAACAAATCCTTTGGTTTTTACAGAATGTATGACTGATAACTGTAGTGTTCTATTAGTATCACTGGACTTTTGTTCATCTTACTGTTTTTAAAAGCTACACACATATCTAACTTGGGCATGTGTCAAGCTTGCTGTTGGCCATTATGCATAAGTGTATGTATGTCTGTATGTCTATTAGGGTTATGACTTTTTTACAATCTCGTATCCCTGTATCATATTTTTATGAGTTTTTTAACTACGATTAGATTAAATCATAATTATAAGGTGACTAGCAAAATGCCCGCTACTTCGTATGCGGAAAGGAATAAACAATATTTCATATGGAAATGGTGAGGTATGAAAATTTTGTTGTTAATTGATACTTGATTTCATTTAAGTACTATTCGTACCCCTTTAGTCTGAATTTCCAAAAAAAGGTATACCTCACCACAAAACATCAACAGCTGTCAATTCATTTAAGGTATTTCAATTAAGGGATAAAAACCTTGTAAAAAAATTATCACATATCTCTAATTTAATTACTTAATTTCAGTAAATTACTTCGCGTTCACATAAAACCAATGGTACAATATATAATACAAATTTTCAAATCCTGGACCTCATCTAAAATGTAACAGTTTTTGCACTCCTTGTTCACCTAATGCCTATGGCATTACATGTAGAAACATGTCATACGTTTTAAGTTCGAATTTTCATAACGATTTTAATGAAATCCCAAATCTCAAAGCACTGGATTTAGCCGTTCACTCAATATTAATACTAAAAATTTTAGTAATATTTAGTACTTCTAGTACACTTAATTGTTATTACCCTTTGGAACTTTTAGTACACTAATATTATAATTCCAAATTACATAATTTCAGTTTTATTCTCACACGCAATACCAAAATGGTATCAACGCTATGTACCAACCGGGATTCTCATTTCCAGCTCTATATGTTTCCCCAGATACAATTTTCATATACATACGTACGAATTTCCAAAATCTTCTCCTAAGATTTCAAAATTCTATCTCATCCTCATTACACAATAACAAACTATACCAAATTCTGTACCATTCAGTAATTTCCTTAAGTCCAAATTTCAGGATTCCAGCTCTTTCTCACAAATCCAAACTGTACCAAATTTGGTACCATTTAGTACTCATAAGTACGAATTTACAAAACCTCCTCCTTATCTCCACTCTATACACCAACTGCTATTCCAAAGTTCCAGCTCAACTCTTTTAGTACTTACTGTATTTCCAAAACCTCAACCATACACCTCTACCTTCTCGATATTAAAACCCCACATACGAAAAGGGACTCTAATACCAAATTTTAAAGTTCCAGCGCTATCCGTACACCAAATACCACATTTAGAAGGATTTAGTAGTGTTCGTATATTTATGGTACATACATATTTCCCAAACCACCTCCATATACCAACGCTACACTCCAGCTCTATCCGTACATCCAATAACAAATTGACTACGATTTAGTACTTTTCGTATACTTATGGAACTTATTTCCACAACCACATCCCTACGCACCAACAGCGACTTTAACACCAAATTTTCGAATCCCAATTCTATTCCTTAACACAACATCAAAGTTAGCAACATTTAGTATGCTTACATAAGCACTAATTTCCGAAATTTCTTTCTTATCTCCATTCTACACACCAACACTAATACTAAAATTCAAAATTCCAGTTCCTTAGTTTAGCAAATACCAAACGGTTCCAAATTTAGTTCCACTTATAAATTTTCATACACATAAGTACGAATTTCCGAAACTACCTCCATATATTAATCCCACACTTAATTCCAAATTTCAGGATTCCAGCTCTCTGCGATCACACACATCCAAAATGTACCAAATTTAGTAAACATAAGTACGAATTTCCAAAACCTCCTCCATATCTCTATCCTACACCGCAAAAGTAATCTTAATTCCAAATTTCGGGATCCGAGCTCTATTCTTTCATCCAAATTGAAATTGTACCCCCATTTACTACCAATTATTACTTTTCGAACACAAAAGATAAGTTTCCAAAACTACATCCATATCTCTATCCTACACTTCAAGTGTAATTTTAGGTCTTAATTTCATGATTCCAGCGCTATTCGTTCACCCAACTCTAAAATGTACCAAATTTAGTACCATGTACCATCTAGTTCAGAAAGGTACGATTCCAAATATTTTTTTATATTTCAATCCTTCGCTCCAACAGTAATCTTAATTCCCAATTTCAGGATTCTAGCTCTATCCGTTCACCCAAATCTAAATTGTACCAAATTTAGTACCATTTCCTACATCCCAATATGAATTTCCAAAACTTCCTCCATATTTCAATATGACACTCCAACAGTGATCTTAATTTCAAATTTTAGAACTCCAACTCTGTTCGTTCACCCAAATCCAAATTGTACCACATTTAGTCCCATTTCGTAGCTTTAATACACATAGGTACGATTTTCCTAAACCTCATTCTTATACTCCAACAGTAATCATTGTTCCAAATTTCAAGTTTCCTGTTCTATCAGTTCTCACAAATCCAAATTGTATCAAATTTAGTACCATTTAGTACTTTTCGTACAAATAAGTAGGAATTGACTAAACTACCTCAATCCTATACTGCAACAGAAATCTTAATTCCAAATTTTATCATTGTATCACTATCTCTGTAACCAAATCCAAATTGTACCAAATTTGGTACTTTTCGTACACATAAGTACGAATTTCCAAAACTACCTCATTCCTATACTACAACACAGTAAACATAACTCCAAATTTCAGGATTCCAACTCTATCCGTTCACCCAAATATAAATTGTACCAAATTTAGTACATTTAGTACTTTCCGTTCCCATAAGTATGAATTTCCAAAACTAACTCAATCCTACACTCCATCAGTAACCTTAATTCGAAATTTCAGGTTTCCATGTCTATCTAAATCCAAATTGTACCAAATTTGGTACCATTTAGTACTTTTCGTACACATAAGTATGAATTTCCAAAACTACCTCAATCCTACACTCCATAAGTAATTTAATTCCATATTTCTGGATTCGAGCTCTATCCGTTCACCCAAATATAAATTGTACCAAATTTAGTACATTTAGTACTTTCCGTTCCCATAAGTATGAATTTCCAAAACTACCTCAATCCTATACTCTATCAGTAACCTTAATTCGAAATTTCAGGATTCCAACTCTACCCGTTCAACTAAATTTAAATTGTACCAAATTTAGTACCATTTAGTACTTTCCGTACCTAACTCAATCCTACACTCCAAAAGTAATTAAATTCCAAATTTCAGGATTCCACCTCTATCCGTTCACCCAAATCCATTTAGTACTGTTTACTACTTTTCGTACCCATAAGTAAGAATTTCCAAAACTACCTCAATCCTTCACTCCATCAGTAATCTTAATTCCAAATTTCAGTATTACATCTCTATCCGTCCACCTAAATTTAAATTGAACCAAATTTAGTACCATTTAGTACTTTCCGCACCCATAAGTACGAATTTCCAAGACTAAGTCAATCCTACAGTCCAACAGTAATCTTAATTCCAAATTTCAGGATCCCAGCTCTATTCATTCCCCCAAATCCAAATTGTACCAAATTTAGTACTTTTCGTACCCATAAGTATGAATTTCCAAAACTTCCTCAATCCTACACTCCAACAGTAACCTTAATTTGAAATGTCAGGATCCCAACTCTATCCGTTCACCCATATATAAATTGTACCAAATTTAGTACATATAGTACTTTCCGTACCCATAAATATGAATTTCCAAAACTAACTCAATCCTACACTCCAACAGTAACCTTAATTTGAAATTTCAGGATTCCATCTCTATCCGTTCACCCAAATCTAATTTGTACCAAATTTAGTACGGTTTACTACTTTTCGTACCCATAAGTAAACATTTCCAAAATCTTAATTCCAAATTTCGGGTTTCCATGTCTATCTAAATTCACTCTATCAGTAATCTAAATTCCAAATTTCAGGTTTCCATGTTTATCTAAATCCAAGTTGTACCAAATTTGGTACCATTTAGTACTTTTCGTACACATAAGTATGAATTTCCAAAAGTACAGCCATATCTCAATCGTACGCTTCAACGGTAATCTAAATTCCAAATTTCAGGTTTTCAGCTCTATCCGTTCACCCAAATCCAAATTGTACCAAATTTAGTACCATTTAGTACTACTCGTTCACATAAGTACGAACTTCAAAAATAATTTCCATATATCAACACCACTTCCCAACCTTGATTTCCTTACCAAATATGAACATTGTAGCTATATCCGCTCAAAATATACAATTGGTACCAAATTTAGTAACTTTTCGTACACTTATAAGTCGAATTTCCAAAAACCCTTTGGTACATCTTTCTAAATCTCCATCAGTTACCCTCATTCCAAATTTCAGAATTCTAGCTCTTCCCGTTTGCATAATACGAAGGGTACCCTATTTAGTACCTTTTAGTACTTTTCGTATCCTTCTAGGTCGAATTTCCAAAAACCCAGCCTTATCTCACCCCTACACACCGACAGCAACTCACAGTCAAAATTTCAGCTTTCTAGCTTCAGCGGTTTCGTCTGGGCGATGATATGTCAGTCACTCAGTAACTCAGTCACTCACTCACTCACTAAGCTCTTTTATATATATAGATTCGATAAAGAAAGCTCATGCACAAAGTCATTTGAAAATTGATCCATATGAGCTTTTTTGACAAACTTTTCACTATAAACAGATAAATATATTAATGTAAATAAGCTTTGAGGCCAAACGATATAACCAAAATGGCATAACCTTTTGTTTTTCACTAAATTTATCATCATACCATTACATGTATATAATTTTATAATAATAATAATATAATATAACTGTTCCACAAACACGGGACAAGGGAGACTTCTCTCATTTCTCACAATTTTATATACATAGTATATAATTTTGTTTCATATATCCTATCAGTTAGAAGTGGTTTGTGCGGGACTGTTTTCAATATTTAAATGGAATAAAAGTTATTTTAGTTATTAATAGACTAAAGGTCATTCATTCGTGCAACATAAAATAATTTTTTAGGATTTTTTTCATACTATATTAAAAGAATACATATTTTTTTCAAAGTGATTTGTGCGTGAACTTTTTAAATATTTAAATGGAATAAACGTTACGTTAGTAATTAATTGGCAAAAGTTCGGTGATTACTGCTACAGGAAATCCTTTTTGAGAAAAAAGGTCAAATAGTCATAACCCTAATGTATATATGTATAACTATTTTTTCCAAATGGCCAACTTTTACCGTGAGATGCTTTAGGTAGATGTGTGCGCCTTTTTGTGCTTTACTACTTTGTCTGACTTACCGTGGAAAACATTTATAAATGGAAAATACAAATGAAGAAATAAATATCGTTTCAAATCTTTTGAAACATTTTTAATCACCTTATATGTTGTAAAAAAGAGAAAATATAAAGGTGTTAAGGGCCATATAATTATTTAATGGTAAAAACAAAAACAACAATATAAAGTGCCTCCAATAAAAGTTCATTCATGCATCTTGGACAATGGACAATGTTAATTGCCTTTTATTAAACCTGCTATGAAATGTTCATTCCCCAGATAATATCGGTAGGGAGCATGGACTTGGGAGGTACCGTCATATGGTATAGTAATTTTTTTGATTTATAGATAAAAGCTTCAAAAAATATGAAATCGGACGGTAATAATGGAGGAAATTTTTCTTGCGGCAATTGTCAGTTTGAAGGAGAAAGAGGTGAGCCATATCGTCGCTGTCATGCTTAATTGTTCCATACACCATTTTTGACATTTTGAGATAAAGTTACCTTACAAGGTTTTGAAACATGTTCTTTCAGATTTTTAGTCGGTTTTTCTCTATCTCTTATAGATATTGAGATATTCAGATATGTTCCATATCCGCCTTGCGACACTATAAAAATTTATTATTTTGTTCCACATTCATAAAGCCTGGCGTATGGAACAAAACAACTTTGAACTTTTTAGTTCCATATCCATGTCGTTTGGCGTATGGAACAAAAAGAGACAAAAAACAAGTGAGCAAAGTCTATAGTCGGGACGGGGCCGACCATGTGATACCCTACACCACTACCCCTGTGCATAAGCTTTTCACTGGTAAACATTTATTTTAGGGAACATAATCCGACTACCACCAAACATATTTTGGTTTTTAATCAAAAAAATATGCCTCTTTCTCTCCGGGACCCACATAAGCAACCAAAATTTTGTGACCATCCGATCAAAATTTCGACCTGTATAATGGAAGAATTGGATGCATTACCGACTATTGTGGTATATCCCTTGTTTGACCACCTTCGCCAACCTACTTTACACCAATGTACAGGTAATATTTTCTTCTTCCATTGACAGGCTTTGCCGTTGAAATAACCCTACTAGAAATCGATATATTCACAAAGAATACAATTCTGAATTTGTCTCCACATGAGTTTTTCCCCATTCCGATCCTTAAATATTATCCGACTATCACCAAAATCAATAGGCATCTTACTCTGTGGGGCCCCCATCAACCCCCAAAAATTCGTGACTCTCCAATCAAAATTCCAAACTGTAGCGTGATTACAAAAATGGAAAAATTGGATATATTATATTTTATAATATATTTTGCGATATCTCGGTTGTTTGCCCACTTACTCAAACATACTTTGCGTCAATGTAAAGGACATATTTTCTTCTTCCATTGGCGGGCTTTCCATTTGGAATACTCCTACTAGAAGCGGAAATATTCTCATAAGAAAAAAAAACGTTGACTTTTCGCTTATTCCGACTCTTGACTATTATCCGACCATCACCAAAATAAATAGGCTTCTTTCTCTGTGGGACCCGCATAAAATTCCAAAAACTTCGTGACGATCCGATCAAAATTGCGACCTGTAGCGTGGTTACAAAAAATCGGAAAATGGGATGCATTAACGACTATTGCGATATCTCTGTTGTTTGAGCAGCTACGACAACCTACTTTACATCATTGTAAATGTGATATTTTCTACTTTCCTTGCCTTGTTTTGCTTTTAATACACCTCTTAAATAAACAGAGATATTGGCTTTGAAATAAAACGTTGTCCATTCTCCAAATAAGTTTTTGCCCATTCCGACTCCTTAATATTATCCGACCATCATTAAAATCAGTAGGCTTCTTCCTCTGTGGGACCCCCATTAACAAAAAACTTCGTGACGATCCGATCAAAATTGCGACCTGTGGCGTGATTACAAAAAAAATCGGAAAATGGGATGCATTATCGGCTATTGCCATATCTCTGCTATTTTACCACCTACGACAACCTACTTTACATTGTTGTAAAGGTGATATTTTCTACTTTCCTTGCCAGGTTTTGCTTTTGATATACCTCTTAAATAAACAGAGATATTGGCTTTGAAATAAAACGTTGTCCATTCTCCAAAAAAGTTTCTGCCCATTCCGACCCCTTAATACTATCCGACCATCATTAAAATCAGTAGGCTTCTTCCTCTGTGGGACCCCCATTAACCCCCAAAACTTCGTGACGATCCGATCAAAATTGCGACCTGTGGCGTGATTACAAAAAAATCGGAAAATGGGATGCATTATCGGCTATTACCATATCTCTGCTATTTCACCACCTACGACAACCTACTTTACATCGTTGTAAAGGTGATATTTTCTACTTTCCTTGCCAGGTTTTGCTTTTGATATACCTCTTAAAGAAACAGAGATATTGGCTTTGAAATAAAACGTTGACCTTTCTCCAAATAATTGTTTGCCCATTCCGACCCCTAAATATTATCCGACCATCGCCAAAATAAATAGGCTTCTTCCTCTGTGAGACCCCCATTAACCCTCAAAATTTCGTGACGATTCGATCAAAATTGGGACCTGTAGCGTGATTTCCAAAAAATGGATAAATGGGATGTATTACCGACTGTTGCGATATCTCCGTTATTTGGTTACCTACGCCGACCTAGTTTACGTCATTGTACAGACGGGATCTTCTACTTTCATAGTCAGGCTTTGCTTTTGGAAAGTGTCCAACCAAAGCTGTGATATTCGTCAATATAATTAAAATCGCAAAAATGAAAATTGGGGGTTTATTTGCTACTATTGTGATATCTTCGTTGTTTGATCACCTACGAGCACCTACTTTACATCAGTAGAAAGGTGATATTTTCTACTTTCATTGTCATGTTTTGCTTTTGGTATACCCCATGTAGAAGCTGAGATATTCGCTTTGAAAAAAAACTTTGTCTTTTTATCCACCTAAGTTTTTTGCTCTTTCCGACCCCTAAATATTATCCGACCATCACCAAAATCAATAGGCTTCTTCCCCTCCGGGACCCCCATCAACATCCAAAATTTCGTGACGATCCGATCAAAATTGCGACCTGTAGCGTGATTACAAGGTTTAGATGGACAGACGGACGGACACACATAGCCAGATCGACTCAGCTCGTCGAGACATTCATTTTGGTATATATAAGTATGGGTCGACGACAATTATTTCGATGCGTTACAAACTTTTTGGCCAAAACCATCTTATAATACCCTCCCCACATAGTGGTGTAGGGTATAATAATTGTTCCGCACCAAAAATTATGGCGTTTGGAACAAAAAATTGTCCAATGTTTTTAAGTTGCGCATAATGTGGCGTATGGAACAAATTGTTTTAAAGGACTTGGCTTAAAAACTGACGAATAATAGTTTTTAAATCTAAATATCTTACCGAGGAACTCACATTTCCCGCAAGAAAAAAAATTTGGACGACATTTTCTGTGATTTGTTCCAAGACTTTCGGCCAAGCCGGTAAGAAAACCCCAATCGAGAAACTCTCATACCACGCTTGCTAATAAGAACAATTTGAAAGCTATTTATTAAATGCAAAACAATTCTTAGAGGTACCATATTTAGTAAAGGTAATAGACCATAGAGTTCCACTGGAAAGCGCATTGGGTCCATTGTTATTTACGTTTTACCTCAATAGCAGGAACGAACACAGAAATGAATTTTTTTAAAAAGAATGTTAAAAAATGTATTAACTTTTTCTCTGCTCAATAGCATATCGCTCATTCACTCAAAGAGTGACATATCACAAAAAAATGTGTTTTCTGAGATAGCAATTTCTATTTTTTCGAGGACTTGTCCAAATTTTGGGACAGGATAATTTGGATTTACTTCAAAATGTTGTTCATTATTTGTTGATTTGTTCGCACTCTTATAGGGAAGGTGCATTTTTCGCATTGGCAGATGTACTTGAAAAGTACAAGGCCGACATTACTGACAAACAGGAAATACGATGGAACTGGAAAGGCGTCACAACAACACCTAAAGCTGACGCACTGTATCTTGGCTGCAATGACAAAAAGCATGAGTTTATTTGCGGATTTGTAGTTGGTTGGAAGTTAAAACATCTGGTCTCCAGCTTCACCCCAGTGAATGAAAGACTCGCTGCAATTCGATTAAAAGCAAAATTCTTCAACATTAGCTTTATTTGCGCTCATGCTCCCACTGAAGAAAAGGACGAACAGACCAAAGATATATTTTACGAGCGTTTAGAAGATACTTATGACCGTTGCCCTGCCCATGACATTAAAATTATACTATGCGATTTTAATGCCAAAATCGGAAAGGAGAATATCTTTGGCCCAACAGTCGGGAAATTCAGTCTCCACAGTGACACATATGACAATGGTATGCGGCTGATAGACTTTGCAGCTGCAAGAAATATGGTAGTTAGAAGTTCCAGATTTAAGCATCTCGATATTCATACGGGCACTTGGCTGTCGCCAGATCAAAGAACAAGAAATCAAATTGATCACGTTGTGATAGATGGAAGACATGCATCAAGCGTGTTGGATGTACGATCGTTCCGAGGTGCAGGCATAGACTCGGACCACTACCTTGTTGCAACAAAGATACGTACCAGTACAGTAGCAAATAAAGTGCGACAGACACAACACGGAAGTTGGACATCGGTAAGCTGCAATCACAACAGATAGCCACAGCATATTCCACTCAACTGGCCCAACTGGTTAATCAAAGCACTACTCGTCCCGATAACATATCAGGACAATGACAAAACATTGCCCACTCCATGCAAACAGCCGCAAAATCAGTACTTGGATACCAGAGACCTCCACCAAGGAATCCATGGTATGACCAGGAGTGTCGTACTGCTACCGAAGAGAAAAATGCGGCATATAGGGCTACTTTACAAGGGAGAAAAGGAGAGAGGAGAAACGTCTTTTCCAAAAGAAACAGGGAGAGATGGAAAAGCGGGAGTGTGAAAAAATCGAGATGTACAGGAGTCAGAATGAAGTCCGAAAATTCTACCAAAGAGTGAAACATCAAACTGATGGCTTTGAAACTGGCTCATCCTACTGTAGAGACCAGCACGGTAACCTGGTAACTGATACAGATAGTGTGCTAAGGGTATGGAAAGAGCATTTTTCCAAACTGTTGGTATCCAATAGTAGCGGAGTCGACGAATATACCACAGATCCAATCCCAGAAGATGGTATTGAATGTATACCACCAGGCCAAGATGAGGTTAAGACCGCAATAAACCGGCTGAAGAATAATAAGGCAGCAGGAGCTGATGGCCCACCAGCCGAGCTGTTTAAACCCGGAAGCGACACGCTGATAAGGTGTATTCATCAGCTAGTTAGCACCATCTGGTAGGAAGAACGAGTACCCGACGATTGGAACCTGAGTATCCTGTGCGCCGTCCACAAGAAGGGAGATAATACTGTATGCTCTAGGGGCATAAGTCTACTCCCTATTTCCTACAAGATCGTGTCAGGGATATTGTGCGAACGACTACAGCCCATGGTCAACGAAATAATTGGACCATACCAATGCGGCTTTAGACCTGGCGAGTCCACCATTGACCAGATATTTACCCTGCGGCAAATCCTGGAGAAGACCCAAGAAATGCAGATTGACTCCAACCACCTTTTTGTCGATTATAAAGCAACCTTCGACAGCCCGCTACGTTCAAAGGTATTCCAAGACATGTCTGAATTTGGTATCCCCGCCAAGTTCATTCGGCTTTGTAAAATGACTCTAACTGACACAAGATCTTCAGTTAATATAGGAAAGAACCTCTCCGAAGGTTTCAGGCAAGCAGACAGCCTTTCGTGTGATCTTTTCAACATTCTGCTAGAAAAGGTTATACGAGAGGCAAACGTCAAAAGAAGTGGCACAATCTACACCAATAGCCATATGTTACTTGCCACGGTGTGCCTTAACCAAATTTAAATGGAAGGTGCTTACACCTGGGAAGTTTTTGCAGATTCTGAAACTATAATGCTCATAGATGAGAAATATTAAGAAACAAAAAAAAAAATCGCCGGAGGGATTTTCAAATAAATCGCGATTTAAGTTCACATTTTTAGGGGTTCTTTAGGTTTTCACGATTTTGCTTGGAAACCGCAAGTCCTATGTAAATGGGCGTAAAGAAAATATTGTAGCTGTGAAAATTCTCCACAAGATTGACCTTTCTGATGTTTTCGTAGGTTATACCGTCTTTGAGATATAGAAGTTCAAATTGAGACAATGCACGGACTGTATCGCCCCTTTATAAAACAATATCATGAAGGGTGCGCCTTAACTAACTTTCAATGAAAAACGCTTACACAAGGGACGTTTTCGGGAATTCTGAAACAGCAATGTTCATAGATGAGAAAAATCCCGAAACTAGAAAAAAATGCTGTAGGGATTTTTAAATAAATCGCGGTCAAAATTCACTTTTTTAGGTGTTTTTTATGTTTTCACGATTTTGCTTGGAAACCGCAGGTCTAATCGGAATGGGACTAAAAAAAATTTTGTAGCTGTGAAAATTGTCTACAAGACTGACAGTTAGGTCTTTTCGTAGGTTTTTCCATTTTTGAGATATAGAGGTTCAGTTAAAATTTTTAGGTTTTTATCTTAAGTCTTCAAGATTTTGCTTGAAAACCGCAAGTCATGTCAAAATGGGACTAAAGATAATTTTGTAGCTGTGGAAATTCTCTATAAGGTTGGCTCTATTTTTTCTTAGGTTGTACCATTTTTGAGATATAAACGTTTAAGATGGGAAATTGCAGTAATAACATTGTTTTATAAGGAGACTTGTCCCAATTTGAATTGTCCCAATTTGAACTTCTATATCTCAAAAACTGTAAATCCAGCGAAAACATCATAAAGGTCAATCTTGTGGAGAATTTTCACAGCTACAACATTTTCTTTATGCTCATTTACATAGGACTCGCGGTTTCGAAGCAAAATCGTGAAAACCTAAAAAACCCCTAAAAATGTGAACTTAAATCGCGATTTATTTGAAAATCCCTCCGGCGATTTTTTTTTTGTGTTTCTTGATATTTCTCATCTATGATCATTGTAGTTTCAGAATCTGCAAAAACCACCTGGGAAGTTTTTTTTTAAGCATCTTCCATTTAAAACTAGTTAAGGCGCACCGTGTTGCTTATGCTGATGATAAAGATACCTTTATGAAGGTCGGAGGAGAATCTGCTAAAGTGGGTCTGGCGGTAAACGGCGAGAAGACCAAGCTGATCGTGTCGACGCGCAATACGTCCATTGAGATCGGACCAACTATAGAAGTTGGTTCTTATAATTCTGAGGTAGTAAAATACTTTGTGTAACTCGGCACCGCCGTAAACACAACAAACGACATTAGTTGTGAAATAAAAGAAGAATTATATTGGCCAACAGATGCTACTTTGGCTTAAGTAAGAAGTTTAAAAACAAAGCCACAACTCGTCAAACAAAAGTAACGCTTTACAAAACACTGATACTACCCGTGCTGATGTATGGTTTCGAAGCTTGGGTACTTGTGCAAGCAGATAAGGCAGTGCTTGGCGTATTTGAGAGAAAATTTCTTCGAAAGATATACGGACCGATCTGCGTTGACGGTGAATATCGACGTCGTATGAACCACGAGCTGTATCTGCTATACAACGACATCAATATAGTTAAACGTATCGAGATGCAGCGATTGCGTTGGCAAGGCCATATCATAAGAATGAGCGATGAAGAACCCGCTAAAAAGGCTTATTAATTCGAGCCACATTGCGGTGCACGCAGAATTGGCAGGCCAAAGAATAGATGGCGCAAACAAGTGGATGAAGAGATGAAAAGGGGCGGTATTCCAGAAAGCGAAGTGAAAAACAGAGAGGATTGGAGAACTTTTCTTAGTTCGGTCTATGGAACAAATGTTCTGTAATGGGCCAGCTAAGTAATTTGTTGATTTTCCACGAAAATAAAACTAAATTTTGTAAATATTTAAACATCTACGAATTGATATGGTATGCTGTTAACGATTAATGCATAAATTTTCTCATAAAAACAAATAAGACATTTTTAAATACATTTTTTATATGAGAATAAAAGCGTCTATGTCTTCGGCGCGCATCGAAAATTGTATCCTTAACCTCTACACTAAAAATCGCAGATGCGCTCGAATTTTTTTTTTTAATTTTTCAAAAGGAGTTACAAAAAAATTGGTTTTTACCATATATTTTCCTTCTATTTTCAAATTCTGTTCTATTTTATTATTAAATCATTAGAATCTTTCATCTTAGATTGTTGGCAGAATCCATAATTTGCTTCACACAATACATATGTTTCGTATGCACCACCACACATAAATATGTTTGTATATACCCCTCTTCATTATCAGTAATTTTGCAACAAGCACAACAAAGCCATAATTAGCAAAATAAGAGAGAAATTTTCTATGAACTAACTTTTCGGCAAACATACATATGTATATGTTTATGTTTCCTCGACAACATACTTAATTTAAAATGGGAAATATTCACTTGAGTGCTTCCAAATTATTGCATATTATATAAGTTTAAAAACACTATTTAATTACTGTTTATATCAAAGAACTCATAATTGAGGAGCGTTATTATTCATAACCATATAATCATTAGTGCATCATACGTATGTATATACTACTTCGCGTAAATTGCATCTTAACTACAGGGATTCTGTGGAATTGTGTAAAGTTTGTATGTAGAAATTATCCAATGATTACCCATGCATAAATAATTGAAATAATTTTAAAATTGATATTCTTTTTAAACTCAAGCGCACTACACAAAGACAACAAGCAATATTTTCCCATGTAATGTTGCATATGTGTATGTATGTGCATATCTTACTGTTTTATAATACAAAAGAAACCGGAGTTTCTTCTTTATCCATCCATCTCCATGACAACATATTTTTATGATTTTCTTGATTACACTCACAAAGGTATAACTTGCAGCAGCCAACAGTTTTTCATAATAAAGTTACATAACTGCAACTTTAAACGATTGCCATAATAACAATAAAGTTTACAGGTTATATATAAGGTGATCACTAAAAATATGTAATGTATACAGTCAGAAAACTTTTTGCGTATTTGAAATAGATAATTAAGTTTATATTTTACAAGTAAAACAGCGTAAGTTATTTCGGATCGAACTTTTTACAAGTGGCATTGAAGCAAAAAGAAACAATTAGTTTTCTTTAGTTTAGGAAAGTATTCGGTTCCTCCGCCACGGTGTCCCTACCATTCTTCTTCTTCTTTATTTGCACATTCGTTTTCCGAATATTAGCGACCAATACAAATTAATTACATTTAACATATATATTATATGTTTTCATAAATTATTTATCAAATCCTTTAATCCCTCTCTGTCTCTCTGTCTAGATTTGTGACATCTCGAATACCAGTCCATTCCGTGATGTTATCAAGCCATGTTAACTCTTTTCTTCCTCTAATGGGGTTTCCTTCAATTTTTATGCGGGTTATATTTTGTAATAATTTATATTTTTGATTCCTCATAATATGTCCCAAATACGCAGTTTTACTTCTCTTTATGGCTGCGATGAGTTCCCTTTCGCAATGTTTCAGCATTTGAAACATGAGCAGTCCATGGAATTTTTAATATTCGCCGATATACCCATATTTCAAAGGCTTCTAACTTTTTAATATCGGCAGATTTCACTGTCCACACCTCCATTGCGTACAGTAGGACTGACCAGACATATGCTTTGCAAATCGTGTCATCGTTTCAAGATTGACGTCATGGCTGGTAAAAATTCTCTTGTATTTCAAAAATGCATCTCTCGCCAATTCTATTCGGCATCTTATTTCCTTCGAGGGGTCCCATTGTTCGGTAATTGTAGCTCCAAGATATTTAAAACTCTTGACTCTCTCAACGTTTGAATTGTGTATTTTTAATATCGCGTTATTGTGTTATTCACAAGGTTGTGTCAGAGTTGTGTCATCAGCATATCTAATGTTGTTTAAAACCGACCTGCTTTTGACTTTTTTTAGGGATGGTAATAAATGTCGATTTTAACCACTCCAAACATTGCCCTGTATTAAATATTTTCCGAATAAAACTTTTCACGGTGCGCCTGAACCAACTTTAAATGGAAGGCGCTTACACTTGGGAAGCTTTTGCGGATTACACTGTGCAACAAAATTCAATTTTTTTCAAAATGATGGGAAAAACTTTATAGATTATGAAAGTAGGGCTAAAAATATGAGACACATGTATCGATGTTTTTCACATTGACATCGGAAAGTAACCAAAATAGGCGGGGAAAGTTCCGCCCATTTCTTGTTTTTCCGAAATATTCGATTTAAGGTGTCTTGGAATCCGTGCATTTTATACATTTTACCATTTTAATGAATGGCAACTTTAAAGACAAGAGTATGGGGAATATTTGTGTTAAAAATTTTAACCCTCATTCTGTTCATTAAAATGGTCTTTTCGGCCCTTTTTTGAAAATCGTTCAAAATCTCCGGTAAAATGTAATAGCAAATTCTTCGGGACGTACTCGTGACGAAAAAAACATCGATGAAATATTTTTGGTGTTCAATAATAACGACAATCTGGACAAAAATCGTAAAAAAATACCTTAAAATACATATCAAAAACAAGGGCTGCTAAGGATGTTATATATTATAGTTACAGATATCATATTGAAATTTGATTTGGAACATTTATTCCTTTAACAATATCCCCAAAAATTGAAGGATTTTGTTAGATTTTGGCCTAGTATGGAATTATGTAAAAATATAAAATATAAAATTGAAACCTAATTTTTTAAGAAAATATTATACGTAGATATATGTTTTATTTTGAAACTCATAGTGAAATTTTGTGTAGATTTTTTCATCTGTTGACACTTTTCACCTAGAACCAAGTTTCATATTACTTTCATGTATCAACTCGAAAAAAGAAGGAAAATTTGTTCTTCAAAAAAATTGGTAAATATTTTCGTATTTTTTCAGCAAAATTGATACTGATATTTTCATGATACGTAATGTAAATAGAGACTTCATTTCTTTGGTGACCTATAGTGAAATATGATGAAGAATATTTTTGTCTTTGACGTTATCCCTCTAAAGTTATATTTTGTTGGACAATTTTGAATAAACTCAGATGAAGTCCGACCTTAACCCTGAAACGTGTTTTTCCTTTTTAGAGATTCCTGGCAATTTGAATAGATTTACAGATTTGGTATATTCTGAGACCTACAGTAAAATTTTGTGACGAACAATTTGAAGAATATTTTGATTTGATAAAGGAGATTTTGAACGATTTTCGAAAAAAATTGCCGAAAATACCATTTTAATAAACAGCATGAGGGTTAACACAAATATTTCCCATACTCTTGTCTTTAAAGTTGCCAAAGACACTATATGTCTAAATTGCACGGATTCCACGGATTTTATATCGAATATTTCGGAAAAACAAGAAATGGACGGAACTTTCGCCGACTACTTTGGTTACTTTCCGATGTCAAGGTGAAAAACCCCGATACACGTGTCTCATATTTGTAGCCCTACTTTCATAATCTGTCCAGTTTTCCCTCTAATTTTTTTTTGTTTTCGCACAATTTTATGAAACAACAATGTTAATAGATGAGAAAAATCTAAAAAAAAAATCACTGGAGGGATTTTTAAATAAATCGCGGTCAAAGTTTAGTTTCAGAATCCACATAAACTTCCCAGTTGTAAACACCATCCATTTAAATTTGGTTCAGGCGCACCGTGTATTGTAGAGGGACTAGTTTTTTTTCACGACTCCGGTTCCGACTGCGAATCCGGTCGACTCCGAAAGTGAATTCCTCTATATAGACTAATCTGTTAGTTCCAATATAATACTCAATTACAGAACATAAATATGAAGTAAAATTAATATTTATATTGTTTCTGATGAATCTTAAATTGAACAAGCACAAAAGTATCCGTCGGCTTTGCCGACAGACATATACCCTCAGCCTAAGTGGATTGAAATACTTTTTTCCCAAAAAAACTTATGTATTTAGGGGGGTTTTCAAAATGTTGGGCGTATGAACCGACAAAAGTATGGATAGGATTAAAGCTCAAAAATTTGCGGCTATATCGATAGATAAAGGTTTTTTATCACACTTTTATCAAAACATAATATCGCTGTAAACAGGGCCACTAGGAAAACCTTCGGTAAAAATGTCCAAAGGATCCTCGAACCGACCCTTAACCACACAAAAATGTTGAACATACGTGTGGGTGGTACCGCAAGGATCGGACAGATAGGGCCCAAATTTGAACATAAACTAAGTTTCGACAATATTTAGAGATCCAAAGTTGCTACGTCTATGAGAAATCGCGTGTACCATTTTAGCGAATATTTTCGAACTTTTGTGGGGGAGGTACTGGAAGGAGTGGACCCATAAGCACCACCATCGAATTTCATCTAATATTCGAAGAAATATTACAATATTCAAAGTGTGGACGAACGCAGTATTCGGTTCGAGCTCTGCAGCCACTACATATGGTGCCATAGAGGTTTTTCACAACGTTCGGGCTGTTTTCTCGAGAAGTATGGACTTGGCCCTGAAAAAACTTTTACTGTCGTAATTGAGACAGCGAATTCAAGTTGCTTTAACAAAAACTAAAGTGATTCCAGAACAGGTCTTAAAGTGAATTTATCCAAAATTTTGTGTGGGAGGTTTCCGAAGGTATGGACAGACATATGGAACCTGATCTATATCTGGCAGATATATTAGGATGTGTAAAGTGTGGACCAAATCGGTCACTCCCATCAAGAGTTATCGTGCGCACAATTTTTCCGAACATTTTTGAACTTTTGTGGGGGAGCTACCTGAAGGAGAGGACCGATATGGCTCATCTTCGAACTTAAACTAAGTTTGGACACAATATTACGAAGGCCACATTTTGGACCGAATCGGCATATCCGTTCGAGAGTTATCTTGCGCTCCAACCACTACACACGGTGTCATAGGGGTTTTTTTGTACCTTTCTGGCTATTTTCTCAGGAAGAATGGACTTGCCCCTGATGAAACTTATACCGTCGTATGGGCAGTGAATGGAAGTTGATGCAACAAAAATCAAAGCTATTCGAGAACAGGTCCTAAACTGAACTTATACCAAATTTTGTGTGGGAGGTACACGAAGGAGTGGATTGCTTGATTTCATATTGGAACCTCATCTATGTCTGGTAGAAAATTCACGATGTGCAAAGTACGGACCAAATCGGTTACTCCTTTCAAGATTTATCGTGCGCACAAATTTTCCGACTCGGCTCGAGTGTGGAGTTGCACTTCAACCGGGTGCCTGACCCAAAGAAAGGTAGGAGTTTAGATAGCCGCCGCTACTAACTAAGGAGGCGATCACGTCCAAATACGTGTGAGCAAATTGGTACTCGTATTTTTTGCAAATTTGTACTCGTATTTTTAACTCGGTGTTAAGAGCACTGTGGGGGTAGGCCGCATGGCAGGTACCAACTTCCTCACCAACAATTAGGGACATAAGTCCAGGTTTTGGTACGATTTCAGGTATTTTAAAGATTTTATCTACATTTTGCGGCCTAAATTGGCTATAATTATGCCCGCATTTTCACATACAATATCAGGAACCTATGACTAATCCTGATGACGTTATTTTAGTTTATAGCACTAAAATACGTAATTTTACAAAGTCCGATTTGGGTTATCAATATTTCCCCTATATATCTTCACCATAGATATCCCAAAAACAGTTTGGATTAATCTTCTGAAAGAATTTATTATCAAAAAACTTCAATAAAGTATATTTTGTGACCGCAGATAACGAAAATGTGAACAAAAACGTTAGAATATGGTCCTAAATCTTATATAAAAAGCGAAAGCTTCTGGAGATGTTAAATATTATAGCTACAAATTTGTTCAGAGACTCATAATGAAATTTGATTTGAAACATTTCTTCTTTTGACACAACCCCCTAAAAGTGAGGTATTTTAGGAAATTTTGACTCAGTATGGAATAAATTTTAAATAAGAGTCTAAGCGTTTAACAAAAAATTTCTACCTATAATATCTAATTTTGTAACGTAATTTTCTTAACATAGTGTTTTACTCAGATATCTGGTTTGTTCTAGGACTTACAATGAAATTTTGTGTGGAATATTTCTTCTTTTTACACCTTTCGTCTAGAACTAAATTTCATGTTACTTTCACGCATCAACTCGAAAAAAGAACAAAACAAATTTATTCAAAAAATATTTGGGTGTTTTGTTGGCAAACTTGATGTATATATTTTTCTTTATATATATTGCAAATACATATTTCATTTATTCGACGACTTATATTGACATTTAATGGAGATTAATTTGGTCTTTGACGTCTTCTATCTAGAATGAAGTTTTGTGGGACAAAACTTAATAAACTCAGATAAAGTACAACATTAACCCTAAAACGTGATTTTACTTGGCGTTTATATACGATTTAGAGTTTTGGTGTATTCGGGGACTTATAGTAAAATTTTATGACAAATAATTTTGTAGAATATTTTGATTTGATACGTTAACATTTTAAAGGAGTTTTTAAACGTTTTTGAAGAAAGGGAATAAAAAGACCCCTTTAGTGACTCGCATGAGGGTAAATTTTTTCATAAAAAGTCAGTAATATTGCCAAAGACACTTTATAGCTAAAATGCAAGGATTCCAGGAATCTGATGTCGAATATTTCAAAACCTGTAGAAATGGGCGGAACTTGCCACGCCTATTTTGGTTACTTCCCGACGTAAACTTTCAAAACGCCGATACACGTGTCTTCTTTTTTCGGTCCTCTTTCATAATCTGGTCGAATTATCTTGTAATTATTTTTTGTGTTGTACAGTGTTATTTACGTTTTCGTCCTGGCGAAGGGAATTTTCAATTGGCTATTCAGTTTTTTAAATGACGACTTTTTAGTGAAAACCAGAACTCTTTCAGTATCCGCTTTCTCAAAAATAAAAACACCAGAATTAATGCGTTTGTGGCGTCAACTCTAGCTCTAAAACTAATAAACCGATTGTCACATATATTTGTGGCCCTAACGAAGACTAAATACCACATTGCAGCCATTTCAACAGGATCAGGTAGCGAAAACTTTAAAAATACCGAAAATCGGAAGGTATCCTTTTTTGAAGGCTATATCAAAACGTGGACCTATAGAAAGAAATTTCTGCGGGAAACTTTAATGCTCCCAACGAAGACCAAACACAAAATTTAAACCATTTCGGTGTGACAATTAGACCAATAACTTCGAAATACTGAAAATTGGGTTGTAAACTTCTATGGGGGCTATACCAAAACATGATCCTATAGCAAATGAATTTCTGAATTTCACTCTCGCATCCAAACAAGTTGAAAACCAAGTAAGAAAGTATCAGTCAGCTGTGCCGACAGAGAAATATTCTCAGTCTCGGACCTAAAAAAAGAATCCAACACAATACTTCTGGCGTCTAAAGGGATTTTTTAATTTTTGGACAAATTTATCAGGTAGTATGAATTTGCCCCCGATGAACTGTGTACCGCCTTAACTAGGACCGCTTACACAACAGGTTGCTCAAACTTTAAAAACGATTCCTTAAACTACAATCTTTGCAAACTTTGTGTGGGGTGGTGTCCGAAAGAGTGGTCCGATGTAGTCAATATTCGGATATAATTCGAGGCTGTAAGAAATAATGCGATGTACAACGTTTGGACCAAATCGGTTTCTCCCTTCGAGGGTTATCTAACGTACTACCAAGTTTAGATGTATTTTTTGGAGATATTGGGCCATTATCTCAGATAGTATGGACCTGCCCCCTAAAAAATTGCGCGGTCGTAACAGGGCCCCAAGAAGAATTGTTTTGGAAAAATTTCAAAACGATCCGAGGCGAGCTGTTATACTGAAATTTTCCCAAATGCTATGTAGGAAGTAGCCGAAGGACGGCACCGATATAGCCCATATTCCAACCTGATACATGATTAGATGATGTGCAAAGTTTGGACCAATCAGAAAATGCCTGCGAGAATTATCTTGCAGATTTGTCGTTAGTTGGCGCCGTCAAAGTTTTTTGGAGCTTTTAGGCAATTATCTCAGTATTTGCCCCCAAAAAAAATTATATCGTCGTAAAGAGGGACGAAGGTACAATCTGCTTAAACAAATTATAAAAAAAAAACGAAAAGAGATCTTAAATTCACTTCTTCCGAATATTGTGTAGGAGGTACCGGAAGGAGAAGAACGATGTCCAATTCGCTTACCTGCTTCGAGAGTTATCGTGCGCATCATTTTAACGAAAAATTTTGAACTTTTGTGGGGGAAGTACGGAAAGGAGTTGATCGATGTGGCCCATATTCGAAATTAAACTACGTTTGGACAAAATTTTACAAATGCCAAGAAAGTTCTCGTGCTCACCAGCCAGTCCATGACGTAAAGCATGAGTTTGTTTGCGGATTCGTAGTTAGTCGGATACTAAAACATCTGGTATCCAGCTTCACCCCAGTGAATGAAAGACTTGCTGCATTTCGAATAAAAGCTAAATTCTTCAACATCAGCTTTATTTGCGCTCATGCTCCCACTAAACCGAACAGACCAAAGATATATTTTATGAGCGCTTAGAAGAAACATATGACCGTTGCCCTGCCCTTGACATTAAAATCATTCTAGGCGATTTTAATGCCAAAATTGGTAAGGAGAATATCTTTGGCCCAACAGTCGGGAAATTAAGTCTCCACAGTGAAAAATCTGACAATGGTATGAGGCTGATAGACTTTGCAGCTGCAAAAAACATGGTAGTTAGCAGTACCAGATTTAATCATCTCGATATTCATAAGGGCACCTGGCTGTCTCCAGATCAAAGAACAAGAAATCAAATTGATCATGTTATGATAGATGGAAGATATTCATCGAGCGTGTTGGATGTACAATCGTTCCGAGGCGCAAACATTGATTCGGACCACTACCTTGTTTCAGCAAAGGTACGTACCCGTCTAAACGTTGCAAATAAGGCACGAACAAACACAACGCGGAAGTTGGACATCGATAGGCTGCAAACACAACAGATAGCCACAGCATATTCCACACAACTAGCCCAATTGCTTAACGCGAGCACTCCTTGTCCCGATAACATAACAACACAATGGCAAAATATTGCCCACTCCATGCAAACAACCGCAAAATTCATACTTCGATTCCAGAGACCTCCACAAAGGAATTCATGGTATGACCAGGAGTGTCGTGCTGCTACCGAAGAGAAAAATGCGGCATATAGAGCTGCTTTACAATCAGTAGCAACGCGTAGCGCACGAGAGAGATATCGAGAGAAAAGGTGAGAAGAGAAACGTCTTTTCCGCAAGAAAAAGAGAGAAATGGAAAAGAGGGAGTGTGAAAAAATCGAGATGTACAGGAGCCAGAATGAAGTCCGAAAATTCTACCAAAGAGTGAAACATCAAACAGATGGCTTTAGTACAAGCACATCCTCCTGTAGAGACCAGCAAGGTAATCTGATAACAGATACAGATAGCATGCTCAGGATATGGAAGGAACATTTCTCCAATCTGCTGGTATC
The DNA here is from genome assembly GCF_047663935.1 of Musca autumnalis. Classification (NCBI taxonomy): domain Eukaryota; kingdom Metazoa; phylum Arthropoda; class Insecta; order Diptera; family Muscidae; genus Musca; species Musca autumnalis. The sequence continues at coordinate 74,290,511 of NW_027411977.1, read as the reverse complement.
TAATAGTAGCGAAGACGATGATACCACAGATCCAATCCCAGAAGATGGTATAGAATGTATACCGCCCGGCCAAGATGAGGTAAAAACAGCAATCAACCGGCTGAAGAATAATAAAGCAGCCGAGCTGTTTAAAACCGGAAGCGACACGCTGATAAGGTGTATGCATCAGCTAGTTAGCACCATCTGGCAGGAAGAACGCGTACCCGACGATTGGAACCTGAGCATCTTATGTCCCGTCCACAAGAAAGGAGATAAGACTGTATGCTCCAACTATAGGGGCATACGTCTTCTCCCTATTGCCTATAAGATAGTGTCAGGGATATTGTGCGAACGACTAAAGCCAATGGTCAACGAAATAATTGGACCATACCAATGTGGCTTTAGACCTGGCAAGTCCATCATTGACCAGATATTTACCCTGCGGCAAATCCTAGAGAAGACCCAAGAGAAGCAGATCGACACATATCACTTTTTTGTCGATTATAAAGCAGCATTCGACAGTCCCCTCCGATCAAAGGTATTCCATGCAATGTCTGAATTGATATCCCCGCAAAGCTCATCCGGCTTTGTAAGATGACTTTAACTGATACTAGGTCCTCAGTTAAAATTGGAAAGAACCTCTCCGAAGAGGTTTCAGACAAGGAGACAGCGAAAGTGGGTCTGGCGGAAAACGGCGAAAAGACCAAATTGATGGTGTCGACGCGCAAAGCGTCTATAGAGCTCGGACCAACTGTGGAAGTTGGTGCCTACAATTTTGAGATAGTTAAAGACTTCGTCTACCTCGGCACTGACATAAACACAACAAACAACATCAGTTGTGAAATAAGAAGAAGAATTGTATTGGCCAACAGATGCTACTATGGTTTAAGTAAGCAATTTAAAAACAAAGCCACATCTCGTCAAACAAAAATAACACTATACAAAACGCTGATACTACCCGTGCTAATGTATGGCTCCGAAGCATGGGTACGAGTACTTGCGCAAGGAGATAAGGCAGTGCTTGGTGTGTTTGAGAGGAAAATTCTTCGAAAGATCTACCGGCCGATTTGCGTTGACGGTGAATATCGACGTCGTATGAACCACGAGCTATATCAGCTATACAAAGACATGAATATAGTTAAACGTATCGAGATGCAACGATTGCGTTGGCTAGGCCATATCATGAGAATGAGCGATGATGAACCCGCTAAAAAGGCGTATGAATACATGCCACATGGCGGTGCACGCAGAATCGGCAGGCCTAACCTTCGATGGAGCATACAAGTGGAAGAAGAAATGAAAAGGCGCGGTATTCCAAAAAGCGAAGCGAAAACAGAGAGGAATGGAGATCTTTTCTTAGTTCGGTCTATGGAACAAATGTTCTGTAATGGGCCATCTAAGTAAGTAAGTATTCAAAAAATCGACTTTTTTGTTAATTCCTACTTTTGTTGAAAAATTTAAATATGCGATAAAAATGTAATCATAAATGTTAGAATCCGAAAAAGTCAGGGATTTGTTAGGAATATAGTAAGAGTATTTTCTCAGTCAAATACCAAGGGATTGGCATATAAGAATACACCTATATTACGCTCCAAAGTTTTTGGCACTTAAAAAAAATTATTAAAAAAATGCTTAAAAAGTCGCAAAAATATTTCATAAAAGATTTTAAGTTTTTTTCGCAAAAAAAATTCTCGGCACTGGGTGGGGTTCCCCACTACCAACAAACTGCTCCACCTAAAGCTGTGGACGTAGGTCAACTTGGTGAATGGCCCTCATATAACGATACCGCATAATTTCAGGTATTTGGAATTTTGGCTTCCTTCTCAGCAGTCAAGAAATTCATCCTTATAAAATGGTTACACAGGACCATTTTTTAGTATAGTCCCCTATCGGTACCGTTATATTTGTTTTAAATGTTTAACACTCCAATCTCTGAGTTATCTGATAGCGCAAGCTCTTCAAAAAGGTTTTACAAAACCTTTCCACATATAAATATAGACATATTTCATTTGCGGCTAAATTCAGTTTTATATCATTGCTCTGATCTTGCTGAAATTTTAGTATTAGGAAGTCAATACATTCAGCAGAAAATTACAATTTTATTCTTGTAGATTAGATGTATCAGTGGAACAATTAGACACACTGTGTTTGATATCTGCACACAAACGCCTGAAAACGCACAAAATGTATTTTTCACGAAAATATTATTTCCTTTTTCTTGTGGCATTTATCTCCAAAAGAAATATTCCATCCCAAGACCTTGATTTTGTATCACAATTATGAGGTTGGTCTGTGGCCAATATTGGGAAGTAATAATAATCTCTCAACATAATGATGTAGGATGCAAAAGTCTTCCTAATTTTGCAAAATCTTCATCGTAGATGATGGAAACCCCAAACCCGTTAGCGTTTTTATTTTATTCACCTAGTTACATAATTGGCTGCTGCCTTTAGCTACTATAACCTATGTTCCTTTTACAACAGCATGTTGTTGTTATAAACGACAGCAACAACAATAACAACAAGTGCCATAAGTTGTTTATAAAGAGGGAAACTTTGTGAGTTGTTGGTAAACAAAATAACATTGTTAAGCATAAACCACTTGTGCAGCACGCCCTCTAACAGGTGAACGAATGAAAGAAACAAATTTAATTGAGTCTTACAACCCACATAAAAGCAAACAACAACAACAGCAACGACGACAAAACTGAACGCCTGTTAACATCAGAGAGTCCTTGAAGCAACAATGGTAGTCGGTGTTGTTTACGATATTAGATGTAGTAGGTAAATAGAAGAAATAGAAGTAGGAAAATGGCAAAGAAATATTACGACAAATATATTTTTCTATTTGCTACAAATTAATTTATACAACTTATATAACCGGAGGGGAAGAGATGAAAATACTATAAAGTACTTATACATATATACAATTGTTTATTTCAGAATTTAATATACATACTTGCAACTCATGGTACTACTTTGATAGTTTTGTTGAAATGTGTTTTACTTTTTATCTGTAAAAAAAAAAAAATTAAAATTATTTTTTTAAGCAACAAGCTTTTTAAATGTGGCAGGGCCAATAAATGTCTTACCTACCCTACTTCTCCGAGGAATACGCCATAACGTGACAGTGGAGCTATGTACATACTTTCATTACTTACTTAGCTGGCCCATTACAGAACATTTGTTCCATAGACCGAACTAAGAAAAGTTCTCCAATTCTCTCTGTTTAGTGCTTCGCTTTTTGGAATAACGCACCTTGTGATCTATTCACCCACTTCTTTGCGCCATCTGTTATTTGGCCTGCCAATTCTGCATGCACCGCCATGTGGCTCGAATTTATACGCCTTTTTAGCGAGTTCATCATGGCTCAGTCTTATTATATGGCCTAGCCAACGCAATCGCTGCATATCGATACGTTTAACTATATTGATGTCGTTGTACAGCAGATACAGCTTGTGGTTCATACGACGTCGATATACACCGTCAACGCAGATCGGTCCGTAGATCTTTCGAAGCACTGCCTTATCTGCTTGCGCAAGTACCCAGGCTTCGGAACCATACATCAACACGCGTAGTGTCAGTGGTTTTTAAAGCGTTATTTTTGTTTGACGAGTTGTGGCTTTGTTTTTAAACTGCCTACTTAAGCCAAAGTAGCATCTTCTTATTATTTCACAACTGATGTCGTTTGTTGTGTTTACGGCGGTGCCGAGGTATTCGAAGTCTTTTACTTACTTACTTACTTACTTACTTACTTACTTACTTACTTACTTACTTAGCTGGCCCATTACAGAACATTTGTTCTATAGGCCGAACTAAGAAAAGATCTCCAATTCGCTCTATTTGCTGCTTCTCTTTCTGGAATACCGCGCCTTTTCATCTCATCATCCACTTGTTTGCGCCATCTATTCCTTGGCCTGCCAATCCTGCGTGCACCGCCAAGCGGTCCGTGTTTATACACCTTTTTAGCGGGGTCATCATCGCTCATTCTTATGATATGGCCTAGCCAACGCAATCGCTGCATCTCGATACGTTTAACAATATTGATGTCGTTGTATAGCAGATACAGTTCGTGGTTCATACGACGTCGATATTCACCGTCAACGCAGATCGGTCCGTAGATCTTTCGAAGAATTTTTCTCTCAAACATGCCAAGCACTGCCTTATCTGCTTGCGCAAGTACCCAGGCTTCGGAACCATACATCAACACGCGTAGTATCAGTGGTTTTTAAAGCGTTATTTTTGTTTGACGAGTTGTGGCTTTGTTTTTAAAGTGCTTACTTAAGCCAAAGTAGCATCTGTTGACCAATACAACTCTTCTTTTTATCTCACAACTGATGTCGTTTGTTGTGTTTACGGCGGTGCCGAGGTATACGAAGTCTTTTACTACCTCAAAATTATAGGAATCAACTTCAACAGTTAGTCCGATCTCAATGGACGCATTGTGCGTCGACACCATCAGCTTGGTCTTTTCGCCGTTTACCGCCAGACCCACTTTGGCAGATTCTCCTTCGACCTTCATAAAGGTATGGGTTACATATTTTACTGATCGTCCCATGATGTCTATATCATCAGCATAAGCAAGTAACATGCGGCTGTTGGTGTAGATTGTACCACTTCTTTTGACGTTTGCCTCTCGTATAACCTTTTCTAGCAGGATGTTGAAAAGATCACACGAAAGGCTGTCTCCTTGTCTGAAACCCCTTTTGGTACAAAATTCTTCGGAGAGGTTCTTTCCTATTTTAACTGAAGATCTTGTGTCAGTTAGATTAATTTTACAAAGCCGAATGAGCTTTGCGGGGATACTAAATTCAGACATTGCTTGCTCGATCTGCATCTCTTGGGTCTTCTCCAGGATTTGCCGAAGGGTAAATATTTGGTCAATGGTGGACTTGCCAGGTCTAAAACCGCATTGGTATGGTCCAATTATTTCGTTGACCATGGGCTTTAGTCGTTCGCACAATATCCCTGATACTATCTTGTAGGCGATAGGGAGAAGACTTATGCTCCTATAGTTGGAGCATAAAGTCTTATCTCCTTTCTTATGGACGGGACACAGGATGCTCAGGTTCCAATCGTCGGGTACGCGTTCTTCCTGCCAGATTGAGCTAACTAGCTGATGCATACACCTTAACAGCGTGTCGCCTCCGGTTTTAAACAGCTCGGCTGGTAGGCCATCGGCTCCTGCTGCTTTATTATTCTTCAGCCGGTTGATTGCTGTTTTCACCTCATCTTGGCCGGGCGGTATACATTCTATACCATCTTCTGGGATTGGATCTGTGGTATCTTCGTCAAACTACCAACAGTTTGGAAAAATGTTCTTTCCATATCCTTAGCAAACTATCTGTATCAGTTACCAGATTACTTTGCTGGTCTCTACAAGAGGATGTGCCAGTTCCAAAGCCATCAGTTTGATGTTTCACTCTTTGGTAGAACTTTCGCACTTCATTCTGTCTCCTGTACATCTCCATTTGTTCATACTCCCGGTTTTCCATATCTCTCTTTTTCCTGCGGAAAAGACGTTTCACCTCTCTCCTTTTCTCCCGATACCACTCTCGTGCGCTACGCGTTGCTACGGATTGTAAAGTAGCTCTATATGCCGCATTTTTCACTTCGGTAGCAGCACGACACTCCTGGTGATACCATGGATTCCGAAAATGGATTTTGCGGCTGTTTGCATGGAGTGGGCAATGTTTTGCCATTGTCCTGATATGTTATCGGGACGAGGAGTGATTTGATTAAACAGTTGGCCCAGTTGAGTGGAATATGCTGTGGCTATTTGTTGTGATTGCAGCTTACCTATGTCCAACTTCCGTGTTGTGTCTGTTCGCACTTTGTTTGCTACATTTAATCTGGTACGTACCTTTGCTGCAACAAGGTAGTGGTCCGAGTCTATATTTGCACCTCGGAACGATCGTACATCCAACACGCTTGATGCATATCTTCCATCTATCACAACATGATCAATTTGATTTCTTGTTCTTTGATCTGGCGACAGCCAGGTGCCCTTATGAATATCGAGATGCTTAAATCTGGTACTGCTAACTACCATGTTTTTGCCGCTGGAAAGTCTATCAGCCTCATACCATTGTCAGATGTTTCACTGTGGAGACTGAATTTCCCGACTGTTGGGCCAAAGATATTCTCCTCACCAATTTTGGCATTACAATCGCCTAGAATAATTTTAATGTCATGGGCAGGGCAACGGTCATAAGTTTCTTCTAGGCGCTCGTAAAATATATCTTCAGTGGGAGCTCGTCCTTGTCTTCAGTGGGAGCATGAGCGCAAATACAGCTGATGTTAAAGAATTTAGCTTTTAATCGAATTGCAGCAAGTCTTACATTCACTGGGGTGAAGCTGGAGACCAGATGTGTATACATCCAAACAACTACAAATCCGCAACCAAACTCATGCTTTGTGTCATGGCAGCTATAATACAGTGCGTCACCTTTAGGTGTTGTTGTGACGCCTTTCCCAATCCATAGTATTTCCTGTACGGCGGTAATGTCGGTCTTGTACTTTTCAAGTACATCTGCCAATGCGTAAACTGCACCTTCTCTATAAAGAGTGCGAACATTCCAGGTGCAGATTCGCAGATCATGGTCCTTAAAATGTTTGCGGGGTTCGTCAACTTTGGAGGGGCTTGTTTTTCTTTTCTTTTTTCATAGTAGGCTGTTTTCTAGGGGAGGGTCACTAACCCGACGCCCAAACCCAAGTTTTTAACGTTATTATGGGTGAACGAGCGGCACATGTTAGCTCACTACCTTTAACGGGTGTTAAAGGTAGTTCCCCAGTTGACACCACTGGGAGGTCAGTGTCCACTTGAGATGAAAGAGGGATGAAGATAATCCTGGGCTTTGCCATGTTAAAGCCGGTCAGGACCGTTCCTACGTCACCCTTTACTTTCACCATACTTTCATTACACCCTTACTTTCATTACTCAATGCGAACTGTATAATTACTCCATGTTTTATACATATTCACAGTGACGTAGGGTATCGTATATTTGGCACCGCCTTCCTTTGATCCTTTTCTTACTGATTTTGATATTGGAAAGTTGCAATCAACGAATTATTGCCTAAATCTAATAATAAAACTGTTAAATGATTCTCTTTGCAAAATTATAGACTACTCTATTAGGCGCTCCCAATTTATAAGGTTTACTATTTGGACTATGTGATATTATAAGCAAATGTACATACAAGTACTTTCAGGCAGTTCTATATATGGCACACGCACATAATTTATTCAAATCACGTTTTCAAGCAATCATTTTGTATCGTGAACAGTTCTCAAATTAAACAGCAAGGACGGTCGTGCACAGAACACACATTCACAAAATCTTCCTCTTTGACGAAATCATTGAATAGACAAAAGCTAAAACAAAGGCGAACATCACTGAATACAATCTATGAAATCCTGAATGCCAAATTAACGCTATACAGTTTTGATGTTGTTTAGAGGCTGATTACTAGAACAATGTGCAGAATGAGTTACGAAGATTGGGAAAATGTCATGGATAAATGCAATGCCATTTCTCATTGCGTTAATATACACAATCGAATCGAATGCCAGCACAACTACAGTTTTGGTAAAATCATATCGGATAAATGTTGGACTAGCGGAAGTAATTCTAACTATAATATTTTTTTTTAATTTGGAGATACTTTTTCATACCTTTCACCATACGATGGAGGGCATAAATAACTTGATCATTCCGTGTATAACGGGTGACGTAGGGGATGGAAGATACCAAGGAACGGTCCTGACCGGTTTTAACATGGCAAAGCCCAGGATTTATTCTTGTCCCTCTTTCATCTCAAGTGGACACTGACCTCCCCGTGGTGTCACCTGGGGAACTGTCTTTAACACCCGTTAAAGGTAGTAAGCTAACATGTGCCGCGCATTCACCCATAAGAACGTTAAGAACTTGGGTTTGGGCGTCGGGTTAGTAACCCTCCCCTGGAAAAAACAATCTACTATGAAAAACCGAAAGAAAAGAAAAACAAACCCCTCTAAAGTTGACCCCGCAAACGTTTTAAGGACCATGATCTGCGAATCTGCACCAGGAATGTTGGTGAAGTCTTCGCATTGGCAGACGAACTTGAAAAGTACAAGGCCGATATTACTTCCATACAGAAATACGATGGATTGGGAAAGGCGTCACAACAACACCTAAAGGTGACGCACTATATTATAGCTGCCATGACGTAAAGCATGAGTTTGGTTGCGGATTCGTAGTTAGTCGGAGACCAAAACAATCTGTTATCAAGCTTCACCCCAGTGAATGAAAGACTTGCTGCAATTCGAATAAAAGCTAAATTCTTCAACATCAGCTTTATTTGCGCTCATGCTCCCACTGAAGACAAGGACGAACAGACCAAAGACATATTTTACGAGCGCTTAGAAGAAACATATGACCGTTGCCCTGCCCATGACATTAAAATCATTCTAGACGATTTTAATGCCAAAGTTGGAAAGGAGAATATCTTTGGCCCCACAGTCGGGAAATTCAGTCTCCACAGTGAAACATCTGACAATGGTATGAGGCTGATAGACTTTGCAGCTGCAAAAAACATGGTAGTTAGCAGTACCAGATTTAATCATCTCGATATTCATAAGGGCACCTGGCTGTCTCCAGATCAAGAAATCAAATTGATCATGTTGTGATAGATGGAAGACATTCATCGAGCGTGTTGGATGTACGATTGTTTCGAGGCGCAAATATTGATTCGGACCACTACATTGCTGCAGCAAAGGTACGTACCCGTCTAAACGTTGCAAATAAGGCACGAACAAACACAAAGCGGAAGTTGGACATTGATAGGCTGCAAACACAACAGATAGCCACAGCATATTCCACTCAACTAGCCCAATTGCTTAATGCGAGCACTCCTTGTCCCGATAACATAACAACACAATGGCAACATATTGCCCACTCCATGCAAACAGCCGCAAAATCCATACTTGGATTCCAGAGACCTCCACAAATGAATTCATGGTATGACCAGGAGTGTCGTGCTGCTACCGAAGAGAAAAATGCGGCATATAGAGCTACTTTACAATCAGTAGCAACGCGTAGCGCACGAGAGAAATACAGGGAGAAAAGGAGAAAGGAGAAACGTCTTTTCCGCAGGAAAAAGAGAGAGATGGAAAAGCGGGAGTGTGAACAAATCGAGATGTACAGGAGGCAGAATGAAGTCAGAAAATTCTACTAAAGAGTCAAGCATCGAACTGATGGCTTTGGTACAGGCACATCCTCCTGTAGAGACCAGCAATGAATTTGGTGACTGATAGTGTACTCAGGATATGGAAAGAACATTTTTCAAAATCGTTGGTATCCAATAGCAGCGAAGACGTCGAAGATACCACAGTCCCAATCCCAGAAGATGGTATTGAATGTATACCGCCCAGCCAAGATGAGGTAAAGACAGCAATATATCGGCTGAAGAATAATAAGGCAGCAGGGGCCGATGGCTTACCAGCCGAGCTGTTCAAAATCGGAGGCGACACGCTGATAAGGTGTATTCATCAGCTAGTTAGCACCATCTGGCAAAAAGAACGAGTACCCGACGATTGGAACCTGAGTATCCTGTGCCCCATCCACAAGAAAGGAGATAAAACTGTATGCTCTAACTATATGGGCATAAGTCTACTCCCTATTGCCTGCAAGATCGTGTCAGAGGTATTGTGCGAACGACTAAAACCTATGGTCAACGAAATAATCGACCAGATATTTACCCTGCGGCAAATCCTGGAGAAGACCCAAGGTGTAGATCTGCAACCTACCACCTTTTTGTCGATTATAAAGCAGCCTTTGACAGCCCGCTGCGTTCAAAGGTATTCCAAGCCATGTCTGAATTTGGTATCCCCGCAAAGCTCATCCGGCTTTGTAAAATGACTTTAACTGACACGAGGTCCTCAGTTAAAATAGGAAAGAACCTCTTCGAAAAGTTTGGTACCAAAAGAGGTTTCAGACAAGGAGACAGCCTTCAGTAAAAGAAGTAACTTATACCTTAATGAAGGTCGAAGGAGAATCTGCTAAAGTGGGTCTGGCGGTAAACGGTGAGAAGACCAAGTTGATGGTGTCGACGCGCAATGCGTCCATTGAGCTCGGACCGACTGTGGAAGTTGGTTCCTATAATATTGATGTAGTAAAAGACTTCGACTACCTCGGCACCTCCGTAAACACAACAAACGACATCAGTTGTGAAATAAAAATAAGAATTGTATTGGCCAACAGATGCTACTTTGTTTAAGTAAGCAGTTTAAAAACAAAGCCACACCTCGTCAAACAAAAATAACGCTCTACAAAACACTGATACTACCCGTGCTGATGTATGGCTCCGAAGCCTGGGTACTTGCGCAAGCAGACTTCGAAAGATCTACGGACCAATCTGCGTTGACGGTGAATATCGACGTCGCATGAACCACGAGCTGTATCTGCTATACAACGACATTAATATTGTTAAACGTATTGAGATGCAGCGATTGCATTGGCTAGGCCATATCATAAGAATGAGCGATAATGAACCCGCTAAAAAGGCGTATAAATACGGACCGCTTGGCGGTGCACGCAGAATTGGCAGATCAAGGAATAGATGGCGCAAACAAGTGGATGATGAGATGAAAAGGCGCGGTATTCCAGAGTGCGAAGCAACAAATAGGGAGAAATGGAGATCTTTTCTTAGTTCGGCCTATGGAACAAATGTTCTGTAATGGGCCAGCTAGGTAATTAAGTACTATAAATTTATATTGAGTTTTAGCAATGTTGGGAGTATTTGGGAGATTACATTTTTTTTTTAATTGCAGCTGCCCCATCTGCCCCCGGTAAGTTATTCCCCTTATAGCGCGCATGTAAAATCGTCAAAATTCCGAAAATCGGGAGGTACGTTTATATGGGAGCTATACGTAAACTTCGAGCTATATTCAACATATTTTGCAAAGAGGTATTTTATGTACTGAAAACTCAAAATACAAAATTACAGCCAAATCGTTTGGAAAATTTGGCTAAAATCGTCTAAATAACGAAAATCGGGCAGTACCTTTATATGGGGGCTATACTTAAACGTGAACGTATATTGAACATGTTTTGCGAGGATGTATTTTGTTCACTCAGAACTCAAAATGCAAAATTTCAACCAAATTGGTTGGAAAATTTGTCACAGTTCGTCAAAATAACAAAAATCGGTCTGTACCTTTATATGGGGGCTATACCTAAATGTGGACCTACATCCACTGACATTTTTTTCTATCTCTTTGCCTCGTTATAAATCCATGTTTAAAATTTGCGGTGCGGTAGCTCGATTAAAACTATTTTTGGCACTCCTTTCGATACAAGTGGTACCCCTGTGTGTAGGTGGCCAAATTACGGAGATATGGCAATAGTCGCCAATACATCCCATTTTTCCATTTTTTATCACGCTACAGGTCGCAATTTAAATCGGATCGTCACGAAATCTTGAGGGTTAATGGGGGTCCCATAGAAGAATAAGCCTATTGATTTTGGTTATGGTCGGATAATATTCAGGGATCGGAATGGGCACAAAACTTATGTGGACAAAAATACAAAGTTTTATTCTTATGCGAATATCTACGCTTTTAGTAGTTGAATTACAAAAGGAAAGCCCATGAAGAAAATAAGATTTCCTTTACATTGTTGCAAAGTAAGATGGCGTAGGTGGTCAAACAACGGAGATATCGCAAACATCGGTAATGCATCCAATTTTTCCATATTTTGTAATCACTCTACAAGTCGCAATTTTGATAGGATCGTCACGAAATCTTGGTGGTTAATAGGGCTCCCAGAAAGGAAAAAGCATATTGAGTTTGAAGATGGTTAGATAATGCTCAAGAATCGGAATGGGCAAAAAACTTATGTGGACAAAAATGCAAAGTTTTATTCTTATGCGAATATCTCCGCTTTTATTAGTCGAATTACAAAAGGAAAGCCGGTCACCTTTATTATGATGCAAAATAGGTTGGCACACATCCCACTTTCCCATTTTTATACCCTCCACCTTGCGACCCTACAAAGTATATATATTCTTTATCAGGGTAAAATTCTGAGTCGATCTGTGCACGTCCGTCCGTCCGTCCGTCTGTGGTAATCACTCTAGCATCCACAAAAATGGAGATAGGACACTGAAATTTTGGGAAAATGCGTCTTTTGTTTGCAGGCAGATCAAGTTCGATGATGGGCTATATCGGTCCACGTTTTGGTATAGCCCCCATATAACGCTACACCCCGATTTACGGCATTTTGACGTTTTTAGCTACATTTTCAGACCGATTTAGCTATAATTTGACATTTAAGGTTCTTAAGTGTCAATAAACTTATATAACAAAAGTTGTGGACATAGGTCCACGTTTTGGTATAGCCCCCATATAACGGTACACCCCGATTTACGGTATTTTGACGTTTTTAGCTACATTTTCAGACCGATTTAGCTATAATTTGACATTTAGGGTTCTTAAGTGCCAATAAATTTATATAAGAAAACTTGTGGACATAGGCCCACGTTTTGGTATAGCCCCCATATAACGGTACCCCCCGATTTACGGTGTTTTGAAGTTTTTAGCTACATTTTCAGATCGATGTAGCTATAATTTGACATTTAGGGTTCTTAAGTGTCAATAAACCTATATAACAAAAATTGTGGACATAGGTCCACGTTTTGGTATAGCCCCCATATAACGTTACCCCCCCAATTTACGGCATTTTGACGTTTTTAGCTACATGTTCAGACCGATGTAGCTATAATTTGACATTTAGGGTTCTTATGTGTCAATAAATTTATATAACAAAAGTTGTGGACATAGGTCCACGTTTTGGTATAGCCCCCATATAACGGTACGCCCTATTTACGGTATTTTGACGTTTTTAGCTACATTTTCAGACCGATTTAGCTATAATTTGACATTTAAGGTTCCTAAGTGCCAATAAACTTGTATAACGAAAGTTGTGGACATAGGTCCACGTTTTGGTATAGCCCCCATATAACGGTACCCCCCGATTTACGGTATTTTGATGTTTTTAGCTACATTTTCAGACCGATGTGGCTATAATTTGATATTTAGGGTTCTTAAATGTCAATAAACTTATATAACAAAACTTGTGGACATAGGTCCAAAGTTTTGGTATAGCCCCCAAATAACGGTCCCCCTCGATTTACGGTATTTTGACGTTTTTAGCTAAATTTTCAGACCGATTTAGCTATAAAATGACATTTAGGGTTCTTAAGTGTAAATAAACTTTTATAACAAAAGTTGTGGACATAGGTCCACGTTTTGGTATAGCCCCCATATAACGGTACCCCCGATTTACGACATTTTGACGTTTTTAGCTACATTTTCAGACCGATTTAGCTATAAGTTGACATTTAGGGTTCTTAAATGTCAATAAACTTATATAACTAGTGGACATAGGGCCATGTTTTTTGAATAGCCCCCATATAACGTTACAGCCTGATTTCAGGTATTTTGACGTTTTAAGTCACATTTCTAGACCAATTAGCTTTAATTTGATATTTAGGGTTCTTACTGACCAAAAAACTTATATCAAAAAAAATTATGAACATAGGTCCATGTTTTGGTATATCCCCATATAACGTTACCTCCCGATTTTCGGTATTTTGAGAATTTTACCTACAAGTTTTAACCGAATTATCTGTAATTTGAACATTTGACATTCGAAGTTGTTAGTGGTCACAACACCTCTCCATCAAAAATTGTCAACATAGGTCCATGTTCGGATATAGCTCCCATATAGCGGTACCTCCCAATTTTCAGTAATTTTGCAATTTTAGCTACAATTTTTAACCGAACTAACTGTAATTTGACATTTGAAGGTTGTAGTGGTCACCTCACATCTGCATCAACAATTTTCAACATAGCCCCAATATAACGATACTTCCCGATTTTCGGTACTTTGAGGATTTTACTTAAAATGTTTAACCGACCGTAGGTCTATGTTTTGGTATAGCCCCAAAACAAACCTCCCGATTTTCTGTACCTTAGCTTTATTTTTTGGACGAACTTTCTGTAATTTGAAATTTAAAAGCCAACAAAAATTCTGCACAAAAAATTGTTCATTTAAGTTTATATTTTCGTATAGCCCACATACCTCCGAACTAGCTGTTAATGACATTTTAAGTTCCCACGTTATGTACCGATTTTCGGTATTTTAAGGATTCTAGCTGCAATTTTAACCGAATTATGAGTTATTTGACATTAAAGGCTCCCATCAAAAACTGTCAACATAGGTCCATGTTTTATTATAACCCCTATATAACGGTACCTCCCAATTTCTAGCCCACCAAAAATTGTCAACATACATAGTTAGATATAGGCACCATAAAAAAGGGCCTCCCGAAGCATTTTATGTACATTATCTGACATTTTAATGTACCCACTTAAAGTTGGGGACAGGAATGAAAACTAATTATTCCATTTTAGTTCAGAATATTTTATGGTGGAGGGTATGAAAATTTCGGCCCGGCCGAACTTAACGCTTTTTTACTTGTTCTGTTTCAGTTGCACATATACCAAGGAGAGAGCTTGATAATGAAACTAATCCATCCGAGCTTTAAATTAATATAAAATGTGGCATTTATGGTAAAATATCAGAGTTATTGCAAAAGTTTGAAGTTTTTACTTTAATGACAAATACCTCTGCCTCTATTTGGTGTATTAAAGATATGTAAAATGCTAATCAAGAAGACCAGCAAAGATTTCAATCAGTACCACGTAGATGTCGACAGTAGTCAAATATAAAATGCAATATTAATTATTTTGGTTCAGTTCGCCTTAAGTCATTTAGTATAAAAGCCAGATGGTTGAAAACATTAGTATATCCCTAAAAGAAATGGTATGGTAGTGGTGTAGGGTATCACATAGTCGGCCCCGTCTCGACCACAGCCTTTGCTCACTTGTTAATTTTCTTATAGTAATTTTATTACTACAGAAATTATCACTTTCATACTTCTCGTTTAACGGTAAATTCAAATTTGGTATAAACAAACTTTGTTTTAGAAGTTTTGAAGTGTTTACTCTCTTATTATGAAGAAAAACATAAAACAGGAGGATGTCATTTTTTGGCCAAGAATTCAAAGCCATTGTCTCGTTGTGCCACGATACGTACTAAATTATTGTTGTCTGTCTCCCTCTCTTTCTCTCTTTAATCGTTAATCGTGTTTTATACAAAACCCATTTTACTAAAGCTCACACAATATATTCATGCATAATACTTAAAATCATACGTAAAACAGTTATCCATAAATCCGTTTATGTAAAGTGTACAATCTAGACAATTTCATAACAATATTTTTCCTAATTGGATTAAGTAGTCACTTATTGTTTTTAGTTGAGCGTTGCTACAATGGTCAGGGTGTTGCTATAGCAAAAAAAATCCTTTTATTTTCCTCTCTTTATTGCCACGCGTTGTTGTTTACGGACATAATGTGGAAAATAAATGTATAAATTAAACAAAACTTTTTGGAATAATATAATACAAGTAAAATTTGACTTTTTGGAATTTAGTTGATTAATTTTTTTTTTTGAGTTTTCATCTTTTGAGTATTTGTGAAGTAGGTGTTCTCTTTCTCAAAAATTTCAATTGAAAAATATGTCAAAGTGTGCAACAATAGTAATAAAAGTTTATTGAAGGTTAATTAATTTCGTAAAAATTAGAAGTTCGTATATTACCTAATTCACAGAGGGAAATGATGCCCAATGACGACGAATATGTTTTAATATTAATTTTCATTAATTTCTCCTTGAAGTCGAGTTCAATGTCCCATGATTTTTTGCAAGTGAGAAAGGAAAGCCGAAGGTTCGAACCAACACAACCACCATTATGTGATCGGTTTGGCTGTTGTTAGCGCCTCATCAGACATATCGGTTGTAGAGTGGATTCTCTGTCATCAAAATTTTTTTCAAATGCAATTTGTTTTTACTGTTGTCGATATTTGTCCACTCAATCTGTATGGCTTCTATGACAAACGCTTACCGCGGCATTGGGAACTTCTAAGTTTTGGCTCTGAACGCTAACACATCATGATAACACTTTTTTCTATGTTTTTCAAGGACTTACTTAGCTGGCCCATTACAGAACATTTGTTCTATAAGCCGAACTAAGAAAAGGTCTCCAATTCTCTCTATTTGTAGCTTCGCTCTCTAGAATACCACGCCTTTTCATCTCTTCTTCCACTTGTTTGCTCCATCGATTCCTTGGCCCACCAGTTCTACGTGTACCGACATGTGGGCCGTATTTATACGCCTTTTTAGCGGGTTCATCATAGCTCATTCTTATGCCATGTACAAGACAACACAATTGTCGTATCTCGATATGTTTATCTATACTGAATATACGACGTCGATATTCACCATCCACGCAGATTGGTCCTTAGATCTTTCGAAGAATTTTTCTCTCAAACACACCAAGCACTGCCTTGTCCGCTTGTGCAAGTACCCATGCTTCAAAACTATACATCATCAAGGGTAGTATCAGTGTTTTGTAAAGCGTTATTTTTGTTTGACGAGTTGTAGCTTTGTTTTTGAAGTGCTTACTTAAGCCAAAGTAGCATCTGTTGGCCAATACAATTCTTATTTTTATTTCACAACTGATGTTGTTTGTTGCGTTTACGGTGGTGGCGAGGTAGACGAAGTCTTTTACTACCTCAAAATTATAGAAGTCAACTTCAACAGTTGGTCCAAGCTCTATGGACGCATTGCGCATCGACACCATCAGCTTGGTCTTCTCGCCGTGTACCGCCAGACCCACTTTAGAAGATTCTCCTTTGATCTTCGCTAAGGTAATAATTACTTCTTTTACTGATCGTCCTATGATGTCTATATCGTCAGCATAAACTATTGGTGTAGATAGTGCCATTGGCTGTCTCGTTGTTTGAAACTTCTTTTTGTGTAAAACTGTTCGGGGAGGGTTCTTTCCTTTTTAACTGAAGATCGAGTGTGAGTTAAGGTCATTTTACAAAGCCGTATGAGCTTTGCGGGGATACCAAATTCAGACATGACTTGCAATACCTTTGAACGTAGGGGGCTGCTTTATAATCGACAAAAAGGTGGTAGGTGTGATCCGCATTTCTTGGGTCTTCTCTAGGGTAAATATCTGGCAATGGTGGACTTGCCAGGTCTAAAGCTGCATTGGTACGGTCTAATTATTTGGTTAACCATAGGCTTTAGTCGTTGGCACTATATCCCTGACACTATCTTATAGGCAAAAGGAAGAAGACTTATGCCGCCAATGTTAGAACATACAGCCTTCTCTCCTTTCTTGTGGATGGGACACAAGATGCTCAGGTTCCAATCGTCGGGTACGCGTTCTTCCTGCCAAATGGTGCTAACTAGCTGATGAATACACCTTATCAGGGTGTCGCCTCCGGTTTTGAACAGCTCGGCTGGTAAGCCATCGGCTCCTGCTGCCTTATTAATCTTCTGTCGGTTTATTGCTGTCTTTACGCCATCTTGGCCGGGTGGTATAGATTCAATACCAACTTCTGGGATTGGATCTGTGGTATCTTCGTCGTCTTGGCTACTAATGGATACCAACAGTTTTGAAAAGTGATCTTCCCATAACCATAGCACACTATCTGTATCAGTTACAAAATTACCTTGCTGGTCCCTACAGTAGAGCTGGCAAACTATCGATAGTTTGACTATCGTTTTGATTGCTGTCGCGAAACAAAGGCAACGTCGGGCACCGAAACATGTTGTTTGGGTTATCTGTCGCGAGTTATTTAAAAATTAATTGCTTCGCAGTCCGATATGAAGAAAGCTTTTCGACAACGATCAAAACGATAGTAAGACTATCGATAGTTTGCCAGCTCTACCCTACAGGAGAATCTGCCTGTACTAAAGCCATCAGTTTGATGTTTCACTCTTTGGTAGAATTTCGGACTTCATTTTGGCTCCAGTACATCTCTATTTTTTCAAATTCCCGCTTTTCCATCTCTCTTTTTTCCTGCGGAAAATACGTTTCTCCTCTCTACCAGGGCTTCGGAGTCGGAGTTGGAGTCTGGAGTCGGAGTCTAGCAAATTTTGCTGGAGTCGGAGCCGGAGTCGTGAAAAAAAGCTCGACTCCGACTCCGGGCAACAATCTGTTCTACATTTATCAAAACTTGTCAAATCAATTTAAATTGAAGATTAGATGAGAAGAGATCAAATGATTTTTCGATTAAGTCATGCATCTGGGATAAATTTGTCAATATATTTATGCTGAGGAATGAAAAATATTTAACAAATTGACGTTAAATTATGAGCATAGGATGGTGCATATATAAATTTCCAGAACTATTCAATCATTTCCAATTGTCAGTTCGGCTTAGTCATACTAAACCTTGGTTTAACTTGTATTCTTTTTGAGGTGGTAGACAAAAGACACTTTCCAACTAACTTGTCATTCCGTTTGAAACATATCGAAATATTCGTCGGGAACTTTGTAAAGTATAAAGATGTAAAATTGCTGGTATAGGTTTACGATTAAGTATAACGGCACGGCTCGATTTTATGTATTTCGAATGTGACAAAAGCATTACGTGGTGCAATCCGTAAAAAATAACTATGGTGAACTATAACTATGATGAAGAGTTATGTAGACAAAGGCCTACAAGTGTAAATCAAAATTCTTAACGGTTTGAAAAAAAATATCCCTTTTGACATAAAGGTTTCAAGTAACCTTAACCACGAAAGTGTATGTTAAGGGGCAATACGCTATTTTGGTCTTCTATCATGATGCGTTCCATAACTCAAAAAAATTACAAAGAGTGTTACCGGTCAGTAATTATGGTAATTTGGTATTTCGAGTCTAATTGGGTACATAAGTCAAATTCGGAAAATTGTAAATATACTCGTATGTTGGTGTTTAGGTAGAGAAACCTTGTAACGATACCGTCCGATTGCAGTTGCTTTGAAGGGGTTTGCTACATGTTCTGAAGTGTGAAGTATACTGAAGTGCTTGTTATTTTGTATTCCGTATTGTCAACGTAAAAAAAACGAACAACTATGTTTTGGTATCCTCCCAATGTAATGTATCTTGAAAGTTCAACCTGAAATGACTGTAATTTAAGTTGTGAATTGTATTTTATTTTTATTTTGGAGTCGACTCCGGAGTTGGAGTCGAGAAAAAAATTGGACTGGAGTCGGAGTCTGACCAAAAAAGGCTCGACTCCGAAGCTCTGCTCTCTACTTTTCTCCCAGTAGCAACACTCTCAGTAGCAGCACGACACTCCTGGTTAGACCATGGGTTCCTTAGTAGAATTCTCTGGAATCCAAGTGTGGATTTTGTGCCTGGTTGCATAGTGTAGCCAATGATTTGCCATTGTGCAGATATATTATCGGGACGAGGAGTGCTTTGATTAAGCAAATGGGTCAGTTGCGTTCAATATGCTGTGGCTATCTGTTGTGATTGTAGCTTACCGATGTCCAATTTGCGGGTTGTGTCTGTTCGTTTGTTTAATCTGGTACGCACCTATGCTGCAACCTTGTTGTCAGAGTCTATGTTGGCTCCTCGGAACGATCGCACATCCAACACGCACGATGAATGTCTTCTATCTATCACAACGCAATCAATTTGAGTTCTTCCTCTTTGATCTGGATACAGCTAAGTGCCCTTATTAATACCGAGATGCTTAAATCTGGTACTACCAATTTTGGTTAAAATCGCCGCTTTTCCAACTCCCATTTTTCCTGCGGAAAATACGTTTCTCCTCTCTCCGACAATTGGTAGGTTCCGTTCTAATGGAGCTATATGAAGGCGTAGACCCATAATGATGCCTCTCTTCCGGAATATTTTATACCCCCATCGAAGACTTCGTACAACATTTCATTCATTTTGGTTTGATTTAAGGCCACAACCTTCAAAATACTGAAAATCGGGAGGTACCTCTCAATGGGGTCTTAATGAAAATGTGGACCTTTACTGATAATTCTCCTCTCGAATATTTTATATACCCATTGACGACTAAATTTCAAATTACATACATTTCGATTCGATAATGACGCCGAAACCTTCACAATACCGAAAATCGGGAGATACTGTTCTACGGTACCGAAAATGTAAATAAAAACGTAAAAATACCTGAAATCGGGTGGCACTGTTACATGGAAGCTATACCGAAACGAAGACTTATATAGACAGTTTTTGTTGAAATGTTTTCTTACCTCTGGAAACACAAAATACCAAATTACAATCAATTCGCTGGTCAAATGGGACTAATTCCTTCAAAATTCCTTAAAGTGACGCGTCGCGTTGTATGGGGGCTACACTAAAAAGTGGACCTACATAAACAATTTTTACCAGAAATAAATACCAAAATATAATACCAAATTATAACCAATTCTATAGCCATATAGGTCTTATAATTTCAAAATTGCTTAAAGCGCCGACGCGTCACGCGCGTTTGTTCCCTACGGACCTATAATACATTTGACCGAAATTGGGTATACCTTCGGACGGACATGGCTATATCGACGTAGAGTTGCTCGATAGTGAAGAATACCTACTTTGTGGCATCAAACTTAATGGAGCCTCCATTATATGGTGGACGGTATAAAATAGGTGCAAGCGTACTTTCCTGTAAAGATAGACTTGATGGAACTTGATGTACGTTTGGAATACATTTTATGATTCGACTAAATTGATACCCACTTTGTAAATTTTCGTACTCATCAGTCATTTGAGTCGTTACCGGCAGGGTTATTTAGATCTTTTAGGACATTATTGTACCGTCATAGAACGGACCGGAAGCATAACCTGATGCAAAAAATTTCATGACGATCCGGGATGAGCTCCTAAACTGTAGTTGTAACAAAAATGGGGGGTACCCAAAGAGGTGAACCGATATAGTCCATATTCGAAGCTGATCTATGTTTGAAAGAAATTTTGCGATGTGCAAATTTTGAACCAAATCCATGTCTCCCTTTAATAGTTCTCCTGTGCACATCTTTGCCGCCAAAAGTTATCCTTCTGTCCTGCATATAACACACTTTAACATCCTCCTAATCTAATATGTGAGTGGAGTAATATTAAATTATTTTTTTATTTATCATTAATTTCACAGTAGCTTGTCTATTCAAAACTTTTAAACATATTTATTATTTCTTTCGTTACAGAACCGACCACGTCCAGCGACCACGTCCAGCTGAACCTTAACTTATTTGTGATCAAACCATGGGAATAGAAATGTCCCCCACAATAGAACCGAAATGTTTCTTCAAAAATTGTAAATACATGGTATGTTGTTATCATTGTTGGCCTTTTAATAAAATATTTATGTATTTTTGTAATTGAAGTTAACATAGATATGGGAACGAGAGCAACATGTTTCCAAAACGGAATGACCCTTTTAACCACTTTTCAAGTATGATCCCAGCAATGGCTTTGCATTTACAATGTTTGGATGAACCTATTTTTATCATGTCTGCTACTCCGAGAATAATTTGCAATACTACTGAATGTATTTAAATATTTATAAGTATTCAAGAGTTTCCTATTTTGCACCATATGTGTTAATTTGTTGTCCTTTTCTTAAGAAACAAGTAACAAAGTATCAGTCAGCTGTGCTGACGGAGATACACTGACGAAAACAAAAAAAAACAAGTAAAAAAGCATTAAGTTCGGCCGGGCCGAACTTTTCATACCCTCCACCATAAAATATTCATTCCTGTCCCCAACTTTAAGTGAGTACGTTAAAATGTCAGATAATGTACATAAAATGCTTCATTCGGGAGGCCCTTTTTTATGGTGCCTATATCTAACTGTTGACAATTTTTGGTGGGCTAGAAATTGGGAGGTACTGTTATATAGGGGTTATAATAAAACATGGGCCTATGTTGACAGTTTTTGATGGGAGCCTTTAATGTCAAATAACTCCTAATTCGGTTAAAAAATTTAGCTAGAATTCTCAAAATATCGAAAATTGGTACATAACGTGGGAACTTCAAATGTCCTTAACAGCTAGTTCGGAGGTATCTGGGCTATACGAAAATATGAACTTAAATGAACAATTTTTGTTGCAGAATTTTTGTTGACTTTTAAATTTCAAATTACAGAAAGTTCGTCCAAAAAATAAAGCTAAGGTACGGAAAATCGGGAGGTTTGTTTTGGGGCTATACAAAACCATGGACCTACGTTCGGTTAAACATTTTAAGTAAAATCCTCAAAGAACCGAAAATAGGGAAGTATCGTTATATTGGGGCTATGTTGAAAATTGTTGATGCAGATGTGTAGTGACCACTACAACCTTCAAATGTCAAATTACAGTTAGTTCTGTTAAAAATTGTAGCTAAAATTGCCAAATTACTGAAAATTGGGAGGTACCGTTACATGGGAGCTATATCCGAACATGGACCTATGTTGACAATTTTTGATGGAGAGGTGTTGTGATCACTAAGAACTTCAAATGTTAAATTACTGCTTGTTCGGTTTAATATTGTAGATAAAATCATCAAATTACTGAAAATCGGGAGGTACCGTTATATGGGGGCTTTCTTGACAATTTTTGGTGGAAAGGTGTGGTGACCACTAAGAATTTCAAATGTCAAATCTTCAAATTACAGATAATTCGGTTAAAACTTGTTGGTTCTTCTTCTTCTTCTTTATTTGCAAATCCGTATTCGGATATTAGCGATCATACAATGTTAATTATTACAGAGTTATTTAATTACATATTATAGAGTTAAAACATTTTATTCAATTATAGCTAGTTCTCTGTTTCTTGCGGCGCTTAAAAGGCTTATTTCATCTTGGTGTCCTGTCCATTCCTGAATGTTTTTCATCCATGTTATTTCTCGTCTTCCTCTTGGTCTGCGACCTTCAATTTTGGTTCTTATAACAGCTTGGAGGAGATTATATTTTCTATTTCGCATAATGTGTCCCAAATAAGCAGTTTTTCTCGTCTTTATAGTTCTGATAATTTGATTTTCGGTGTTCATTCGCCTCAGTACTTCATTATTTGAGATGTGATTGGTCCAGGATATCTTTAAGATCCGTCGGTATATCCAAATCTCAAACGAGTGCAGTCTTCTCTCGTCTGCTGCTTTTAATGTCCATGTTTCTGCCGAGTATAATAGTACTGACCATATGTAGCATTTTACAAATCGTTTTTTGTTTCCAGAGTTATGTCATGGCTCGTTAATATTTTTCTAAATTTATGAAAAGAGTTTCTTGCCATTTCAATTCGACATTTTATTTCTTTTGATGGATCCCAGTTTTCATTAATTTGAACTCCGAGATATTTGAATGTTGAGACTCTTTCTATTTGAGTACCATTGATGCTTAAAGGAGTGTTGGATTCGATGCCCCTTCTACTTATAATCATGAACTTTGTCTTTTTTATATTAATTTTTAAGGCATATGACGTACTGGCATGTTCAAGAGCATCTATTAGTTTTTGTAGTCCTGCGAGGCTGCTTGCAATTAGGGTGGTGTCGTCGGCATAACGTATATTGTTTATAATTGTGTTGTTTATTCTTATTCCGATGTTTTTCGCACATATTGAATCCTCAAATATTTTTTGGGAGTATAAATTAAACAGAAGGGGCGATAGTACGCAACCCTGCCTTACACCTTTCGAGATTGGAACATTTCCAGTGAGTTCACCATCCACTTGAATGTTTGCTGTCTGTTGCCAGTATAGGTTTTTGATGCATTTTATATCGCTATCCTCTAACCCAATTGAAATCAAAATTTCCATCAATTTGTCATGATTGACCGTATCGAATGCCTTCTCGTAGTCGACAAAACATATATATACATCCTTTTGTACATCGCGGCAATTTTGTATAAGTACATTCAAGCTAAGTAGGGCCTCTTGAGTTCCCATGCCTTCCTTGAAGCCAAATTGCGATTTTCCCATGTGTGCTTCACATATTGGGTATGTGCGCCTATGTATTATCTTTAAGAATATTTTAAGGGCATGACTCATAAGACTTATTAATGGGAATCATAATAAAAGTAGATTTCAGCCAATCTTGAGGGTATTGTCCTGTTTCATAAATTTGGTTGAATAATTTCAACAATAGTTGTTTATTTCTTCCATCTAGTAATTTAAATAATTCAGATGGGACTTCATCCGGCCCGGTAGCTTTGTTGTTTTTCATTGAATTTATGGCCACATCTAATTCGCTTCCTGTAATGCGTCTTCCTCTAAAATTGGTTCCTCTATCTGTGTTATGAATTTCTGTTCTTGTGGTATCTGTGAACAGACTTCTAATATATTTTTCCAAGTGTTTCTTCTTCTCTGAAGTTTCGTATATGGCTGTATTATTCTCGTCGAAAATAAATGCAGATGATCTTTTTGAATATATTCCAGATGCCTCTTTTAACTTTTTGTGGAGATTGAAGTCGTCATGTAGGATTTGGAGTCTTTCAATTTCCTGGCACTGTTTATTTAATTGCTCATTTTTTGCGGCCCGAATTGCAACTTTTATTTCTTGGTTAATTTCCCAATATTTTTCATAATTTGAGTTCTTATATTGACTCCTTTCTATGCGAAGTGCGCGTATCTCGTCCGTCATCCATGTGTCTTCTCTTTTAGCTGTTGTGGTTCCAAGGATATTGTTGGTTATGATATTCACGGAGTTTTTTACATTGTTCCATAGATTTTCGACATCTTCTCCATCAATATTGCATAGTTCTGCATTAAGGTGATCTTTCATGGATTGTTTAGTGGAAGGATCATTTAATTTTTGAATATTAATTCTTCGCTTTGGTGTTTTCTTTCGGATGGTAGTTAGCTTTATCTGTAGTTTGCACAACAGAAGATTATGGTCCGAGGGAACATCTGCTCCTGGGTACGTAGAGCATTTATTTATGCAGGAGGAATATCGCTTATTTATTAAAATGTAGTCGATTTGGTTTCTAACAATATTTCTGTTATTGTCTTGCGGCGATTTCCAGGTGTAAAGCCGTCTTGGGTGGAGGCGAAACATAGTATTCCCAATCTTAAAACGGTGTTCTTGACAAAATTGTATCAGTCGTTCTCCTCTTTCATTCCGATGTCCTAGGCCAAATTTTCCTGTGATTCCTGTTGTTTCTTCTTGCCCAACTTTAGCATTAAAATCTCCTTGGATTATGGTAATGTCGTGTGGTTTTGTCATCTTTAATAAATCTTCAACGTCGCAATAAAACTGTTCCAATTCGTCGTTATCGCTATCGCATGTTGGCGCATATACTTGAATTATGTTCATGTTTATAGGTTTTGCTGATATTTTTACCATCATCGCCCTATCAGAAATTGGAACATATCCAGCAACACAGGCCGCTATGTTGCTTTTTACTATTATAGCGACACCCTTTCTGTGAATTCCTTCTCTGTTTCCGGAATGGTAAATTTTTGCGTTCTGGGAAACAAATTCCGCATCCTCCGTCCACCACGTTTCACTGATACCCAGGATGTCAATTTGTAGTCTTTCCATTTCGCTTATGGTGTTGTCTAGTTTCCCAAGCTCATAAAGGCTTCTCACATTCCAGGTTCCTATCTTAATTTTGGTTTTGGTTTTACCTCCGGGGATTCTTAGCACCCTCTGATTGCCGGAAACTGAGGGCCGTAGGTTATTTTGTGTGTTCATTGTAATTGTATGATTTTCTAGGACTTATATACTTCAGTGGTTTGCCGGGGCCTTCTGAAGGGTTTAGAGTATTCCGTCTCCATATTCAGCCGCTCCTCCTGGAGTTCAGACGCTGTTTGCTGCCGCCAATCCTTTGGTCAGACGCTGCCGTTTTCCATTTTTTTCTTTTGGTTCGCCCCGCATATTTTATTTCTGCGGTACCCGCCATATCTGATGAGCATTCCCCTATCCACCACCTGGGGAGGCGTCCGATGGCAGAGGAAAAAAGGGAAAAAAAATAACTCCGCACGGAAACTTGTTGGTTAAAATCTCAAAATACTTGAAATCGGGCGGTAACGTTATATGGGGGCTATTCCAAAACATGGACCTATGTCCACTAGTTATATAAGTTTATTGACATTTAAGAACCCTAAATGTCAATTGATAGCTAAATCGGTCTGAAAATGTAGATAAAAACGTCAAAATGCCGTAAATCGGGGGTACCGTTATATGGGGGCTATACCAAAACGTGGACCTATGTCCACAAGTTTTGTTATATATGTTTGTTGACACTTAAGAACCCTAAATTTCAAATTATAGCTAAATCGGTCTGAAAATGTAGCTAAACCCGTCAAAATACCGTAAATCGGGGGGTACCGTTATATGGGGGCTATACCAAAACGTGGACCTATGTCCACAAGTTTTGTTATATATGTTTGTTGACACTTAAGAACCCTAAACGTCAAATTATAGCTAAATCGGTCTGAAAATGAAAGAACCCCAAATGTCAAATTATATCTACATCGGTCTGAAAATGTAGCTAAAAACGTCAAAATACCGCAAATCGGGGGGTACCGTTATATGGGGGCTATACCAAAACGTGGACCTATGTCCACAACTTCTAATTTATAAGTTTATTAACACTTAAGAACCCTAAATGTCAAATTATAGCTACATCGGTCTGATAATGTAGCTAAAAACGTCAAAATACCGTATATCGGGGGGTACCGTTATATGGGGGCTAGACCAAAACGTGGACCTATGTCCACAACTTTTGTTATATAAGTTTATTGATACTTAAGAACCCTAAATTTCAAATTATAGCTAAATCGGTCTAAAAATGTAGCTAAAAACGTCAAAATACCGCAAATCGGGGGACCAAAACGTGGACCGATATAGCCCATCATCGAACTTGACCTGCCTGCAAACAAAAGACGCATTTTCTCAAAATTTCAGCGTCCTATCTCTATTTTTGTGGATGCTAGAGTGATTACCACAGACGGACGGACGGACGGACGGACGGACGTGCTCAGATCGACTTAGAATTTTACACTGATCAAGAATATATATACTTTATAGGGTCGCAAATGAGTATTTCAATGCGTTACAAACGGAAAAACAAACTTAATATACCCTCCATACTATGGTGGAGGGTATAAAAAAAATCGCCGGAGGGATTTTCAAATAAATCGCGGTCAAAGTTCACATTTTTAGCGGTTTTTTGGATTGTAGCAGTGAAAGTTCTCTACAAGATTGACCTCAATGTTATTTCTGTAGATTTTACCATTTTTGAGATATAGAAGTTCAGAAGCGCTTAGTAGAAACTTATGACCGTTGCCCTGGCCATGACAATAAAATTATTCTAGGCGATTTTAATGCCAAAATTGGAAAGACGAATATCTTTGGCCCAACTGTTGGGAAATTCAATCTCCACAGTGAAAAATCTGACAATGGCATGAGGCTAATATACTTTGCAGCAGCAAAAAACATGATAGTTAGCAGTACCAGATTTAAGCATCTCGATATTCATAAGGGCACCAGGCTGTCTCCAGATCAAAGAACAAGTAATTGATCATGTTGTGATAGATGGATGACTTTCATCTGGCATGTTGAATGTACGATCGTTCCGAGGAGCAACCATAGATTTGGACCACTACCTTGTTGCAGCAAAGGCACGTTCGAACAGATACAACGCGAAAGTTGGACATCGGTAGGCTGCAAACAGAAAATATATAGTCACAGCATATCCCACTATTGCTTAATGAAAGCACTCCTCGTCCCGATAACAAATCATCACAATGGCAAAACATTGTCTACTCAATGCAAACAGTCCCAAAAACCAAACTTGGATACCAGAGACCACCACCAAGAAATTCATGGTATGACCAGGAGCGTCAAGACACAAATGCGGCATATAGGGCTACTCTACAATCAGTAGCAATGCGTAGTGCACGAGAGAAGTATCAAAGTAAGAAGATATAAATGGAAAGGCTCGAGATGTATAGGAGCCAAAATGAAGTCCGAAAGTTATATCAAAGAGTGACACATCAAACAGATGGATTTGGTATAGACAAGGTAGATACCAGCAAGGTAATTTGGTAACTGATACAGACAGTGTGCTCATGATATGAAACGAACATTTTTGCAAACTGTTGGTATCCTATAGTAGCGTTGACGGCGCTGATACCACAGATCCACTCCCAGAAGATGGTATTCAATGTATACCGCCCCCCAAGATGAGGTAAAGACATCACTAAACCGGCTGAAGAATAATTAGGCAGCAGGAGCCGATGGCTTACCAGCCGAGCTGTTCAAAACCGGAGGCGACACGCTGATAAGGTGTATTCATCGGGTAGTTAGCACGATCCGGCAGGAAGAATGAGTACCCGACGATTAGAACCAGAGCATCCTGTGCCCTGTCCACAAGAAAGGAGATAAGACTGTATGATCTAACTATAGGGGCATAAGTTTTCTTCCTATTGCCTACAAAATAGTGTCAGGGATATTGTGCGAACGACTAAAGCCTATTGTCAACGAAATAATTGGACCGTACCATTGCGGCTTTAGACCTGCCAAGTCCACCCTTGACCAGATATTTACCCTGCGGCAAATCCTAAAGAAGACCCAAGAGATGCAGATCGACACATACAACCTTTTTGTCGATTATAAAGTAGCCTTCGACAGCCCCCTACGTTCAAAAGTATTTCAAGACATGTCTGAATTTGGTATCCCTGCAAAGCTCATTCGGATTTGTAGAATGACAATTTCAGCCATTTCGGTGGATTATTGAGGACACAACCTTCAAAATACCGAAAATCAGGGAGGACCCAAGAGATGCAGATCGACACCCACCACCTTTTTGTCGATTATAAAGCAGCCTTCGACAGCCCCCCTACGTTCAAAAGTATTTCAAGTCATGTCTGAATTTGGTATCCCTGCAAAGCTCATTCGGATTTGTTGAATGACAATTTCAGCCATTTCGGTGGAATATTGAGGACACAACCTTCAAAATACCGTAAATCAGGATGTACCGTTCTGTGGGACCATATGAAAGCGTGGACATACATATATCAACATATTTAGATGGGAAAAATGAATACCTCAACGAAGACTAAATACCAAATTTCAGCCTTTCGATGGATTATGAAGGCCATAACCTTCAAAACGCCGAAAATCGGGATGTACCGTAACAAATTTCAGCCATTTCGGAGAAATATTGAGGCCACAACCACAATACAGAAAATCGGGAGGTACATGTACCCGTATCGGGAGGTATAGGGGCTTTATGAAGGAGTGGACCTACACCGACAAATTTCATATGTAAAGTTTTATAGCCTAAATACCAAATTTCAGCCATTTCGGTGGAAGACTGAGCCTACAACCTTCAAAATTCCGCAAATCGGGAGCTACCGTTCTATGGGGGCTTTATAAAGGCATGGACCTATACCAACAAAATTCTGAGGAAAAAAATTTCAACAATTTTGGTGTGATAATGAAGCTAAAGCCTTCAAAATACCAAAAATCGGGTGGTACCGTTCTATGGGGCCTGTATCAAAACGTGGACCAATATAGCCCATTTGCAATACCATACATCCTAGGAGCAATAGAAACTTCCATACTGAATTACAAAGCTCTGTCTTAAAAATTGCGTGTTGTATCGTGATTTCACCAGACGAGCGGACAAACGGAAATGGTTTTAATGACTTCGATTTTTTTTTACCCTGATTAAGAATATATATACTTTATAGGGTCTCCGATGAATATTTCGATGTGTTACAAACGGAATGACAAATTTAATTATACCCTCCATATTATGGTGGAGGGTACAAGAATAAAACAATGCTGAGTAATTATTTAATTTTGAATGCCAATGTGCGGAAAGAAAGTTTATCGAAAATATTCAATGATGATATGGAACATAAAATTGTGTGTTAGAAAGAAGTGAAACCCGGAAATATTGTCCATTGTATATGTATTTCTTCTGCCGATAGTGTGGTTGCACATGGTCAAAGAATCACCTGATACACGAGGTCTCATCTTTTAACACTCTCTTATGTGGACTGATCCTACCTAAAAGACAGATATTCCTCCTAACCGTAGTACGCCTGTCTTGTCTAGAATTATCATCATTATCAAACTGTGATGGCAACCCGACAAAACATTAGTTTGAACAGCTTTTAATAAATGCAAGTGGAATCTTAGACAAAGTTAAAGTAGAACAAGCAACAACAACAACAACATCCTTTACTACTTTCATCATAACTTGTTCATCACATAACAAATAACGGAATTTTTCATAAAAGTTATCAGAAGTAACAACAGCAGCAACAACAACAACAATAACCTAAATAAATAAATGAATGAGTGAAAAAGTAGGAACAAACAACAGAAACGTGTCCTTAATATTATCCCTGGGAACAACGTGCCTGAGCATATTTATTAGGCTATCAAAGAGGAAACTAAGCTAATGGAAATTAAAGAGCTGTTCGATTGAAGAATTTATAAATTTGTATGCTTGTTATATTACAGGAAGTTAAAAGTAAATCCCATCCTATAATTTATGAAAATTGGTTTCACATTAGCAGTCGATAAACAACAAAATATGAAGAAAAAATTGATATTCGTATGTAGGCCTTTGATTTCTTTTAAATTTGCAGAGGCTTATTCTCGACGACAGACATCAAGTGTTGTCCGTGCACGTCTGTAGTAGTATGAATAATAAAATAAGTTAATGACATTTAATTACTTCGATAGCCCTTACAAAAGTTTGCAGGTTTAACAAGAAAAAATATCGTACAATATCAGGAACCTATGACTTATCCTTATGACGTTATTTTATATTATGTTACTTAAATACGTAATTTTACAAAGTCTGCGTTATCAATATTTTCACTTTATATATTCACCATAGATATTCCAAAAACAGTTTGGATCGAAAAACATTGGATTAAGAAAAACACCAATAAAATATATATTGTGACTGCAGATAACGAAAATGTGAATAAAAACGGTAAAATATGGTCCTAAATCATATATAAAAAGCGAAAGCTTCTGGAGATGTTAAATATTATAGCTACAAATTTCTTTTGTTAAGAGACTAATAATGAAATTTGATTTAGAACATTTCTTCTCTTGACATAATTCCCAAAAAGTGAAGTATTTTTGGAGATTTTGACTCAGTATGGAATAAATTTTAATTAACAGTCTAAAAGTTTAACAAATAATTTCTACCTATAATATCTAATTTTGTTACGTCATTTTCTTAACGAAGTATTTTACTTAGATATCTAGTTTGTTCTGAGACTTACAGTGAAATTTTTTGTAGAATATTTCTTCTTTTAACACCTTTCTTCTAAAACTAAATTTCATGTTACTTTCATGCATCAACTCGAAAAAAGAACAACAAAAATTTATTCAAAACATATTTGGGTGTTTTGTTGGCAAATTTGATGTATATATTTTCTTGATATATATTGTAAATACATATTTCATTTATTCGGCCACTTATATTGACATTTGATGGAGATTATTTTTGTCTTTGACGTCTTCTATCTAGAACGAAGTTTTGTGGGACAAATCTAAATAAACTCAGATAAAGTACAACATAAATCCTAAAACGTGATTTTACTTTTGCAGATTCCTGGCGTTAAGGTACGATTTAGAGTTTTTGTGTATTCGGGGACCTATAGTAGAATTGTACGACACATAATTATGTAGAATATTTTGAACTGATACGATCACATTTTAAAGGAGTTTTTAAACGTTTTTGAAAAAAGAGACCAAAAAGACCCGTTTAGTGACTCGCATGAGGGTTAATTTTTTTAAAAAAAAAGGTACCCTGCATTGTTGTCAGTAATATTGCCAAAGACACAAGGAATCTGCTGTCGAATATTTCAAAACCTGTAGAAATGGGCGGAACTTGCCACGCCTATTTAGGTTACTTCCCGACGTAAACTTTCAAAACGCCGATACACGTGTCTTCTTTTTTTTCGGGTTTCTTTCATAATCTGGCCGAATTATCTTGTAATTATTTTTTGTGTTGTACAGTGTAATTATAAACTCCTTCCTGCCCACTTTAATTCAGGACATGTTGCTATTTCCATTTTACACATTTGGGCAAATATCAAATATAATTGATTGCCCAAAAGTCTAAAATTTATGCTAATTATTTTAATTAATAACTAATTAAAAGTTTGAAGATGTCCAACATTAACACCTTTCTTTTGTCTTTTCGATAACATTTACAATAGTCACGAAACACAAGCCCTATACAAAGTTATGTTGGCACACTTATTATCATTATTTTCGTGTTTGTTATTCATGACTACATAGGGATTTCTTAAAACTCGTTAGCATTTTAATATCAAAGAAATAAAGCGACAGCATTTTTAAGTAAACTTCTTCATCCCGACTGCCGCTAAGGAAGCAAATTGTTTACAGCGAATTTTAAATAAGAAATTACAAATTGTGTTGTTGATGTTTTTGTGGTTGTTTTAGTTAATGCAAATCTTAACTTTGTAGAGATAATAACTTTGAGAGGAAAATTCCGAAAACACCCTTAAAGAATTTAATCTCTGGAAAAGTTTATTAAGCTCTTATACAATAATATTCGACGGATTCAAACTTATTTCAAATAGAGAAATATTCACATCCATTACGGGTGTAAGACAGATTTGCCTGTTTTGAAGTGATGTTTTTGGATGGAATAATAGAGCTAAATAGAAAGAAATATTCATACATTTTATGAATGGTGTTTAAATAGTGTTGCCAACGACTAGTCTCATGCATATTACTAACGCAGTTCCTATGCAAATATAATTGTTTCGTTTGAAAAAGATTTACAAAGCAATTTTATTGAGTTTTGTTATACACTCAGTCTTTAGGCCACAGGAGGTATATATAGGGATATCTGAGAGACTTTTGCAAAAAGTGGTTTTTGATTTTTTTATGCTTTTTGTTACTTCATTTTAGTCGATATCCGTGGAATAACCTCGGGAATGTTTATATATCTTGGTTTGTAATCTTATGAAGTATCTTTCAACAAAAAGTTTGGATTCGATAACGTACCGTTATAATTTTTTTTTTTAATTTTCTTTCAAAAAGCCCAAAATTTGTACGGTTTAAAGTGTTTCATCGGATTAGCACATCTATATGTATATATAAAAGAGCAGTGAGGTGAAGTATTCACTGACTGACTGACTAATTCATCAGCGCCCAGACGAAACCGCTGAAGCTAGAAAGTTGAAATTTTGGGTGTAGGTTGCTGTTGGTGTGTAGGGGTGAGATAAGGCTGGGTTTTTGGAAATTCGACCTTGAAGTGTACGAAAAGTACTAAAAGGTACTAAATAAGGTACCCTTTGTATTAAGCAAACGGGAAGAGCTAGAATTCTGCAATTTTGCATGAGGGTCACTGATGGAAAGTTAGAAAGATGTACCAAAGGGTTTTTGGAAATTCGACGTCTAAGTGTACTAAAAGTTACCAAATTTAGTACCAATTGTATATTTTGATCGGATATAGCTAGAATCTTGAAATTTGGTATGGAAAACAAGGTTGGAAAGTGTTGTTTAAAAACGGAAATGGTTTGGGAAATACGCACTCGTACGAAAAGTACTAAATGGTACTAAATTTAGTACAATTTGTATTTGGGTGAACGGATAGAGCTGGAAACCTGAAATTTGGAATTCAGACTACTGTTGAAAAGAAATGTGGTTAGTTTTGGAAAATCGTACTAATGTGTACGAAAAGTACTAAATGGTACTAAATATGGTACCCTTTGTATCAGGCAAACGGTAAGAGCTAGAATTCTGAAATTTGGAATGAGGGTAACTGATGGAGACCTAGAAAGGTGTACCAAAGGGTTTTTGGAAATTCGAACTACCAGTGTACGAAAGGTACTAAAATTTACTAAATTTAGTACCAATAGTATATTTTGAATGGATACAGCTAGAATCTTGAAATTTGGTATGGGAATCAAGGTTGGGTGGTGGTGTTGATATAAGGAAATGGTTTAGGAAATTCGTACTTATGTGTACGAATGGTACTAAATGGTACTAAATTTAGTACAACTGGAAACCTGAAATTTGGAATTAAGATTACTCTTAGATTGTAGCATTAAGGTAGTTTCGGAAAATCGTACTTATGAGTACGAAAAGTACTAAATGGTACTAAGCTGGGTACAATTTGATTTGGGTGGACAGAGACAGGTGGAATACTGAAATTTGGAATTAAGATTATTGTTGGATTGTAGGATAAATTAAGTTTTAGACATTAGTACTTATGGGTACGAAAAGTACTAAATGGTACTAAATTTGGCACAATTTGGATTTGGGTGAACGGAGACACGTGGAATGCAGAAATTTGGAATTAAGATTACTGTTGGATTGTAGGATAGAGGATGTTTTGGATAATTGTACTTACGGGTACTAAAAATACTAAATGGTACTAAATTTAGAACAACTTGGATTTGAGTGAAAGGATAGAGTAGGATCCCTAAAATTTGGGATCAGGTTACTGTTGGAGTGTAGGATTAAAATATGGTGGTTTGGGAACTCATACTAATGTGTACTAAATACTACTAAATTTAGTAAAAAGTGGATTTGGGCGAACGGATAGAGCTGGAATTCTGAAATTTGGAGTTGGGGTCATTGATGAAGAATAACAAAGAATTACCGTAGGGTTTTTGGAAATTCAAACTATAAGTGTGCGAAAGGTACTAAATTTAGTACAATTTGGATTTGGATGAACGTTTAGCTGGAGCCGTGAAATTTGTAATAAGGATCATTCCTGAAGAGTAACAAGGATGGACCAAAGGTCGAAAAGTACTAAATTTAGTACAATTTGGGTTTGGGTGAACGGGTAGAGCTGGAGTCCTGAATTTTAAATGAGGGCCTCTGATGGAGAGAAACTACGATAGACCAAAAGTCGAAAGTACTAAATGGTACTAAATGTTGTACAATTTGGATTTGGGTGATCGGATAGAGGTGGAATCCTGAAACTTGGAATGCGCTCAGTGATGAAAAGTAACAAAGATGGGCCAAAGGTCGAAAAGTACTAAATTTAGTACAATTTGGATTTGGGTGACAGAATAGAGCTGGAATCCTGAAATTTGGAACGAGGGTCACTGATGAAGATTAACAAAGATGGACCAAAGTCGAAAATTACTAAATATTACTAAATTTAGTACAATTTGGATTTGGGTTAACGGATAGAGCTGGAATCCTGTCATTTGGAAA
This sequence comes from Musca autumnalis, assembly GCF_047663935.1. NCBI lineage: Eukaryota > Metazoa > Arthropoda > Insecta > Diptera > Muscidae > Musca > Musca autumnalis. Next base: position 74,255,454 of record NW_027411977.1, on the reverse strand, counting down.
GAGGGTCTCTGATGAAGAGCAACAAATATGTTTTTGTACATTCAAACCATAAGTTTACGAAAAGTACTAAATTTAGGACATATTGAATTTGAGCTGGAATCCTGAAGTTTGGAAGGAGGGTTACTAATGAAGAGTAAGAAAGATGTTCCAAAGGATTTTTGGCAATTCGAATCATAAGTTTACGAAGTGTATTATATGGTACAAAATTTAGTAAAATTTGATTTTGAGAGAACGGATGGAGTTGTTAGTAGTTTTTGATTTTTATTTATACGAGAAGTTCTAAATAGTTCAATAATTTGTTAAAGTGCGATTGGGATGTACTCGTAGTTGGGATATAAATATGTTCTTTTTTGAGACTTGAACCTATGTTTGGAAAAGTATTACATTTGGTACCACTTTGGTATTGTATAAACGGATTGGATTTGAATTCCAAATTTTTGTATAAGGGTCAATGTTTTTGTTTAAATAAGGAGTTTTTAAATGAGTACAAAATCTGAAATTATGTAAGGACGTCGCTGAGATAAAGTCCTGAGTGTGAAAAGTGAATATTGTTCCATTGATTTTATGTTCACCGAAGGCGGTTTCTAAATAATGTACTGAAATCAAGTAGTCAAACGTGAAGTATCTTTTCAACAAAAAGTTTTTTTTGTTTTAAACGTTTTAGGAAGTTAATTCAAGGACCACGTCTATGCGACAATTTTATGTTGTCAGGGGGAACAAAGTGGCCAAAAAATGCATAAAAATTACAGTCATTTAGGTATATGTCAAGGCATGGACATTAAGCAAATTTTTTTAAACAAGTTTTCAAAACTTTCATTGTGCAAATTCCGAAAGTACAGCTACTTCGCATGCAAAATATGCATAAAATCTTCAAAATGCTCTAAATCATCAAAATGTCCGTCCTAATAAATGTGAGAGAATTCAAGGTCAAAATTTAAAACATAAACGTAGAATTAGACGTGACATAACCATAAAGTCATAAGGCCATATCAATCAGCTGATTCAACCAAACCTATGGAAATCAATGTATTCGATTAGTAGTAACATAACATATTGCCATAGACATAACCATAAGAAACCAATTGGGTTTTGGTTTTCTATGGTTATGGCGTTATGGCTATGTCACGTCTAATTCTACCTTAAAAATGGGACACTATAGGTATGTTATATTTCTAAAATTCCCAAAGTCGATATGTAGATATAGAAAACGTGGATTTCTATGGCCATTTTGAATACCGAAAATTTTACGGGCCTATTCGCGTTCGAAACCGCTGAAAGTAGAACCTTGAACTTTGAATGTACGCTATTGTTGTGAAAGGTTAAGATAAAATTTCCATTTTGAAATATTTTTTTCATATAAAATATTATTTATTTATATTTTATTCCCTTTCCGCATACGAAGTAGCGGGTATTTGCTAGTTCTTTAATAACTTGAGTAAAAATGCAAATTTTGAATGCTTCTGTTACGATTCTCTAAAACTGGAACAAATAAAAGCTATTTTAAGTTTAAAACGCTAAAATTGGTTGAACTCTGACTTTAATACCAGGGAAATAAGACCTTATGAAAGCTGTGGATTTTAATTGTCTATAATACGTTAAAAATTTGGCATATGTTGGCAGTTTCTTGTCAGATTTATAAAGATTTAATGAAAAATGAATTATAGAACACAAATGGTGCAAATTAAACTTGAGCTTCTACTGAAATTTGGGTACATTTCTTCCTGAAACTTCAAATTCCTATGAACCCTATTACATAATAGGGTTCAGTGTTGGCCTTAAGATAATTTAACCGTTAAAATATTAGGCGATTTTTAGTGCTCTAGGTCTGAGCCAATATACTATAAAGAAAAAAACACATCCTTCCTATACACAGAAAGAAAATAGTTTGAATTTAAATTTTTGCGATTGGCCCCTAGTGTCAGTTCTGTTTTGACATTTGTGTAGTAAACACATGCGAAATACACGTTGATAAACAATGTTACGCTACACTGCTCCAGAACGCGGAATATTGGTGACTATTTATTTGACCAATAATCGGTCGGTGACTTTGGCACAACGTGAATTTCGTCGCAGACGTTTGGCCGCTCGCTTCGAAGAGACTGGCACAACACGAGATGCTGCCAGGCATGTCAGACCCGGAGTATCCGTTCTGCAGAGAATATTGCTGCGGTAGCCGAGGATGTCACGGAAGCGCCTTCGCCATAGACCAGACGACGTGCCACGCAAATGGGTATCAGTTGACGGTCTTTACAGCGAATTTTGGTACGATATTTGAAGATGTTTCCGTACAAAGTCCAGACGGTGCATCAGCTGTTAAACGCTGACCACCAATTGCGTCTAACATACGATCAATCCATCCTTAATCACCACCAAGAGGAAGAAGATTTTCCATCAAAAATAATCATGAGTGATGAGGCGCTCCAGACATCTTTTTGTGGGGCTTTTTGAAGTCGCGGGTTTATGTCAACAAGCCTCAGACTCTTTCAGCTCTTAAAGACAATATACGCCTAAAATGTTAGGACCTATCGCCGGAAGTTTTGGCCAAAGTGATGTAAAATGCCATAAAAAGGGCTCAAATGATAATAAACTGTGGCGGCGACCGTTTATCTGACAACATATTCGCGACCAAATAGAAATAATCCACAAGAAAAATCAAAGTTTTTCATTTTTTTTAATTACAGCCAAAAAACTTCGGAAGACTACTTTTGCGCCACCTTGTAATATTCATTATAGCTGCCTCAAAAAATTCAACCTATTTTCTTTCTGTGTACAGGAAGAATCTGATATTTTAATGATCAACTTATCTTAATACAAAAATTGTACCCCATTATGCAATAGGGTTCATAGGAATTTGAAGTTTCAGAAAGAAATGTACCCAAATTTCAGTAGAAGCTCAAGTTTATTTTGCACCATTTGCCTTCTATCATTCATTTTTCATTAAATCTTTATAAACCTGACAAGAAACTGCCAACATATGCCAAATTTTTAACGTGTTATAGACAATTAAAATCCACAGCTTTCATAAGGTCTTATTTCCCTGGTATTAAAGTCAGAGTTCAACCAATTTTAGCGTTTTAAACTTAAAATAGCTTTTATTTGTAACAGAAGCATTCAAAATTTGCATTTTTACTCAAGTTATTAAAGAATGTGCTATTCCGATGAAACACTTTAAACCGTACAAATTTTGGGCTTTTTGAAAGAAAATTAAAAAAAATTATAACGTTACGTTATCGAATCCAAACTTTTTGCTGAAAGATACTTCATAATATTACAAACCAAGATATATAAACATTCCCGAGGTTATTCCACGGATATCGACTAAAATGAAGTAACAAAATGTAATTTGAAATGTGGTATTGACATGAAACGGAGTGTACATAGAATCACTTTCTGTTTCGATTGACGTTATTCAGCCTCGAAATGTTCTGCAAAAATGTCTCTCAGAAAATTTTAGATACGGCCTTTATTGACAACTAATCGATTTTGCCTCGTCTTTGGCTCAGAAAAATACTATATTTTGTTTTTTTTTTTTGTATATTCGTTTTTTATTAGTTGTTTAAAAATACAGAATATTCAAAAACATAATAAAAAATAATTTAAAAAAATTAAGTTTCAGTGTTTTATTTAGAAATGCACTTAAAACTAAAAAATAATTTGTTGCGTAGCCTCAATAAATATATTCTTTCTCATGATAGAATCTCTCAAATAAAACGCTTGCATTTAAATTATGAATGGTGGCAAAATTAAACGGCAAGCGTTTTATTTGAGAGATTCTATCATGAGAAAGAATATATTTATTGAGGCTAAGCGACAAATTATTTTTTAGTTTTAAGTGCATTTCTAAATAAAACACTGAAACTTAATTTTTTTTTAATTATTTTTTATTTTTAACTTTTTAGTAAATACATTTTTTGACCACTGAGAACCCCAAATGCCGAATTACAGTCCATTTGAGCAGAAAATGTAGATTAAAATGCTTGAAATTGGGTGGTACCGCTATATGGAGGCTATATTAAACCTTGACCTACGTCCACAATTTTTAGTGGGGAAGTTCCTGGACTATTGAGAACTCCAACTGCCAAGTTACAGCAAATTCGGACTAAAAATGAAGACAAAATCCTCAAAATACCAGAAGTCGGGTGGTACCGTAATATGGGGGCTATAGGAAAAAATGGACCCACATTGGTTTTGGTTTCATATTCATGTATTGTCATCTTAATCTGAAAAATGTGCAAAGTTTTAGTTCGATTGGTCAACTGCAACCGTGCTAAAAATCAGTTACCAGATTTTAAAAGGGGGTCAAGTTAGACAGCGTAAAAACACTGTAAGAATGGACCAATATTAGTTTTGATTTCATATTCATGTATTGTCATCCAAATCTGAAAAGTGTGCAAAGTTTAAGTATGATTGGTCAACTGCAACTGCGTGAAAAATGAGTTACCAGATTTGAAAAGCAAAATACCGGAAATCGGGTGGTACCGTTATATGGGGGCTATAGGAAACAATGGACCCATATTGGTTTTGGTTTCATATTCATGTATTGTCATCTAAATCTGAAAAGTGTGCAAAGTTTTAGTTTGATTGGTCAACTGTAACCGTGTTAAAAATCAGTTACCAGATTTGAAAAGGGGGTCAAGTTAGACACCGTAAAAACACTCTAAGAATGGACCAATATTAGTTTTGATTTCATATTCATGTATTGTCATCCAAATCTAAAAAGTGTGCTAATGTTAAGTTCGATTGGTCAACTGCAACTATGTGAAAAATTAGTTACCAGATTTGAAAAGCAAATTAGATAAAACACTGTAAAACAGTGTAAAAATGGACCAATATTGGTTTTGATTTCATATTCATGTATTGTCATCCACATCTGAAAAGTATGCAAAGTCTTAGTTCGATTGGCAAACTGCAATTGTGTTAAAAATGAGTTACCAGATTTGAACTAAACACACACCAAAGCAAGTTAAATAAAACACTGTAATAATAATAAAAACATGAGCCAAAACAGGATAAATGTCAAAAATTACCTTGAAAACGAGACAAAATCGATTAGTTGTCAATGAGAGCCGTACCTAAAATTTTCTGAGCGACATTTTTGCACAACATTCCGAAGCTAAAAATCGTCATCTTGTGGTACTTTTATAGCGGTTTTTAAAATAAGGGACGAAAAGAGCATTGAAGGAAGCGAGTTATAAGGTCGAAATGCTCTACGAAAATAATCCTCATTCGATTTGACTGTCATCTCATAAACACGCTAAAACAATAGTTAACAAAGATTAACGTTAATTTCAGATGCCTTACAGGGTCTTCATCAGAAACTTCATCACGCCATAACTCGGAAGTTTGACTCACGGCGGATCTGTCCTTCGGGCTTCTTAATATACTCACCAAGGGATTTCATTCCCAAAAGGAATTATCTCTGCCAAAAAATTTCTGTTCACAGTGGAAAAAATAAAAATAAAACAAGTAAGAAAGTATCAGTCAGCTAAGCCGACAGAGATATACCCTCAGCCACGTACCCGAAGAAAAAAAGTTAACACAATACTTCTGTAGGTTTTTTAGCTGTTGGGAAAATTTTCCAGAATGGAAAGGGCCTCAAAAAACTACATGTTCCAACAAAATTCAGAATGATCCAAGACTAGTGCATTTTTTCCAAACTTTGGGTAGGGTGTACCCATAGGAGTGATCCGATGTAGTACATATTCGGACCTAATACAAATCTGTAGGAAATATTTTTTTTCTTTATTAGTCTATGGATATTTTCCTTACAGACTATATAATTAAATATGTTGTACTTAATTTTCTGAATTTAAATATATTAAAATTTTACTTTTCAATTTACAAAGTTTGAGCTAAATTGATTTCTCTCTTAAAGGGTTATTTTACACATTAGCCAGTTTAGGTGGTGCCGGTAGGATTTTCTGGACCTTTTTGGGTCATTATCTCAGGAAGTATGGACTTGCCCACGAAAAAAATTACAACGTCGTAACAGGGGCCGCAAGTGCAACATGCTGCATCACAAATTAATAAGATCAGAGAGGAGTTGTTAAACTATACATTTTCCAAATTTTGTGTGGGAAGTACCCAAATGAGTGGACCGATATAGTCCATATTATAATCCGATCTATGCCTGAAAGTAATATTACCAATAGCAAAGTTTGGCTCAATTCGGTTACTCCCTCCTAGAGTTTTCATGCCCACCATCTTGGCGAAAAATTTTGAAGCTTTGTGGGAGAGGTACCGGAAGTAGTGGACCGATATGGTCTATATTCGAACTTAATCTAAGTTTGGACAAAATATTAAAAGACCCAAAATTTGAACCAAATATGTTGATCCGTTCGAGTGTTATCGTGCGCTCCAACTACGACAAACGGTATTATATGGGTTGTTTGCAGTTTTCGTGCTGATTTCTGAGGATTGTAATGTTCAATTCATACCAAAACTAGTTAAAGAGGATGGAGGGGATGTCCTCCATCAATTTACTCCATTTTGAGTCATTGAACGAGGAAGGATATCAAGATGGAAAAAATAGGATTTCAGTTGCGAGCAAGGAAAACAAAGGGAGCCATTTATTTGTCTAGCTAACAGTCGGGTACGGGGGGTTCGGGTCTCCCTTGACTCAATTCTTATCACTTCCTGAACACAAACAAAAGTTTATTTTAGACTCCCGAATACTAAACATAGCTACAATTGGCTGGTCAAAGTCTCTAATCAACGCCTGCACCCTCATTGATTCAGAGTATAAGAAAAAAATGGAAGAAAAATAATAACGATCAATCCTAAATACTCTAAAGGAACTCCTGTTGTTAATTGGAGTTCGAGCCTCTTTACCCTACCCGGCCATGGTCTCGTTGGCTTTAGTTTTATACGAGACCCCAAATACGAACATTTACCCCATTAAATTACCTCACCACCTTAAGGAAAAATATACTGTTTAGCTTTCCATTTTGTATCGGACAAGGATACTTTCAAAATTCATCAATGGATTTATTATAAAGATTCATTTTTTTCAATTCAATTACGCATCAAAATACTAATTGTACATATTCCATGGTAGATAGAAATTTCATAAACTAAACTGATTTTTAAATATGATACTAAAACTGATTTTAATATGTAAGGTTTATAATGGCCTGGAATCCATCCAAAAATTACGCTTCCTCATAAATAATCCAACTTAAGAGTTCGTTAACAGATATGGACAATTAATGGCTTATTATATTATGAGTTCATATAATAGTGGTTGTCAAGATTTCTTCTTGAAGCCAAAAAACAAATATTGAAAAGGATTTTTAAAGGAGACAACTTGTGGATGAATTATCTATACATTGTTTGTAGGATATGGAGATATGGATTAAAGTACTAGCATATAATTAGAAAATGATTCAACGGATGGATAATGAACGAAACCATTCGCAACATACGAATTGGTATTGTCTATTAAATATATTTATCATTGATTTAGAACAATAGCATTTCTGCGTAAAAAAAATCTTGCTGAGGCTTATTGCCGTCACCTAATTCGGAATTTCAGCAAGGATAAACGGATAACATTAAAAAAATCGAAATTTTATATAGAATGATAGGCATTGAAAAGAATGCTTTCAGCTTATTATTTTGATTGCGGTCTTACTTTTGATATTTGTAGATCCTTTTACCTATTATCCTTACTGGCAATTCCTCTTTTTTTTCATAAATTATAACTAATATTACTCTCTATTTTCATATGCAAATATTTACATTATTTTAAGTTTCACTTTTGTTAACTCACTCTTTTGGTTCATGAAGGCGGTAGTAGATCCTTCTCACACTTGGACGATGCTGATCCTCGAGGCCTCGTTGAACAACTCTGTGTGTGTGTAGTATGAATGCTGGAAATCTTGGGAAATAATGATTAAATTCTTATGAAATGTTTGCATATGAAAGTTTTCTATGATGTTCGACACTAAATAACACTTAGCTGATATTCCGAAATTATAAATAATTTTGCCTGAACTAGGAATTGAACCCAGGCTGTACTGATGTGATGCTTGTGTTTCTGCAGCGCCACTTGCCCTCTGGGCTACTGCTAGCTGATGCTGACTCCGGTTTAAGTACGATGATTATTGCAATGGACTGTTGATGCGGCGAGGCTAACACAGTCTCTGTGCTGGTCTAGCTGATATTAGGAAGTATTCTATTTTTAGCATACGCACTGTAGCTGCCGGTTCTGTGGAAATGATGGTAAGAGCTTGGGGTTATTTCCACGTTATGCCTCCCAGTTTTCGATATGGTCACAATCGAGGGATTTACACAATATCCAATTAGTTGGTATGTAATTTTCGCCTTTTTATCAGCAATATTAAGGGTAACAAGAACAATGGACGTCGCTCATAAATTTGGCCTACCAATCGTTAGTAAGAACGATCTGCTTAATGTTGACGTAGAACAAGGAGTTATCATGAACTGGATGTAAGGGGTTTTGTTTTTTTTTTTTTTTTGTGTGTTAATCGTGCCTTCATCGGAATGGAATATGGATTGGTAAAGTGGTGTTTTTATCACTTCACTCGGTCAAAGTCTGTCCTCATTTACGGCAGAGAAAAATTGATGCCGCAAATGAGGATTTTGGAGAGGATCTAAGCGAAAGAAGAAAATATCGAAAAATTTTCTGACCGTTTTCTTTACTATGGGTATGATAATTCTTACCTTAATACAAGTATGAGGTATAGTGAACACAGTTTCCTTTTATAAAAAACGTAGATAACACAAAGAGTTTCACAGGCTTTGCTTCGGTTTCTATTACGAAAAAGTTAACTCAATTGGTTATGAAATAATCGCACAAACCAGAATATTTCGTTTACCTTTTAAATAGGTTGTTTGAAATACATAGATTGATTTTTCTATGGAAATTTCAGTGGAAAATTTATTGCTCGTTATGATATTTTCCGATTATATATATGTTTTGCACTATTACATCACACACTCTTATTGTTTTAACAAACAATATGAATCCCAAGTTCTTACTTCTTCTTATATTCTGTGTGATCGCTTCAACTTTAAGAAACAAAAGAATGTTCATGAATTTTGTCAGAAATAGGAGAACTCAAATGTCGATGGATTTTTTTTTGTTCGCCACTAGTTATAAAATAAATGAGTAAAACTGCTAGAAAACCATAACATAATACATAGGTTATATCTCTCACCAATACTATGGCAAACCTAGATCACCAGATCAAGTCTCCAAAAAAACGGTATCTTAACTTTAGTGCAAAAAATAAATTAAAAAAAAAAAAAAAAAAAAATCGTTTGCCCTGACCGGGATTCGATCCGCCAACCTTACGACTCAGAACTAGGTACTCTCCCTTTGAGCTATCCAATGGGGAGGGGGTGGCTTGGTTAATAACGAATATCCGTTGTATGATGACTCACTTTGTTTACTTCCCGAGGAACTGCGTATAATGCGTAAGCATGGAAGTTGTAAAAATAAAAAAAAGGGATCATAAAAATACTGGGAGACACATTACAATTGAGTCCCAGCAAACATTTCGTTCGATTCGTATGTTTGTGGTCGGAAGGTTTATGGTGAACCATAATTTACCACAAAACCGAGTAATATCTCTCTTTTGGATAAAGATATTAATCGGAATGCGTATATAAATTATGGTTTTAGATCCTTAGCATGATAAGTCCCTAAGAATTTACCATCTAAATCTTCCAGTTCGTAGTATACGCTTCCAACCTTCTTTCGTATTTTGGCCGGAAGGAAAACTGGAGCCAATTTTGCATTAAATTGCTTTTCCGTGCTACTTTGAGCGAAATTGCGCCGGAAGACAGTCTGACCTTCATTGTAGGAGATTGGTCTAGTGCGGAGATTATATTGGTCTCGATTGGTGTTATACGCATTAGTTATATGTCTTTTTAGATCATTCCGAATCAGCTGTAACTGATCCTCTCTATTAATTATGCTATAAGGTTCATCTAACATCTCAATATTCTTCAAAAGTGTGTAAGAGTCGCCATGGGTTACCATATTAAATCCAAATGTGGCGAAATACGGAGAGCATTTGAGCGACTGGTGTACCGAGTTTCGCAATGCGCAACTGATGTATGATAAATTCTCATCCCACACACGTTGGTCGTTCTTTAAATAGGCTCTTATTCCCGCAATGATGGAACGATTAACGCGTTCCGAAGCGTTCGATTGCGGTGAATAAAGCGCCGTGTAAACGTGTTTAATTCCAAATTCGGTTAAAAATGAGTTAAAATCATTACCCCGAAATTGGCTACCATTATCGCTTATGATTTGCTCAGGCACCCCAAAAGCATGAAATATGTTTTTTAAGAGAAATTCTTTGATCGGAGCGGTGGTAAATTTTCTTAAAGGACATAACCAGTGGTATTTTGTCAGGTGATCTAGAACAATGAGGATGCCTATGAAACCGTTTTTGGAACGAGGGTATGGACCTAAAAGATCCACATATAACCTTTGGAACGGTCTAGATATGGGGACTGGTTTACCCATTTCCGGTTTGAGGATAACATTAGGGTGTTTAGTGATTTTGCAGGTTTTGCAGTTCCGGACATAATCTCGTATATCTGTAACCATTCCTGGCCAGAAGAAATTTCTACGGATTAGGTCCAAGGTTTTTCCCATGCCTCCATGGGCTGCTTCAGGGGAATCATGAAAACGAATAATAAGTGACTCTCTCAACTGTTCAGGTACCCACAGTTTCCATGAAGAACACTCTTGGACTGGGTTACCAGTATAATGTTCGGTGCGAATATACACATATTTTTCGACAATTTTGATGTCGGGATATTTGGAAGAATTGCTCCTGATTTTATCCTTCAAGTGTTGGTAGTCAATATCGTCGAAACAAGCAGAGTTAAGGTCTATTTCTGGACCGGATTCATCCAGTGCTGAAATTTCATTACAGTGGATTCTGGATAACGAATCCGGGACAATATGGTCCTTGCCCTTTCGGTGACTAATCGAAAATTTGTATGGTTGCAATTTGAAGACCCAACGGGCCAAGCGACCGGTCAAGTCGGGTTGTTTCATCAGCCAAAGCAGAGACGAATGATCCGTCACCACTTCAAAATCCTGTAACTCCAGGTAACATCTAAATTTTCGAATGGCCTCTATTGCAGCTAGACACTCCCGCTCCGTCACGCTATAGTTTCTTTGAGCGGTACTTAATTTCTTGGACATGAAAGCTATAGGTTTTTCATTCCCTTCGTGATCTAGCTGCACTAGTACTGCGCCTATACCATAGTCTGAGGCATCGCAATGCAAGTAGAATTTTCTCGAGAAGTCCGGATTTGAAAGTACGGGTGCGGTGGTCAGTAGGGTCTTTATAGTTTCAAAAGCTCTTTGAGCCTCTGTTGTCCATTTAAACTTCTGCTTGGTTGACAATGTCTCGGAAATAGGGAAGGTAATCGACGAAAAGTTTTCTATAAATCGTCTATACCAACCCGCGAGACCTAAGAAACCCCTTACTTGCCGAACGCTTTTAGGAACTGGCCAGTTGAGAATGGAGTCAATTTTTTCTGGGTCTGTTTGGATACCGCCGTTGCCAATAACGTAACCAAGATACTTGGTTTGAGTGACACAGAACTGACTCTTCTCAACATTAAGGGTCAGATTGGCTTTGCGGAGTTCTTGGGCGATTCGTACCAAAACAGACAAGTGACTGTTAAAGTCTTCCGAGACAATAACAATGTCGTCTAGGTACCCGAATACACAATATCGTAAGTCCGGTGGTATTATCATATCAACTAGGCGACACATCGTTTGTGGTGCTGTGCAGAGCCCGAAAGGCATCACCACAAACTGGTACAGTGGCCTTCCGGGCACTGTAAAGGCTGTGAGGGCCTTCGACTCGTCTGACAACCCAATTTGCCAATAGGCATCTTTTAAGTCAAGCTTTGTAATTATATTAGCTTTAGGTAGTCTCGCAAAGATGCCTTCTATACTTGGCAACGGGTACGCGTCTTTTCTGGTCACCAAGTTTAATTTTCTTGCGTCTAAACATAAACGCACCTTATTAGGTTTAACTACTAGTCTCATTGGGGAGGACCAAGCTGAAACCGACGGTTCAATAACGCCGAGTGAGAGCATGCGATCTATCTCTTGGTACATTAGGTTTTCCACCGCGGGAGATACCGGATAGAATCGCTGCTTCACTGGCTTCGCGTCCCCGATGTCAATATGGTGCTTCAGCAAAGAGGTCCTTCCTAAACCTTGTTTAGAAAAATTAGGGAAAAGATCAACTATAGTTTTTAGCTGACTTTTTTGACTATTGGTCAAGGGATATAGGAAAAGGTCTTTATCTGTGCAATCGGTATGTGGATTAGGGCAGTCGACTGGCGGCTTGGTGTTTTCCTCGACAAACCCACTGGACGAATATACAGCAGAAATAAAAGGCGGGCTCTTAGACGAGTTTAAAATAATTGAATCATCAAAAACTTCTGGGGCCAATGAGAATATTCTCCAGAAATCTAACCCTAAAATTAGACGCTGCGTAATAGTTGGAACAATTAGCAGTGTTAATGGATGGATTTGGCCACGGAAATGAATGTCAGTTGTTAACGATCCTAAGGTCCTTTGAAATGAGCCATCAGCTGTCTTTACTCCAGTTTTCACTGGAGAAAATTTGGGGTATTTCGAAAAATCTTGATTGGCTAAATCCGAACCGATACAAGATATATTCGCCCCTGTGTCCAATAGACCATATTCGGTGAAATCCAAAAAGTTCACTTTGGCATAAAATCTTTTATCTGTAGGACTATTTACTATAGATGAAATTATGTATTTTGATGCTAGTTTCCTATTTCTGTAATAACTTCTAAGCCGCAGGGTAGACCGTTTGGGTTTACTACATTGTTTACTGGATATTTCACATACAGAAAAAATTTGGTTACGTTTTTCCATATAAGCCTTATACCTTTCATGATAAGGTCTTATAGGATATAGAATTTTATTGGCGGTCTCATTGGAATTGACTTCATGTTTGAGTATGGTTATTTTTGAAATATTTTCAGAATTTGGCAAGGATTTTAGAATGTTTTCCTCACCTATGGGTGTAGTTGGTTTGGGTTCTGGGGCAAGCAGTTTTTTGACTGAGTGGAAGGTTTGCGATTGCAGCATTTTAAACACTGCGGTTTATATACGTTCTTACTTCCACATCCGTAACAAAAAACTGTCCGATTTTGGAGACAGTCATCCCAGAAATGGCCAACCTCGTCACAGTTCCAACATTTAATCAAGGATGGGTCTTTTTTGATGGCATCAACAGAAACTTCCGGTGGTAATTCTACGGATTCATGATGTTGTAAGTCAGCCACATTCCTTCGAGAATGGGGAGCTGTTGTAGAATATTGAGGTTTTTGGCTAGCATTTTTTCTATAAGATTCGTCGTTTACCAAATTTTCCCTCATTTGCACCAGCTTCCTGAGATGTGCCAAAGTAAATATAGGAACATAAAGCAGTTCATGTCTTATATCCGTTCTTAAATTCCTGATTAGAATTTCAACCATCTCCTCTTCCGGAATTGGATGGCGTAATCGATCTGCTATAGAGCAGATGGAGTCATAAAATGAATCAAATGATTCATTCACCCTCATTTTTCTGCCTCGTATAGCTTCCATTAAGTCGTAATCTGATCTGAGATCTTTGAATTGAGCGCGTAAAGCACCACAGAAATCGTTCCACTGTATGGAGTTCACAGTCTTGTGATACCTCCAGTACCACTCTTTAGCCTTTCCACTCAAAATTAATGGAAGATTTTTGCAAATATGGCTAAAATTATCATGTAAATGCTCTTTAGTTAAAGTTTGTATGCGGTATAAAAATTCTTCTACAGAAAGTCCATTACTTGATGCATCAAACTGCAAATTCCAATTCTGTATTATAACCGTAACTCTATCTGGGCGCAATAATGAAGAAGATTCATCGGTGGTTCTATTAGAACCGTTTGAGCTACCATAATAAGAGTTCGATTGAGAAGTATTTGGGATCGCGTCATTATTTGTTCTTCCGGAGGAAGAAGTCGGATTATTATTTTGTTCAGCGATCGAATTTCCCAGATTCATTTTTTTTAGAATTTTTGTAATGTTTGCCTCAATCATTTGATTTATTCTATTGTAATCAATAGAATTTTGGTTATTGCAGCTTTGGAAAGATGGGTTCTGTTTTTTAGTTTTTTGTAATTGGGCGTTCTGAAGTTGTGGGTTTTGAATAGGCAGTATAGAATTTGAATATGTGTTTGGGTTATTATTCTGAAATTGGGTATTTTGAGGTGGTATGTCTGAGATGTTCGGTGGAGAATCCAAGTATGAGTTGGGATCCTTGGACTGAGTATGGGTGTTTTCCCTTAAGTCCAAAAGATTATTTACCGGAAAATCTAATTCCGTACTGGTATTATAGTTTTCGGTGAATAATGACTTACTAACACTACGAGTGTATGGTCGATTTACAGCCGCCCCACGACCCTTCCCACGATATGCCGGGCGGGTTTTCGGTATCGTACCCGTTTGAGTCGAATTGTCGGTAAAATCCATACTCGTTATCGGGTACTTCTTTAACTTGGACAGCTCACAAGGAGTTTTACAAATAGGACATTGAGAAGAGTTGGACAATTCTTTCTCAATACATGATCTATGAAAGACGTGTTGGCACGTTTCTAGGATGCAACAATCTTGAACTTCCGAATCTAACTCTTCGTTACAAGAAGAGCACCTCATTATCTGTTTAACTGCGGGTATAGGGCTTTTAGACGATTTGGCAGAGGGACTATGTGCTACAGCCATCTTGATACAGAATCCGTTTAGCTTCCACAAAAACAGATTCAATTCTGGGCTTGGTGATTTTAGAAATTTGAAAAATTCCTTATTTTAATGATTAATATTGAACGTTTTATAACTTGTTCAAGATCGAGAATATAATGGATTATTCCAATAGTTATAAAAAGGACAGGTTAAACGATACTTTGTATTCGTTCGTAGAAAGTGGTAAAAATTATCAAAAATTAAATTTTTTAAGCTTTCCTTTTTGTGGATGAGGTAAAAAGAGTAAAATAAATGAAAATGTGTTCGCTTCTTAGGATTGATCTGGAAAAAGACTTTTTGGGCTATGGGGTAAATAGTTAAGTTATAGAAGAGAATTTGGTGACAAACCAACAAGCATATTCTACTGTATACCGAACTTTCTGGACTTTATCTCGCAGAAAGCAACAATAAAGTACATCCAGGAAAAGTTGGGCTGATGATAACTCAGTACAAACCAAATATCTATTTTACAAGTCAAAACCTACTTACAGTATTCTCAATCGAAAAAATATTGTGACAACAAGTTAATGGATCAGAAAATATTGCTGCAATACACTCGGTCAGCAATTCGAATACATCAACAAAACTGAGAATACCGAGTGTTTACGGCAAGTATTCCGTCCAAGGTTTCATCGCCCCAATACTCTTCGTTAAAAGAGATTACACTTTTTTTGAAATTTATTAAAAAAAAGAAAAATTAGTTGGAGCAATCCAATACTTACAGACATTACAGCCACTTAATGGTAAATCCCAAAGGATTAATATCTGACGATCGTATTCCAAAAGAATTTACAATTATATGCTGCATGTGAACCAGTCTTGTCCTTCACAAAAAGGACCCTATTAACTGTCAGTAGAACATAATAAATCTATTCTAGAAAATATAACTTTCCTCAAAGAATTGACATGGTGTGGCAAACCATTATACTACATAATGCTATATACCCTAGAACTGTAATTTTTCGGACTTTATTCAGCGCCGATCACTAAAAAAAATTCACCAGAAAAATAACAGGATAATGATAACAAAGCCAATGCTAAATCGATTTGTGAGGAAGTAAAAGCCTTAGTATGCCATACCACTCGACCACAGATTTATAGAAGAAGAAAATATTGTTAGGAACCTCTAAGTCAGGTTTCCGAAATAATCAAGAAAATTGAAATCTTAAGAGTCCTATCAAGTATTCTAACTTCAGATCCTGTTCAAATTATATGGCATACAGTACGTATTTATAAGTTTACAATTGAAGAGATTCTCTGTCATACTAGAACCATTTGCCTTTCTGTTATTGAGCAATAAGGAAGGAAGTGGACTACTAACAAACAGTAATTCGCTGGTTGAAAAATTGTAGATATGTACAAAAGAAAATAATTCGTTCTGAAAGATTGGATCCTGATGCCCCACGATGGGCGCCATTTTATTTATGTAATGTTCAATTCATACCAAAACTAGTTAAAGAGGATGGAGGGGATGTCCTCCATCAATTTACTCCATTTTGAGTCATTGAACGAGGAAGGATATCAAGATGGAAAAAATAGGATTTCAGTTGCGAGCAAGGAAAACAAAGGGAGCCATTTATTTGTCTAGCTAACAGTCGGGTACGGGGGGTTCGGGTCTCCCTTGACTCAATTCTTATCACTTCCTGAACACAAACAAAAGTTTATTTTAGACTCCCGAATACTAAACATAGCTACAATTGGCTGGTCAAAGTCTCTAATCAACGCCTGCACCCTCATTGATTCAGAGTATAAGAAAAAAATGGAAGAAAAATAATAACGATCAATCCTAAATACTCTAAAGGAACTCCTGTTGTTAATTGGAGTTCGAGCCTCTTTACCCTACCCGGCCATGGTCTCGTTGGCTTTAGTTTTATACGAGACCCCAAATACGAACATTTACCCCATTAAATTACCTCACCACCTTAAGGAAAAATATACTGTTTAGCTTTCCATTTTGTATCGGACAAGGATACTTTCAAAATTCATCAATGGATTTATTATAAAGATTCATTTTTTTCAATTCAATTACGCATCAAAATACTAATTGTACATATTCCATGGTAGATAGAAATTTCATAAACTAAACTGATTTTTAAATATGATACTAAAACTGATTTTAATATGTAAGGTTTATAATGGCCTGGAATCCATCCAAAAATTACGCTTCCTCATAAATAATCCAACTTAAGAGTTCGTTAACAGATATGGACAATTAATGGCTTATTATATTATGAGTTCATATAATAGTGGTTGTCAAGATTTCTTCTTGAAGCCAAAAAACAAATATTGAAAAGGATTTTTAAAGGAGACAACTTGTGGATGAATTATCTATACATTGTTTGTAGGATATGGAGATATGGATTAAAGTACTAGCATATAATTAGAAAATGATTCAACGGATGGATAATGAACGAAACCATTCGCAACATACGAATTGGTATTGTCTATTAAATATATTTATCATTGATTTAGAACAATAGCATTTCTGCGTAAAAAAAATCTTGCTGAGGCTTATTGCCGTCACCTAATTCGGAATTTCAGCAAGGATAAACGGATAACATTAAAAAAATCGAAATTTTATATAGAATGATAGGCATTGAAAAGAATGCTTTCAGCTTATTATTTTGATTGCGGTCTTACTTTTGATATTTGTAGATCCTTTTACCTATTATCCTTACTGGCAATTCCTCTTTTTTTTCATAAATTATAACTAATATTACTCTCTATTTTCATATGCAAATATTTACATTATTTTAAGTTTCACTTTTGTTAACTCACTCTTTTGGTTCATGAAGGCGGTAGTAGATCCTTCTCACACTTGGACGATGCTGATCCTCGAGGCCTCGTTGAACAACTCTGTGTGTGTGTAGTATGAATGCTGGAAATCTTGGGAAATAATGATTAAATTCTTATGAAATGTTTGCATATGAAAGTTTTCTATGATGTTCGACACTAAATAACACTTAGCTGATATTCCGAAATTATAAATAATTTTGCCTGAACTAGGAATTGAACCCAGGCTGTACTGATGTGATGCTTGTGTTTCTGCAGCGCCACTTGCCCTCTGGGCTACTGCTAGCTGATGCTGACTCCGGTTTAAGTACGATGATTATTGCAATGGACTGTTGATGCGGCGAGGCTAACACAGTCTCTGTGCTGGTCTAGCTGATATTAGGAAGTATTCTATTTTTAGCATACGCACTGTAGCTGCCGGTTCTGTGGAAATGATGGTAAGAGCTTGGGGTTATTTCCACGTTATGCCTCCCAGTTTTCGATATGGTCACAATCGAGGGATTTACACAATATCCAATTAGTTGGTATGTAATTTTCGCCTTTTTATCAGCAATATTAAGGGTAACAAGAACAATGGACGTCGCTCATAAATTTGGCCTACCAATCGTTAGTAAGAACGATCTGCTTAATGTTGACGTAGAACAAGGAGTTATCATGAACTGGATGTAAGGGGTTTTGTTTTTTTTTTTTTTTTGTGTGTTAATCGTGCCTTCATCGGAATGGAATATGGATTGGTAAAGTGGTGTTTTTATCACTTCACTCGGTCAAAGTCTGTCCTCATTTACGGCAGAGAAAAATTGATGCCGCAAATGAGGATTTTGGAGAGGATCTAAGCGAAAGAAGAAAATATCGAAAAATTTTCTGACCGTTTTCTTTACTATGGGTATGATAATTCTTACCTTAATACAAGTATGAGGTATAGTGAACACAGTTTCCTTTTATAAAAAACGTAGATAACACAAAGAGTTTCACAGGCTTTGCTTCGGTTTCTATTACGAAAAAGTTAACTCAATTGGTTATGAAATAATCGCACAAACCAGAATATTTCGTTTACCTTTTAAATAGGTTGTTTGAAATACATAGATTGATTTTTCTATGGAAATTTCAGTGGAAAATTTATTGCTCGTTATGATATTTTCCGATTATATATATGTTTTGCACTATTACATCACACACTCTTATTGTTTTAACAAACAATATGAATCCCAAGTTCTTACTTCTTCTTATATTCTGTGTGATCGCTTCAACTTTAAGAAACAAAAGAATGTTCATGAATTTTGTCAGAAATAGGAGAACTCAAATGTCGATGGATTTTTTTTTGTTCGCCACTAGTTATAAAATAAATGAGTAAAACTGCTAGAAAACCATAACATAATACATAGGTTATATCTCTCACCAATACTATGGCAAACCTAGATCACCAGATCAAGTCTCCAAAAAAACGGTATCTTAACTTTAGTGCAAAAAATAAATTAAAAAAAAAAAAAAAAAAATCGTTTGCCCTGACCGGGATTCGATCCGCCAACCTTACGACTCAGAACTAGGTACTCTCCCTTTGAGCTATCCAATGGGGAGGGGGTGGCTTGGTTAATAACGAATATCCGTTGTATGATGACTCACTTTGTTTACTTCCCGAGGAACTGCGTATAATGCGTAAGCATGGAAGTTGTAAAAATAAAAAAAAGGGATCATAAAAATACTGGGAGACACATTACAATTGAGTCCCAGCAAACATTTCGTTCGATTCGTATGTTTGTGGTCGGAAGGTTTATGGTGAACCATAATTTACCACAGGATATATGGACTTGCTCCTGAAAAAAAATTATATCGTCGTAATGGGGGTAGTGAATACAAGTGGCTGCAACAAAAATCAAAGCGATTCGAGAGCAGGCCTTAAACTGCACTTAAGCTAAATTTTGTGTGGGAGGTACCCGAAAGAGTGAACCAATAGGGTCCATATTGGAACCTCATCTATCTCTGGTAGAAATGTCACGATGTGCAAAGTATGGACTAATTCGGTTACTCCCTTCAAGAGTTATCGTGCGGACAATTTTTCCGAACATTTTTGAACTTTTGTGGGGGAGGTACCTGAAGGAGTGGATCGATATGGCCCATCTTCGAACTTAAATAAAATCTGGACAAAATATTTCGATACCCAAAATGTTAACCGAATCGATTGATCCGTTCGAGAGTTATCGTGCGCACCAGCCAGCCAGACAGACAGACGGACGGACATTGCTAGATCGACTCAAAATTGTCTGAAACGGATATCGTACAAACATACTTGGGGTCTAAAACCATTATTTCGATGAGGCACATTTTTGGCCGTATCAAAGTGTAAATACCCTCTTTAGCCTAAAGGCTGAGGGTATAAACAGAGATATACCCTCAGCCTATGTGAATTGGAACTTTCATCTACGGACAAATCGAATGTATTTAGGGTCTTTTCAGAATTATGTGAATTATTATGGATTAGGATTAAAGTTCAAAAGTTTTGCGGAGGAGGGAATGGACCGACAGTGCATTACGGAAGTGGATCTTATCTTTTCGATAGATATCGCACCCACTACTCATTTCAGTGGGTTATCGTTCACCTGCTGGACCAGTATACCAGGAAACAAAGACAGACTTGTACACGGAAAACATAATATGGCTGTAAACAGGAACACAAACAACACCATCGGTATAAATTTCCAAAGAAATGTTGAACTTTTGTGGGGGAGGTATCCTAAGGAGAGGACCGATATGGGCCATTTTAGAAGTTAAACTAAATTTGGACAAAATATGACGAAGGCCAAATTTTGCATCAAATCGGTTTATCAGTTCGAGAGTTATTGTGATCTCCAGCTACTACATATGGTGCCACAGGGGGTTTTTACAACTTTCGAGCTGTTTTCCCAAGAAGTATGGACTTGCCACTGAAAAAAACTTTTACCGTCGTAATTGAAACGGTGATTGCAAGAAGCTTCAACAGAAATCAAAGTTAGTCAAGAGCAGGTCTTAAAGTGAATTTATCCGAAATGTGTGGGAGCTACCCGAAGGAATGGACAAATAAAGCCCATATTCAAACCTGATCCATATCTGGTAGATATATTAGGATACGTAAAGTATGGACCAAATCGGTCACTCCATTCAAGAGTTATCGTGCGCACAATTTTTCCGAACATTTTCGAACTTTAGTGGGGGAGGTACCTGAAGCAGTGAACCGATATGGCTTATATTCGAACTTAAACTAAGTTTGGAAAAAATATTATGAAGGGCAAATTTTGGATCGAATCGGCAGATCCGTTCGAGAGTTATCTTGCGCTCCCACCACTACACGCGGTGTTAGAGGGGTTTTTTGTAGCTTTCATACTATTTTCTCAGGAAGTATGGACTTGCCCTTGATGAAACTTGTACCGTCGTATGGGCGGCAGTGAATACAAGTTGCTACAACAAAAATCAAAGCGATTCGAGACTTGGTCCTAAACTGAACTTTTCCGAAATTTTGTGTGGGAGGTACCCGAAGGAGTGGACCGATTTAGTCCATATTGAAACCTCATCTAAGTCCGGTAGAAATTTCACGATATGCAAGGTATGGACCAAATCGGTTACTTCCTTTAAGAGTTATCGTGCGCACAAATTTTCCGAACCTTCCCGAACTTTAATGGGGGAGGTACCGGAAGGAGTGGACCGGTATAACCCATCGAACTTTAACTAAGTTTGGACAAAATATTACGATAGCCAAATTTTGGACCAAATCGGCTCATCCGTTTGAGAGTTATTGTGCGCACCAGCCAGACAGACGGACGGACATTGCTAAATCGACTCCAAATTGTCTGAAACACATTTCGTCTAAACATACTTGGGGTCTAAAACCATTATTTCGATGAGGCACATTTTGCCCGTATGAAAGTGTATATACCCTTTCTAGCCTAAAGGCTGAGGGTCCATTCTGTTTGCAACATTATTAAATATTTATCAGCGAACCCATAAAGTATGTATAACACTGTGCAACATTTTTAAGGTGATCTTGTGCAAACAATTCGAACTGAGGATTTTTTGAAAGTACAGACCCAAACGACAAGAAACCCTAGTTGTGTTTTGTTGTGTCAGATCCAGCTCGGATATTATGGCCCCATCTAAACATGGTTAAATATTGAGTTTTTAAAGAAATTCGGGGCTATATCTCTGAAACCAAAGTGAATCTTCTTCTGACCTCTGAAGCAAATTTGTAGATAAGGACAAGAATAAAATATTTGGAGAAATAATAAGCTCGAAAAACTACATTACTTACTTTACTTAGCTGGCCTTTTACAGAACATTTGTTCCATAAGCCGAACTAAGAAAAAATCTCCAATCCTCTCTGTTTGCTGCTGTATTTTCCCAATCTGGGATATGTAGCTTTGTGATATCTCGTTTCACTTGTTCGCTCCAACGAAGCTTTGGCCTTCCAGATCTGCGAGAACCTCCATGCGGCCCGTATTTATACGCCTTTTTAGCGGGTTCATCATCACTCATTCTTATAACATGGCCTAGCCATCGCAATCGTTGTATCTCGATTCGTTCAACTATATTGATGTCATTGTATAGTTGATACAGCTCGATGTTCATACGACGCCGATATTCGCCGTCAACACAGATTGGCCCATAGATCTTTCGTAGAATTTTTCTCTCAAACACACAAAGCACTGCCTTATCTGCTTGAGCAAGTACCCATGCTTCGGAACCATACATTAGCACGGGTAGTATCGGTGTTTTGTACAGTGTTATTTTTGTTTGACGAGAGGTGGCTTTATTCCTAAACTGCTTGCTCAGCCCAAAGTAGCATCTGTTAGCCAACACTATTCTTCTTCGTATTTCACAACTGATGTTATTTGTTGTGTTTATGGCGGTGCCGAGGTAGACGAAGTCCTTTACTACCTCAAAATTATAGGTACCAACATTCACAGATGGTGCGGTGTTTATGGACATATTACGCGTCGATACCATCAACTTGGTTTTTACTCCGTTTACTGCCAGACCAACTTTAGCAGATTCTCTTTCGACTTTTGCAAAGGTGTCAGTTACTTCCTTTACCGATCGACCCATGATGTCAATGTCGTCGGCATAAGCCAGTAACATGTGGCTGTTCGTGTATATTGTTCCATTTCTTTTGACCTTCGCGTCTCGTATGACCTTTTCCAGTAGGATGTTAAATAGATCACACGACAGGCCGTCTCCTTGTCTGAAACCTCTTTTGGTAGTAAACTCTTCGGAGAGGTTCTTTCCAATTTTAACTGAGGATCTCCATTGATTGCCTCAAATTTCAAAATATATACCAAAATTCCACAATTTTTATACATTTCGCACCGTATCTTCAAATCCGTTATTTTTTTCTGAATATTTTCTTTTGGAAAAATATTCCCTGGAATGTAATACACATCCCTTCAGAACATGTCATTGCTGTAGAATGCCTCTATGCCGTTGCTTTCAGTACATTTTTCAACGACGATTTAATAAAAATTTCAATAATGTGGTGAAATCCGAAATGCGAGAATAAACGGTTGGTGTAAACTGCGTTTGAAATACGTGTTGCGAAAGACATGATGCAAAATACCGCTGAAACAACATGAAGTAAGCATTTTAGAGTTTCAGAATGTTCTAAAGAATTGTTGAGAACTTTATTTGGAAGATTTTTGCAAAACGTTACTAGGTTCAACTCCTAACAGTTTAGCCGATACTGACCAGAATTTCAGCAATTATGTAAAATTTTCTATATTTTATAGATTTTGATGCCCTAGATGGAGTTTTTCTTATGTGGTTTTTTCAAAAGATAAGTTCTACTAGTTTAGGGCTACAATATTGACTAAAGACAGCAAGGCCAAATTCCTATTAGCTTCTGAGATAAAGGCCTGATAAATGCAAAAAAGTGTAGATTTAGCCCGGTTTAGATGAGGCCATAAAATCCGAAATGGATCTGACAGGACAAAACCCTACAAGGGGTTTTGTAGTCTAAATATGTACTTTCAAAAAATCCATACTAGAAGTTGTTTGCATTTTCAGTGTTGCATAGTGTAATACAACAAACTTAATATACCCTCCATACTATGGTGGAGGGTATAAAAAGGATCAATTGAAATCCGTTGTAAAAAAAAGGTATGTCCGTTTAAATTTGAAAATGTAAGAAACCCAGATTTTCACTACTTTTACGGTTATAAAAAAATAAAACGAAGTGTTACAAACAAACTAAAGACATTGTCTTTTTTTATTTTTGCCTTATTAAGGCGAAGGTCATTTATAGTGATATTTAATTAATTCTCTTTCGAGTTAAGCTTATTAGACCTATTATATACATTGAAAAATTAGGAGTCTACCGAAGTCCCACGCATTCAACCATTACGCTACGTTTCACGGGTGGTTAAGCCGATCTTCAGGCGTATTGAATGTTGTTTTTGTGGCAGACGAAGGCAAAGCTTGGGAACTAGTATATATATCGCACTTCATTAGATAAATGCATATGCGAAATTATGTCAGTTAATTGAAACTCCAAACTTTTCCTATAGTCCTGCTTGGTAATCCCATTTTTCAATGTTCACAAATACTATGGTAAGTTTTATTCCTACGTCATTAGTAATTACTCTCCTATATCAGAAGATTTTTTTTTTTTTTTTGATCATCAATTATTGTCTACTAAAGTTTTGACAAGTTTATGGTGGCTCAGAACGCTAAGACGCCGGCAACATTGACACTCAATTGTCGTTGTCCATGGATCCCAACACGATATAATTTTGCATCAGAACGCTTAAATATTTTTCTGGTCAACTTTTAGAGCACAGTTCCATTTATCGACATTTTTCGAAAAGTTTGCACTTTCTCAAGGCCAAAACCACCTGAAGGAGCGTACCAATGCTTTTGCGATGTATAAGAGAGTTCTTAACTGCTGTCTTGGCTACAATTGTTGTCCTTGTGTTCGATCGAAAATCTCAATGGTTTGGCTGTTATATGCCAAAATATCCAAAAAACGTCAATAAAAAACTTCAAATCAAAATCGGGAGGCTCGATTTTCACTATAGACATACGAGTATGGTCTAGTAGACTTTTTTGCTCAGTTCAATCCCAGGAATAAGAAACGCGAAGGGCCCATTAAGGTTTTTTTCCTTCCATACAAATCGCCCCGGTCTAATGTATATTCTTTAGCATTATACAATCCTATGTCGGCATAACTCTGCCCGTCCATCTGTCTGTTGAACAACAAGAGGAATTAATTAAATTTTTATTAGTCCTAAGATGATTGATGTTAAAAATGGGTCCATAAAACATATCGTTGAAGCTTTAAAAAACCACTTTTTTATGATAAATATTCGCGTTTTAATTATTGGTCCAGAATCTTATATAGTAACCCTCGTATTATTTCATTAGAAGTTCCAACGACTCGCCTCGACAATTTGGGATCACAGACAATGACATTTACTGCGAATTTGTTTCACATATACACATCTATTTGGCATAACACAACATCCTCAAAACTCTTAAAAAATTACTTATGTACATCCTGACTAAAAACCAATTTCAGGGAACTCTAATGTCATAATAGATCGTCAGTAGAAGACATGTGCTCAAATCTTGTTTTAACTAAAATATGTTAAAAATAAATTTCATAAAGAAAATATTTTTCATTTCAAATTTTCATAGCAAAAAATTGAGCTCCAGAATTAACTTTATAAGAAAAATTATATGAATACTCAGAGACATAATTCACTGTACTTACATGAGTACATGATAATATGCGTATATACATATAAGTACGTCCTGTGAGAATTTAAAGCAATAAAAACAAGCAACGTGATGGAAAGAAAAGTGTTTCATCAGAAAAATGTAATCGAGATGATATGACAGAAAAAGACAATTGCTTTTAACACGAAAACAGAAGCAAACGAAAATTACTCACCAGTCACTGGATATTGACCCCATGGTTAAAAGCAGATGCTCTTTATATAAAACTGCATCAAGTGTACGAAGATGAGCATCATGCCACCATGCTCTAACAGAAACCTCTAGTTTATCGTTTTCCATAATCATTTCGAAGATGGACTTTTTAAAATGAAAGAAAATTGAGTTTCCCTTGCAAGTGTGTATCAACGGAAAAGAACAAAGACACAAAGAGAGCACAGTGGCTGAAAAGTCCCGAAGTGCAATAAAAATCAATCACAAACTAAATATGAAATAGGAGTATTAGCTTTTTCTGATTTAGGAGGCAATGGGTCTTTAGGAAATCATTGAAACGCTTAGTTTTTGTTTGTAGGCAAATTAAGTCATATTTAACAATTTTTAACCATATTTTTTACATTGACCTTTTCTTTTCAGCCCATGTGCCGCATACACAAGATATGGGATGCCATTGAAACTCAACTGTTTGACATTTTCTGTGTTAGACTTGACACAAATATTTGATGAAGTGTAGAAACCCCATAAGAAAAAATGTAAAACTTTTTTCTAGGTGGTAGATGGATGGATGATGACTGGACGACAACGACCACGACTACTTGGCTGCTTTAATAGTTTTGTGTGATTTTCTGACATTTTGTGGTCTTCGAGCAATAACACTACCACGAAGAACCAGACACTGAAGAAAAAATGGCAAAGAATAATGTGAATCTGTCATGATAGACACCATAGCAACCGTGTGCTCCCCATTCCACCCCAAAAAATCTATTCAATTCACAGATTGTTTTTTCTTCTTCTTTTTGTTTTTGCTATTTTTTGTCGTAACATTTCATTCAATGGTTTCAGTTGTAACAGCAGGAGCAGCTAACTACAGACAACAACAAAGTGAATCAAATCATGTCTCACATAATTTACAGGAAACTATCAAATAAAGGTAAGTTCCGTCAACGGAAATTTTAATTGACAACCAACCTGACTGACGACGGTAATGTTAGGTTCCTTTGCCGTAAGCAGCAGCTGAGTGAAAAGTGAAATAATTCGATTTTTAGCTCTGATTGTCCAAACGCAATTCTTGTTTAAATTTTTTCATATTTCAAGGGTTGTGACTGGGCATCGTGGCTCGAAATAAGAAATCAACATAATAACAATTACTGTGGTGAATTGTAAAAAGTGAAAACAAATGAATTCATATTGTAATGAAAAAAAAAAAAAATTATCAGCAACGTATCAATGAAGATACTTTATTGGCACACAAGTCCTTGTCTTGGAAAACATATTGGTATACCGAAAATATCCTTCAACCAAGAAAAAGTTTTTTTTTGTTTTTCCTTATTAAGGCGAAGGTCATTTTATAGTGATATTTGAATTAATTCTCTTTCGAGTTGAGCTGTTATGACCGAAAAGGTACAACGACAAATTAGGAATCCAACGAAGTCTCACACATTCAACCATTGTGCACCATTGTGCTACGTTTCACGGGTGGTTAAATCGGATCATCAGGCAGAGTTGAGTTGTTATGAGACCCACACATTCAACCATTATGCTACGTTTCACGAGTTGTTAAGTCAGATCATGAGGCATATTAGAAAGTTATTTTAGTGAGTGGATGAAGGCTAAGCATGGAGACTAGCATTTGTATCACAATTCATTCGAACATTGTATATTCGAATTATTTATTTATTTTAACGTCAGTTATTTTAATTGCAAACTTGTCCTATAGCGACTTGGCTGGCAAAAATGTGTGGCAGTTTTATTATACTCATGACACAAATGGATGTGTTAGCGTATTTAATTCCAAATTTTTCCTTGGCTGGCAACCCTATGTTTCAATGATTTATTACAAAAACTATGGCAGCTTTTTCCACCTTTATTTGTATTCATCTTTCTGTATCAGAAGATTTTTTATTTAGATTATTACAAAAAAACTAAAATAACTAGTTGGACCCTATTTTGCAAACAGCTAGCCAGATATCAGTACTAAATTTCTGTGCAAGATCAAGCATGATTTGAATTGTTTTAGTGCTTCATAAACTCTAACAACTGTTGTCTTTAATTATGCGAAGCTCGTAGTAAATGTGCTGTAACTCGTTGCGTTTTAGATATATCAGCACAAGATAAAGTAGAAGTTGAAGAAAAAAAAGAAATTCCCAACTCAGAAAACGCCTTTTTTGAGTTTGCCACTCTTTGAGCAAATTAGCGATATGACCATGTGTTGGGTTGCTTAAAGTGAATTGAAACAAGTAAAAAAGTGTCAGTCGGCTTTGCCGAAAGATATATACCCTCAGCCAATGTGAAGCGAAACTTCCACCTCCGGACAGATCGAATGTATTTAAGGTCTCTTCAGAATTTTGTGTCCCTTTTTGGACAAATGAACTTGCCGACAAAAATGTGGATTAGGAATTAACTGCACTAAGACACAAATGTTGAACTTTTGTAGGGCATGGGGTAGGTACCTGAAGGGGTGGACCGATATAGCTTATTTACGAACTTAAACTTAGTTAGGAAACAATATTACGAAGGCCAAATTTTGGCCGGAATCGGCATATCCGTTCGAGAATTATCTTGCGCTTCCACCCATACTCATGGTGTCATAGGGTTTGTTTTTCAAATTGCAGGCTATTTTTTCAGGAAGTATGGACTGGCCCCTAAGGAAACCTGTACCTTCGTATAGGGGACAGTGAATACAAGATGCTACAACAAAAACCAAGGCGATTCGAGAGCAGATCCTAAACTGAACTTTTCCGAAATTTTGTGTGGGAGGTACTCGAAGGAGTTTACCGATTGAGTCCATATTGGAGCCTCATCTAAGTCTGGTAGAAATTTCATAATGTGCAAAGTATGTACCAAATCGGTTACTCCCTTCAAGAGTTATCGTACGCACAAATTTTCCGAACATTTTCGAACTTTTGTGGGGGAGGTACCGGAAGGAGTCGACCGATATAATCCATCTTTAAACTTGAATTAAGTTTGGTCAAAATATTACGAAAGCCAAATTTTGGGCCGATTCGGCAGATCTGTTCGAGAGTTATCATGCGCTCCAACCACTGCACACGGTGTCATAGGGTTTTTTTGTAACTTTCAGGCTATTTTCTCAGGAAGTATGGACTTGCCCCTAATGAAACTTACAGCGTCGTATAGAGGACAGCGAATACGACTTGCGTAAACAAAAATCAAAGCGATTCGAGACCAGGTCCTAAACTGAACTTTTCCGAAATTTCGTGTGGGAGGTACACGAAGGAGTGGACCGATTGAGTCCATATTGGAGCCTCATCTAAGTTTGGTAGAAATTACACGATGTGCAAAGTATGGACCAAATCGGTTATTCCCTACAAGAGTTATCGTGCGCACAAGTTTTGCGACAATTTTTGAACATTTGTGGGGGAGGTACCTGAAGGAGTGGACCTATATGGCCCATCTTCGAACTTAAATCGAATCTGGACAAAATATTTCGATACGCAAAATTTGAACCGAATCGATTGATACGTTCGGGAGTTATCGTGCGCACCAGCCAGCCAGACAGACAGACAGACAGACGGACGGACATTGCTAGATCTACTCAAAATTGTCTGAAACGGATATCGTACAAACATACTTGGGGTCTAAAACCATTATTTCGATGAGGCACATTTTTGGTCGTATCAAAGTGTAAATATCCTCTTTAGCCTAAAGGCTGAGGGTATAAAAATCACTTTGCAAACAAATGGAATTTACTTGTGAACATTTTCGTCCTATACTTTTTCATAACTTTCGACGTGGATAATTACGGCAAGAGTGCATCGATCACATTAACCCCCATTATTATAAGTATTCTTTTGTTATAGTTTGGATTTACCGAACAGATTTATAGCGTTCCGATTAACTTAAATTTAAAAATTATGACTGAATTTCAAGAATTTTCAAAAATTATATTTTTAATGTCACCAAACTGGTTTAGTTTGCGTTTTTAAATCCATCAGATAGTAAAAGAACACATGTAATAATGGCCCTAAATCTTTCTATGTCGGTCAAGGATCTTCCTAAAGCATTATGAAAAGCAGGTTTAATGAATTCAATCGTAGCCGACACTCGCCAAAAAACGAAGGTCAAGAGGGTCGTCCAAAAACGGTCGTTGTCCCAGAAAAATATTAAGCCGGGTGTAAACGGATAATGCAAGATCGTCATGTTATATACCGTGAGATATAGGCATCCTTGAACATTTCTTCCACCTACTAACATTCGATATTGAACGAACACCTATAAGATCGTCACAGACGGCGAATCCTGGATCTATGAGTATGAGCCACAAACAAAACAGTAATCGACGGTGGGGGTGGGTCTTCGAAGGCGAGCCAAAGCCCCAAAAAATTGTTCATTGTCACATGTTTCTTCGGCTAAACTGACCATGTGGCTACTATACGGCTTGGGGAACGTAGGACGGTTAATTCTGAGTGGTACACTACAAATTGAATCATTTTGCACCATGGCATGCGAGCTCTAACACATCGGCTCAAACCAGCGCTTTTTCAACCGACCAATATTTGGAATTGATGGGTCATTCGCCGTAAGGTCCTGACTTGGAACCCAATAACTACATTTAATTCTCTCGCATCAAGAAAAAAGGCGTATTCAACGATTTTCCCCACCAGCTAATGCTGTTGAAGCGTTTATAATCCATGTTTTGGAGTTGTCTCAATCATGTAAAATTGTACGAGAGTCACTAGAAAACCTTCTGGTCTAGGCAACTTGCAGTGTCGCCAGGTGCCATTTGACATATTGTTTTGGAAAGTTTGACTGTTAATAGCCTAAGCGTATTCAGGCCACTTTGACATATGACCATGAGTTGGGTTGCTTACAGTGACTTGAAATAACATGTGAAAATTTTCGTCCGATAATTTTTCATAACTTTAGACATAGATAATTACGGCAAGAGTGCATCGACCAAACTAAATCTTTGTATGACGATAAAGGACCATCCTATAGGACTATGAAAAACTGGTTCAATGAATTCAATCGTGGCGGACACTCTCTTAAAAAGAAAGTTAGTCCAAAAAACGGCCGTTGTGCCAGAAAAAATTAAGCCGTACGTGAACGGATAGTCTAAGATCGCCGTGTTAAATACCGTGAGATAGAGACATCCTTGGGAATTTATTCCACCAACTAACATTCGATATTGCACGAACATTTGGTGCATGAAATTTAGAAAGAATACGATCGAGATGCTTCGACGTTTTATGAGATGGATACAGGTGACGAATCATGAAACAATGCGTACGAACCCGAAAAATAGCAGCAATCGCTAGAAGATGCTACAAAAGCGCTCAAAAGCCAAGTTTTGGAGGTGGCACAATCAAGCTAATATAAACAACCCAACACATGCACAGTGGATGCGCCCAACGACAAAAATCAAAAAGTTCAGGTAGTCATTTTAAAAATTTAAAGATGCAAATCGCTTCAAAATATTCCAAATTTTATATTCCAATATTGTAGTGGCCGTGGTAGGAGTAATTTCAGTTTGAAAAGGCAAAAGGGTCCCTAGGGACTTTCTCACTCATCGGAGGGTTAATCTTATAAAGTACAGAAAATATATTGTAACCCTATGGAGGCTGTGGCCAAAAGTGGACCAATGTTTTATTTAATTTCAAAATCCTTTTCTAAACTCTGAGTTTACTATTAAGGCCTAATCTGTTTAGAATTTGTTAAATATCTGTAAAATACATTAAATCGAGATAGAAATCATATATGGGGGTATAGCACATAATGGACCAATATTGACAGTTTCTCGCGGGGAGGTTTACTATGCAATAACAATTTCTAGTACCGAATTACAGCGAATTCGGTTAAAAAATATGCTAGCAACAGTAAAATACTTCAATTCAAAATGATTCATCACATGGGAACCACGCGAAATTTTTGGACCTCGACAACATTTTTGTTAGAGGACCGAGGACAAATTGATAACAAATTTCAGTTCGATATACCATCTAGAAGTATTTTTGTCACACCTTCCCATGTAAGGCGCCCATCAGACCATCTGCGTTTTCACATGTGTGTTGTCACTTTGGGTATACTAATATACAGAACGGCTTATGTCATACATGTGAAAAAGCAGATGGTCTGATGGCGGCCTAAGTGCACCACTGTGACATGGTCGACAGGCTAAAAACTGTCAAACTTCCCAAAAAATGTAAAATGACGCGACACTGCGTGTTGCATAAGCGAGAAAGTTTTTGAGTGACCCTCGTATAAATGATGCTGGAGAATACTTAAAAAAAAAACAATAAATACTTATATTACAGCCCTCGTATATAAATAGATAGAGGTGACAAGAGTAGAGTTCAAGGGATAGTAAATATCCTGTTGATCGCCGTCTAACTTAATATAAAATACCCTTTACTTAACTTTGTTCTCATATCTTTATTTTAAAATAAATTATGATTTATGATAATTATATAAATTTAAAAAAAAAAATGTCCGGTGTCGGAGTCGAGTGCCTACTCAGACTACCGTAAACATTTCTAGGTTTTGAATCCAGACTCCGACTGCAAACACTTCTTAAAACCATAGGCATTCTTGGTATAAATATGAACTATTGCCGATACATTTTATGGGTACATTTCCTATGCACAGAGAACCCGAATTACTGCTGACACGTGGAAAATTTGGACCTACTCCAAAATATAGTAAAATTTACATTTAATTCTGTTGGAAAGCGTAGCTTAAACTAAAACTTTACCGAAACATCGAATGACGTCAACAGTTTTCAGAAAGCTTTCTTAAAAACGCACAAATTACAGCTAATTTATTGGGAACGGGTTTCAACCAGTACTTAAGTCAAAATGTTTGAACTTTTGGAAGAGGAGGTACAAACATCTCGGAAGGAACAAATGGGACTTCTATAATATCACTGAGTGCACATCGCGCTCACTGAGACCTACAGTTTACCGCCGAGTCCGAACGGCGTGTCCAAAGATGTCAACAGTTCGCGAATTCTGTCTGTATGGGTAAAACTCGTATTCATCGATTGTAAAACATTTTAGGTTTTTACCATATACTCTTGACCAGCTTCTAAGTTGATTTAGGCTTGTCCCTACCTCCATCCGTTTGTCCCTACCTCCGTCACAGTATCTTCCGAATAATTTGAGATAGAGGGCTGAAATTTACAATTATGTACATTTGGTCTGAACTTAGATAAAGTTCAAAGATGAGCTACACAAGTCCACGTTTTACTATAGCCCTCATACCATACCATACCATACCATACCATTGCAGTTGTTTTGATCTTTTTAGCTAATTACCGAATTAGCTATAATTTGACATTTATTGTTCCCAGTGATGTAGAAATTTCTCCACCAAAAATTTGTTATAGTCCTCAAATAACGATACCTTCCGATTTTAGGTATTTTAACTGTTTTAGCTACATCTTCTGGGCAAAATAGCTATAATTTGGCATTTAGGGTTCCTAATTGTTCAATTTACTTGAACTAAAATTGTGGGTATAAGAAAAATACTGTTTTTTACCCTGGAACCAATCTCCAAAGTTAACATGGTTTTCTATAGAAAATCTTAATTCGCTTTGAGTCGTATTTTCCTGAAACGTATCAACGACGCAAAGCGAGGTCTTGGTGCAGTTTAGTTATGCTATGTAACTAAATTATTTTGTATTTAAAGGCGACGAGTTTTTTTCAGGGTTTCGGAGTCGGAATCGGAGTCGAGCAATTTTGCTAGAGTCGGAGTTGCACAATGTCAGGACCATGGCCAAAAATGGTCAAAATCAAGTACTTCGGAATACAAATTTATTGATGAGAATTTATAGTAAACATTTCAATTTGAAGGAATTAGATTTATGGTATTGAATTTTCAAGTAGTTTTGTCCATGGTAAGGTTCAAATCCGATAATTGTTGGAAATATGTATTTTTGTCTTTATTTTACTAAAATTAATAACTGTTTGTTTTAATATTTTTAAAGATTCAATCATATGATTGCTTAAGTCTGGAGTATTTCCCCATTGGCTTAACTTCATCATTACTTTCTTTACAGAGAGTAATGTTTACAAAACGCACTGACAGCCTTCAAAATTTAATGATCGCTACCAATATCATGATTTCATCGCGGCGAAGGGAATTATCAATTGGCTTTTCAGTTTTTGAAATGATGATTTTTCTAGTGAAAACCTGAACTCTTTAAGCATCAAATATTCTCATGTTAATGAGAATGATGCTCACTTTTCGGCTTCCCCCAAAAAATTATTTACTTGTATTATGCTCCAAATTTTTAATATTTAAAGTAAATAATCATTGTTGGCGTTTTTTTTTATTGTTGGACTGCAGAATTTTACATCTTTGTGTTTATTTCAGCTTTAGTCCATATTTTGTTGTAATTCAATTGTTTGAATAACAACAAAATATTTTAAAGTGGATATGAAATTTATCGATACAGAGTCGGCGAAAAAGGGAACTGATGAAGTTGTTTGGTGACAACTGAAACTATAGTATTCCCTACCCTTCGCCCGCAAGTAATCAATTTCATATCCACTTTAAAATATTTTGTTGTTATTCAAACAATTGAATTACAACAAAATATGGACTAAAGCTGAAATAAACACAAAGATGTAAATAATCATTCTAAAATAAATTTTTAAAGTTGTTTAGTATGTAATAAACATGTATTTAATTTTGTTTGGAAGTAAAAAGTGATCATATTATGTTTGTGAACCAAATTTTAAATTAGTGGAGTTGGAAAAAGTTTATATAAAAGTATAAAGGTTCCAGCTGCAGAGCTTTGCAGACGAACATGTTATTTCTCTTTTTCAGCGACCACCTCACTGAGGGGTTACCCCTATTATAACAAAGCGCTTTGCGGTGTTGGCTACAGCGCGAAAACGAATGGACCGATCATCATATATTTTTGTGGGCTTATTAGGTACGCAATAATATTGCTTTAAAACAAGAGACTTTTAAAAATATATTTTTTTTAAAAAAAATGGTAAATAACGAAAATCAAGTTTCGATTAAAAAAAAATAGACGGTTTTAGACCATTAATCGGTCAAAAAAGTTTTTAAAGAAAAATTCTCATATAGTATAAAGACAAGAGTTTGATGTATTCAATAAGGTCACAAAAAATATGAAGACTGAACACCAAATTTCAGTAATTTCGGTTGGATATTGAGATCACAACATTCAAAATACCGAAAATGGGGAGGTACGGTTCTATGGGAGCTATAGGAAGACGAGGGCCTATACTGACAGATTTCTGGTGGAAAGTTATAAGCCCTCAACGAAGACTTAATACCAATTTTTAGACATTTCGGTGTGATAATCAGGCTAAAACCTCCAAAGTACTGAAAATCGGGAGGTACCGTCCTATGGGGGCTATATGAAGGCGTGGACCTAGGCAAACAAATTTCGAGGTAAATGTTTTATGCCCCCAACGAAGACTAAATTCCAAATTTCAGCAATTTCGGTGTAATAATGAGGCTAAAATCTTCAAAATACCGACAATCGGGAGGTACCGTTCTATGGGGCTATATCAAAACGTGGACCTACACCAAAAATCCTCAGTTGGGGGCCCGGGCCCCCCGAAATGATTTTCGTTCCCGTAGGATATTAGCTTATGTTACACTTTTTTTAATTTTTGAGTAAAATTTTAAACTGTTTTAAATTTTTCAAGAAATATTTATGTAAAGTATTTCTAGGAAGCATTAAAAATAATTATACCCTACACCACTATGTGGGGAGGGTATTATAAGTTGGTTTTGGCCAAAAAGTTTGTAACGCATCGAAATAATGGTCGTAGACCCATACTTATATATACCAAAATGAATGTCTCGACGAGCTGAGTCGATCTGGTTATGTGTGTGATCGGATCGACACGAAATTTGGGGTGGTGATGGGGGTCCCGGAGGGGAAGAAAACTATTGATTTTAGTGATGGTCGGATAATATTTAGGGGTCGGAATGGGCAAAAAACGTATGTGGATAAAAAGAAAAGTTTTTTTCCAAAACGAATATCTCAGCTTCTATATGGGGTATACCAAAAGCAAAACCTGACAATGGAAATAGAAAATATCACCTTTCTAATATGTAAAGTAGGTTCTCGTAGGCGATCAAACAACGAAGATACCACAATAGTCGAAAATTAAACCCAAATCTTCATTTTTGGGATTTTAGTTATAATGGCGAATATCACAGCTTTGGTTGGCGACTTTCCAAAAGCAAAGCCTGACTATGAAAGTAGAGGATCCCATCTTTACAATGATGCAACCTAGGTCGTCGTAGGTGACCAAATAACGGAGATATCGCAATAGTCGGTAATACATCCCATTTTTCCATTTTTTTGGAAATCACGCTACAGGTCCCAATTTTGATCGGATCGTCACGAAATTTCGAGGGTTACTGAGGGTCTCACAGAGGAAGAAGCCTATTGATTATGGTGATGGTCGGATAATATTTAGGGGTCGGAATGAGCAAAAACTTTATTTGGAGAAAAAGTCAACATTTTATTCCAAGCAAATATCTCAGCATCTATAAGGGGTATACAAAAAGCAAAACCTGGCAATGAAAGTAGAAAATATCGCCTTTACAATGATGGTCAAACAACGAAGATATCGCAATAGTCGCTAATAGAAACCAACTTTTCATTTATGCGATTTTAATAATAATGACGGATATCACACCTTTGGTTGGTGACCTTCTAAAAGCAAAGCCTGACTAAGAAAGTAGAAAATCCCATCTTTAAAATTATGCAAAGTAGGTTGGCGTAGGTAGTCAAATAAAAGATATATCGCAATAGTTGTTAATGCTTCCCTTTTTTCCACTTTTTCTGCAATCAAACTACAGGTCGGAATTTTGATCGGATCATCACGAAATTTTCTCACAGAGATAGAAGCATATTGATGTTGGTGATGTCGATAGCAGTCAAATATAAAATTAAATATTAATTATTTTGGTTCAGTTCGCCTTAAGTCATTTGGTATAAAAGCCAGATAGGTGAAAACTTTCGTATCTCCATAAAAGAAATGTTTTCGAGTGAAAAGATTATGCACAGAGGTAGTGGTGTAGGGTATCACATAGTCGGCCCCGTACCGACTATAGCCTTTTCTCACTTGTTATTTAACTACATTGGTATACTTATTGTCCACATGAAAGTATTAAAATAATGAGCAGTTTACTGCATAGTTGTTGTTGAGTTTTAAGGTGTTGTTTAAGCGTTCAATAGTAATTTTAGGCTGACTGTAAGTGTTACTGAGTTCAGAACAATACGTTTTTTTTATTTATTGAACGTTTGTAGCATATTACGTCCAATACTTTGGCTTATAAACAATCTATAGAAAAAACATTCTTGCGATACTTTGTTTTTGAAACTTTGGTTAAGGGCAATAAGTATATAGTCTCTAACACGTATTTGTAATGAACTATTTTGAACATCATAACAATTACAAATTCTTTATTATGTTTGAAATTTGCAACAAAAAAACTATATCAAACATTTTTTATGACATAATTTCTATTCCACCGCAGTGTTGTCCGTGAAGATTATTTGAAACTCGTCTCTTCCTAAAAATTAGTAAATATTTATTGTACAAAAAAGGATCTTTCTGTCGTATTTTTATGTTTTGTTCGACCTTTCGGATGTTAATAAAATCAAAATTATTGATAATGAGGTTAATGTTTATATTTTATTTATTGCATTTTATTTTAAATATTTCGAAATTACATTGAATTTCATCTTCAGGGATTTTTCTGTCGATTACTCTTTGAATTGTATTTTGGGAAGTACTTTCAATGGATGCACATTTCTAGAATTGTTCCTTTTTCCTTCTTCGGCAAAGGATTTTATAACGACAAACGAAATCAAAATCTCAACAAGTATCAGTCGGCTTTGCGGATAGGAATATACCCTGAGCCTGTGTGAACTGAAACTTTAATCTATGGACAGATCGAACAGCGGCTACACAACCAAAATCCTTTAACCAAAAGCTATGTATTAGGAGATTTTCAGAATTGTGTCATTTTATGACGTATGAACTCACCAACAAAATATGGATTTTATCATTGATCACAAATATTACGGAGGAGGTAACTGAAGAAATGCACCGGACCGACATAGTTCATTTTGGAAGTATATCTTATGTTGGGTGCCATGCGCCCACAAGTCATTTCAGTGCGTCACAGTATAATTTTCAGTTTCTTTAAGAAAAAATATAGACTTGCCAAGGAAAAACATAATACCGCTCTAAACACAAAGAATACCGACCTTAAACTGCATTAAACAACTATTTTGAAGGTTTGTTGGGAAGTACCCATTTTCGAGCTAAAACTAAGTTTGGACAAAATATTACTAAAACCCAAGTTTAGAACAAATCTGTTGCTCCGTTCAAGAAAAATCGCATATACCATTGCAGCTAAAATTCTTGAGTTTTGGGTGGGAAATACCAGAAGGAGTAGACCGAAAATCACCATCTGCGAACTTTATATAAGGCTCGCAGAAATATTGCTATAAACAATGTTTGGACCAACGCAGTATCCGGTTCGAAAGTTGTCGTGCGCACCAGCCACTACACATGATGGGGTGTTCCTTTCAGCTTTCGGGCCACTTTCTCTGGAAGATGGGCAAGAACAATTGTTGCAAAAAAGCAGAGAAGTCTTTATACTTATTAATTTATTTATTTTATATTTTTAGTTATAACTAAATTATTAGCATAAAGGAAGTGAAGCCATAACTACTGAGGTCTTAAGCGTACACAGGTACATTTACTAATTATCCAGAAAGGTCTTAAACTGTACTTCTCTGAAACATTTTCAAATACTTTGTGGAAGGTTATCGAAAAAGTGGATCGAATCGGCTGATCTGTTCGAGAATTACCGTGTTCTCCAGGCAGCCACCCAGACGGGCGAACATAGCTAAGTCGACTCCAAATTGTCTGAAACAGATTTCGTCCAAACACACTTTGGCCCTAAAACCATTATTTCCGATAAGGTACATTTTGAGTAAAGGCTGAGAGTATAAAAAATGTAGATTGGAAAAAATTGTGTTCATTAACTTTTGCTAAAATTCGGGGTGTCAGAATTTCATTTTGAAAGTATTCAAGACTGGCAAGGCAAGAGTTTTCTTGGTTCCTGATCAATTTATGAGAAAATCCACGATAGGAAACAATAATTTCTATAAGAGAAGTCCGATTATTTGACACCAAAATAATCTATTGACAGATGAACAATTAGGCGACAGAATTTGTCATTACATACGCACGATTTGGTGCTAGAATTTCATCATGGATAGACTCACTATTGCTCAGCATTAGTTCTCTATGAAGAAAACCACTATCGGCATTCAGAAACTCTTTGTGATAACAACGATTGGACACCTGAATTTCCGAAATTGAAAAACTGACCCTATTCTGACACCGCAGCGTGATAAAAGACAAAAAAAAGAAGACACGTATCTCGGCATTTTTTTCCTTTATTTATATAACTCCTAAATCTACCGGCAAATATAAAAAATACTAGTGGATAACGCCATGATATCCGAACGTCCCCTCTGCATAAATCAATTCTCTATTTATTTCATCAGTAATATAAGTATAAAATAAGGTTTACATCATTACTAAATAAAAAAAATTTCGCTAACATGAACTTACAAAATTTTGGTTTGTGATAGAAATATAACATTAAATTCGGGACATCAAAATTTTTTCAAAAAATCATTATTTATGTTAAAAGAAAAATTTAAGAAAACAATTAAGCAAACGGTATATTATACTAACTTAGAGGGCGATTCACAGGATATCTACAGTATAGTCTCGATAATCGATATGAAGAGAGGGTTTTCGTATTTTTTAAATTAAAAATCAGAAAGCAGATTTTGTTATGTTCTTTCAGTTGAAGAAAATCCAACAAAATTTTCCTAGTTTTCTTGGATAAAAAAATGGTTTTAAGGCTTTCGAAACATTCTAAAATGTTGGCTTACATCCATTTTAAAACCTTTTCATGAATTGCTAATAATTTTTACCGCACGCAGTTTTTATGATATGTATTGCCTCTTCATTTTCACATATTTTGAAAGCTTAAAGATTTTCTCACGGGAAAGAGTTCCTTCCAAAACTTACTCGTGCAAAAAAAAAACGCCAAAACCGACAAAAACTTTCTAAATTGTATTTTGTTGTCCTTTTTGAATGTAAGATTCAGTAGAAATAATATGTTACTTCATGTAACTTCATATTTATGTTCCGTTGTTGAGTAATAATGCCCTTTCTAAAGAATATGTTAGGAAAAGCCAACAAATTAGCCTATATAAAAAGTTTAACATTTGTGCAAATTTTATTAATTTTAGTGGTATAATTTACTCTCGGAGTCTACTCGGAGTCGGAGCCGGAGTCGTTTAAAAACAGGGCTGGAAACCCTAGAAGTTCTGGTTTTTTTCCTATAAGTTTTACCCATCTGATATACATATGTATGTATGTATATCAGCGTTGCCGACCGTTTTTGGTCGGAAATCGTCAAATCGTCAACGAAATTTGGAAAATCGTAAAAAAATCATCATCATGATCCAAAACAAGGTTTGGTTACCGTTTAATGCGATGTTTTAGCCGATAGGTTTGACAATGAGACTGACAACATAAAATGTACAACCCACAGCAATAAATACAACCCAATCTCACATAAAGGGTTGTCCCTAGTTTGGCAGACCAAAAAAAACTCATTTTCTTGAATTGTTTTTAAAGAAATTACCAATTTTAAGTTCTTTCATCAAGAAAAAAGAGCATATCTTATACTATTTTTGGTATTTTTGTTGTTGAAAAATATTGCAAAGTCTTGTGGTAAATGGCTATCTGCGAAACCCTTTTTTGTAAAAGCGTTTTGCGATGCCAACGATGACTCGAAAACGGATGGGTCGATTATCGTACATGTTGAAAGCATGTTAAGGACCTATTAATCTTGTCTTAAAGCGAAACAGAATTTTAAACAAACTTTTTTATAAAAAAAAAAATTAACTGCCAAAGTCAAAATTTCGATTTTAACGAAAAAAATTGACTGTTTTTTTTTTTTGTCAGGCAAATTTTTGTTTTAAAAACTGTCTTGCTTACGTGCAAGCCTTTTATTTATTAAATAAGCTCACCATGTGGAGATCGGTCAATTCGGTTTCGAGCTATCGTTGGCATAGACTTCAAAAATGCCATTTCGAGAAAAACGCGTTCAAGTATCTATGCTAAATACAAATCTCAAGAAATTTTTCCCATCTTGAATTTTT
The DNA here is from genome assembly GCF_047663935.1 of Musca autumnalis. Lineage (NCBI taxonomy): Eukaryota > Metazoa > Arthropoda > Insecta > Diptera > Muscidae > Musca > Musca autumnalis. Next base: position 74,214,725 of record NW_027411977.1, on the reverse strand, counting down.
TTGCGGCATACTCCACACTACCTGTACTTCAAAATAAGCCAATATTTTTTTTTTTTTTTTTTTGAAAGTGACAAGTGGATGTAGTCCCTTAGGTACCGCTATAAAACAGCTTTCAGAAGATGATAGTTTTCCCTGTGGTTTTCTGGTTTGCATTAATGCAGCAAGGTAAAGTTGGGTACACATTGCCAGTTTTGAATGACAGATTAGCTCAAACATCGCTTGCTTGACAGTGTGACCGCCCATGTTTGTCGGTACACGTACATTTGGTTGATGGGCAGTCGAAAATCGACAAAAACTCTCATTAAAGAGGACATAGGTCGGAAGTATTATATCCCGAAAAATTTTCACGGAAGATTTTCATTCATTAACAATCCTACATGAAAATTTTCAGCTGATGTAAATCCAAGATGAAAATACCTATGAAAATACCTCTATTCCAGATATGTGCCTAAATAAAGCCAATCCGTCTCGAAATTGTTTAAAAACATTAAAATAGCTCATGAAACCAAGTTTGGAATATTGTTTTCCTTAAAGACTTTCGTGAAATTCTGGTCAAAATATAGTTATCGTGTTTTATTTCATGCAATTCGGGATTACGTGAAAAATCGTCATTTTGGACCATAAAATCGTCAAATCGTCATTTTTCAATTTTAGGCCAAAAAATCGTCAAAATGACGATAAATCGTCAAATTCGGCAACACTGATGTATATTCTTTTTCACAATAACACTTTATGTTTCGTAATAGTTTTATACAAAATTAAGAACGATTATTGAGGAAATCAATCGAATCATATTTTAAATGGATTTTTTATAATTTAGTAATGTTGTATCGTTTTCATTCAAGTGTACCATCTGCAAACATCACACATACACATATATGTACATTTGAACCATATGCAACACCAACACATACACATTGACAAAGTCGCGAACAATGGCGATTGAAAGTATAATAAATTTACGAAAAATGAAGCGGAAATAATGCCAAAGCAAGATGCACATCCATGCAGCATCTACAAAACTATCCAATTTTTTGTGCTCTTCACTTTGCTGGAGTTTCTTAAATGTCTGTTACTTCTAAAAAAACAGCGCACAACATAAACGGAAACGTTGAATCCCAAAAAGTCAGAATATATGAAAACAAGAGAAGGAAACATTGCTTATGCGTCAATTTTGGACACCGAAAACAACAAGAAGTTGACTTTTTCACACCAAAAAAAGAGAACAAAATAATGCCAAAAAAGATAATGCGAATGGGTGTAAAAAAGCGGGTGGACTATATAATGTGTTGTGTTTATACAACATGTTTCGCGTATCTGAGTTTGTATCAAAAACGAAACTGGCAAACGAAAAATAAGAAGAAACAAACATTTAGCTACCCGCACCAAGCAGGGCATAAAGCGTAACTCTAGCAACAATCTAAGTCATAAAATCCTTTAGTTTAACACGACAGCACAATAATAAAAATAAGCACGAAATGATGATATACCATTATAGCACTTCATAATACATAAATACAATACATAGACACGTTCTTATATAAGACAGAAAAAGGCGAAGCTACTAAGAGTCAACTGAATGCACACGCAGAAATTGCTTGTACCGAAAGACCACTGGAAAGTAATGATAAATGTTCTCATCTTGTCTTATCAGATAACAAAATATACTTAATGAGATTTGATATTGTGAAGATCCATAGTAACGGATTAAAAATCCTCGTTTTTGTTAAGAACACTAATGTTGATTAGACAAAATTGATTTGATGGAATCATGAAATGTATTTTCTAAAATAGTTGAAGGAAAACTGAGCTAATATTCCTCATACCAGACAACAGAAATATGTCACATGTTTCCATGGTCATAACTATTGGATATTTCATAGTTATGTGGTGATAGTAAGACTACAAAATGGACTTCACTTTTTTTTTAAACAGGCTTCACGTATTTTAAGCCCTCTGACTTAAGTTCAAAATACCCTAATACAATTTCATGCAATCAAAAAATTGAGAGTTAGACACCCACCCCCATAAAAAAAGAAAAACAAGTAAGAACGGCGTTAAGTTCGGCCAGGACGAACTTGTTATACCCTACACCATGAGTTGCATTGAAGTAAAATTGAACAATTAGTTCCATTACGTTTATGTACAAGACTTACTACCAAATTTCAGCAAGTTCGGTAAAACAATATGGCTAACCTTCAAAATATCGAAATTCTGGAGGTACAGTTCCATGAGGGCTACGCTTCTATGGGGGATGTGGGAACCCGGGGACCTATACTGATAATTATCTTTTGGAAAATTTTATAACCCCATGGAAGACTAAATAACAAATCTCTGTCTTTCGGTGGGATATTGACGTCACAACCTTCAGAATTACGAGAATCGGACGGTACCATTCTATGGGGGGCTATATCGAAAAGTGGACCTATACCGACGAATTTCAGTCAGTAGGCTTTTGCCTCCAACAAAGACTAAGTACCAAATTTCAGCCATTTCGGTGTGACAATGAGGCTAAAAACTTGAAAATACCGAAAATCGAGTTCTATGGGGGCTACATGAATGGTTGAACCTATACCGACAAATTTCATATAGAATGTTTAATACCCAAATGAAGACCAAATACCAAATTTCAGCCATTTCGGTGGAATACTGAGGTCGCAACCTTCAAAATACCGGAAATAGGGAGGTACCGTTCTATGGGGGCTGTACTAAGGCATGGACCTCTACCGCCAAATTTCTGGGGGAAAGTTGTATACCCCCAACGAAGACTAAATGCCAAATTTCAGACATTTCGGTGGAATATTGAGGTCACAACCTTCAAAGTACCGGAAATATGGAGGCACCGTACTATGGGGGCTATACTAAGGCTTGGACCTATACGAAGTCTAAATACCAAATTTCAGACATTTTGAATGAATATTGAGGCCATAACCTTTAAAATACCGGAAATAGGGAGGTACGGTTCCATGGGGCTATACTAAGGCGTGGACCTATACCGACAAATTTCTGCGGATAAGTTGTAACCCCCAACGAAGACTAAAAACCAAATTTAATCCATTTCGGTGGAATATTGAGGTTACAACATTCAAACTACCGGAATTATGGAGGCACCATTCTATGGGGACTACACTAAGACGTGGACCTATGTCGACAAATTTCTGGGGAAAATGTTGACACCCCCAAATAAGACCAAGTACCAAATTTCAACCATTTCGGTGTGATAATGAGGCTAAAACCTTCAAAATACCGAAAATCGGGTGGTACCGTTCCGTGGGGCCTATATCAAAGCGTGGACCGATGTAGCCCATTTGCAATACCAAACATCATAGGAGTAATAGAAACTTGTATACCAAATTACAAAGCTCTACCTTAAAAATTGCGAGCTGTATCTTGATTTCAACAGACGGACATGGTTATATCGACTTAGAATTTTACCCTGATCAAGAATATATATACTTTATAGGGTCTCCAATAAATATTTCGATGTGTTACAAACGGAATGACAAATTTAATTATACCCTCCATATTATGGTGAAGGGTATAACAAACGAACCCCGCAAACATTTTTAAAACCATGATCTACGAATCTGCATCTGGAATAATGGGATTTTTTTATAGAAAAGATGGTGAAAATTCACTGCCAATATTATTGCAATTTCGGAAATAGTATGACATTGTAATATTTCAAAAATACGTTGGTGGTCTATATCGGCCAATTCATTAATTGGGCCTGGCAGTGAAACAACTGAGAATATCCAAAATTTATTTTATCAACTATGAAAAAAAGCTGTATATTAAGCTTGTTTTTTCTACTTTTTACCGCATTCAAATAATCATTCCTGATCCCCTATGGTATATATTTTCTAGATGAGGGTAATATTCGGACTCTATATAAATACATATGTCCGTCCGTCCGTTGTAATCACTCTAGCATTCAAACATATTGAAATAAGACGCCACTAAAAGATTGTACTTTGCGTCTTTTGATTGCAGGCAGTTAAAGTTCAAAGATGGTCGTCGATTTGCGTTATAAAAAATATTTTTGAAAATTTAACATAGCTGCAGCCAAGGTTTACCCTTTTAGAACACGCGACTTGTGATTGTGATTGTTGATACAAATTAAATATTTTTGGATAAAATGAAATGTTTTTGGACGTAGCAAAAAATATTGGCCTTAAAAGATAATTTGCGTGGAAGCTGTGGCTATATTTATGTTAAAAAATGTTTAAACATGGGTTGAACCCAACTTGTCTTTTTGTGTTTTCTGTCGATTTGTGAGTAAACCACACTTCTCACGATTTTCTGGTCAAAGTAAAAGTAGAATCCAACTAAATGATGATAATCTCACAAATGTATTTCTTTTTGAAATTTGATCTGCTTCTACCATTAAATGCTGCTGATATTTTGAAGTCTGATTTACAGTGTTTTTTGAAATTTTCTTCAAATTTCATTCTGCAAACAGGTTTTTCAAAGAATCATATATAGGATTGTAGAACTCATGATTATGAGTTATTTGATATATGTGTCGTGAATGTAGTCTACACAGTTTCATAGAAATCTGCATCCAAAAGCGAACATTTTTCTAAAAATCATATTTTTCGGGTCTAATATTTGCAATTGTCATTAGAATAGCTCACACTCCATTGCACATTTTGGTTTTTTACGTTCCGGATCCAATAAATCATTCCCCGTGAAAATCCATATACAAAAACGCGAGTTACGAGTAATTCCAAAGTAGAAAAATCACCCAAATTGTTTTTGAAAATACAGCGTATTTTATCGCGTCTTCTGCGCGTCGTTTCCACTGCAATGAAAAAACTAGAGCAACATCTTCGTTTTAGCAGAAACAGAGATTTGAATACTTCACTGATAAGGGAGCTACATTCAAAAAATAGTTTATGATGCTACATCCACGGTTCTTTATTGATCGCCTTGAAATAGATATATATCGATGTAGATGTTCATGTTAAACACTGAAATCGGATGCGGACAAAAATTGTATGCACTTTGCGCAAATTAGCGATATTTTATAGGTATTTTAATGCTAAGATGCAGCCGATGCTACATCTTAGCCTCCAAATTAAATTTCTAAGAATATATACAAATTAAAAGATATGGTCTTGCTGTACATGAAAATCACATGCGGACAAAATGATAATTACGCGATTTACATGCATATAAATTAAAATGCATATAAATTAAAATGGGTTATTTGACCTCTATTTCCATTTCAGAAGCCTTGAGATTTATCCCCCGCAACCCAATTATCTTCCTCAATGGGAAAGCTTTAAAATGAGTGTCTATAAAGCAAAATCCGTCTATTTTATTGGGAGATTTAAGCAAAATGAAGGAAGTATTCCTACAGATTTTTCCAATATTTTCTACTACATAATGTATGTGAAAAAATATTTTTTCAAAACAAAAAATTATTTTTTTGTCCAAAATATGTGATTATTTTGGCTGTAACCTCGAAAGTATAATAGCAATCTGTATGATTTTAGTCTCATGTGATTAGCCGTGAAGTTTTGATCCACAACAAATTTTTATGTAATTTTATGACCGGTAAATGGACCTTTATTTTGGAAAACGTTGACTTATATATATTCAATCTATATATATAAAATTGAAATTTGTTTGTACGTTTGTTTGTGCCTTATAGACTCGAAAACCGCTAAACAGATCTTACTAAAATTTTTAGTGTACGTTGCTACATGGCCTGGAATGAAAATAGGCTATATAATTTTTTTAAATTTATCTTTGATCTGGAGATATAGCATCAAAACCGGAGGTACCTCCAAAAAATTTAGATTTTGTATGCAAATATCTTTAGAACTGTTACAGATACAATCTCCAAATTTTGTATGAGTGACGGAATTTGTTGTAGAAATAAATTTACCAAATTATATTCAAATCGGTTCAGATTTGGATATAGCTCCCACACACATATATTTTCGTCCGATTTCCTTATTTTATGTGCCAAACGTGCCATTTATGTCAAATTTCAATGAAATTTGGAATGTGTGACGGAACTTGGTCTGGAAATAAACTTGCCAAATTATTAGAGTTGTGTCGTTCATGAACGAACCGGTTCAAAGGAACGATTCCGTGAAAAGAACGAACGGATCCGTATCCAGCTCATTCTTTTATATCGTTCATTTAGATCCCCGATGACCGAGTCATTGCTGCTTACAAAACAAAACCACCACCATTAGCTTTGCATACACACAAGCACACAAGCAAGCAAAAAAAAAAACGAATGCATTGGTTTTGCAGTCAAGCAGCACAAATTTCCACACAAAACAAACAATGATTCAGAGAGCTACTCTCGCTCAGTAACAACACATCTCGGTCATATCTTTCTTTTGCATCATTCGTTCATCTGGTTCTTTCATATCAAATCCAGAAACAAAACCACCCCCATTAGCACACAATGTGTCATTCGTGAACGAACATTTTCAAAAGAACGATTCGGTGAAAAGAACGACGGAGTCATATGCAGCGGAGAACAAACGACTTCAAAAGAAAATAACACAGTCAAATGTATTGTTGAACGAAAAAGAGCCAACGAACGAAGTGAAAGATCCGGATCTTTTTGGTGAACGGAATGAAAAAGATCGATCCGCTTAATGAACGAGATTGCCCAACACTACAAATTATATCAAAATCGGTTCAGATTTGGATATAACTCCCATACACATATATTTTCGGCCGACTTCCTTATTTTATGCACCAAACACGATATGTATGTCCAATTTCGCTGAAATTTTTAATATCTGACGGAATTTGTTCTAGAAATAAATGTGCCACATTATATCGAGATTGGTTCAGATTTGGATATAGCTCCCATATACATATATTTTCGGCCGATTTCCTTATTTTATGCACCAAACACGCTATACATGTCCAATCTCGCTGAAATTTGGAATGTGTAACGGTCTAGACATAAGTGTGCCGAATTATATCGAAATCGGTTCAGATTTGGATATAGCTCCAATATATATTTTCGGCTGATTTTCTACATTTGATGCACCAAACACGCTATATACAGCTGTGTTCAAAATAATAGGGTGACGTAGGGGATGAATGATACCAAGCAACGGTCTTGACCGGCTTTAACATGGCAAAGCCCAGGATTTATCTTGGTCCCTCTTTCATCTCAAGTGGACACTGACCTCCCCGTGGTGTCACCTGGGGAACTGCCTTTAACACCTGTTAAAGGTAGTGAGCTAACATGTGCCGCGCGTTCACCCATAAGAACGTTAAAAACTTGGGTTTGGGCGTCGGGTTAGTAACCCTCCCCTAGAAAAAACAGCCTACTATGAAAAAACGAAAGAAAAGAAAAACAAACCCCTCTAAAGTTGACGAACCCCGCAAACGTTTTAAGGACCATGATCTGCGAATCTGCACCTGGAATGTTCGCACTCTTTATAGAGAAGGTGCAGTCTTCGCATTGGCAGACGTACTTGAAAAGTACAAGGCCGATATTACTGCCATACAGGAAATACGATGGATTGGGAAAGGCGTCACAACAACACCTAAAGGTGACGCACTGTATTATAGCTGCCATGACGTAGAGCAAGAGTTTGGTTGCGGATTCGTAGTTAGTCGGAGACTAAAACATCTGGTATCCAGCTTCACCCCAGTGAATGAAAGACTTGCTGCAATTCGAATAAAAGCTAAATTCTTCAACATCAGCTTTATTTGCGCTCATGCTCCCACTGAAGAAAAGGACGAACAGACCAAAGATATATTTTACGAGCGCTTAGAAGAAACATACGACCGTTGCCCTGCCCATGACATTAAAATCATTCTAGGCGATTTTAATGCCAAAATTGGAAAGGAGAATATCTTTGGCCCAACAGTCGGGAAATTCAGTCTCCACAGTGAAACATCTGACAATGGTATGAGGCTGATAGACTTTGCAGCTGCAAAAAACATGGTAGTTAGCAGTACCAGATTTAATCATCTCGATATTCATAAGGGCACCTGGCTGTCTCCAGATCAAAGAACAAGTAATCAAATTGATCATGTTGTAATAGATGGAAGACATTCATCCAGCGTGTTGGATGTACGATCGTTCCGAGGCGCAAACATTGATTCGGACCACTACCTTGTTGCAGCAAAGGTACGTACCCGTCTAAACGTTGCAAATAAAGCACGAACAGACACAACGCGGAAGTTGCACATCGATAGGCTGCAAACACAACAGATAGCCACAGCATATTCCACTCAACTAGCCCAATTGCTTAACGCGAGCATTCCTTGTCCCGATAACATAACAACACAATGGCAACATATTGCCCACTCCATGCAAACAGCCGCAAAATCCATACTTGGATTCCAGAGACCTTCACAAAGGAATTCATGGTATGACCAGGAGTGTCGTGCTGCTACCGAAGAGAAAAATGCGGCATATAGAGCTACTTTACAATCAGTAGCAACGCGTAGCGCACGAGAGAGATATCGGGAGAAAAGGAGAGAAGAGAAACGTCTTTTCCGCAAGAAAAAGAGAGAAATGGAAAAGCGGGAGTGTGAAAAAATCGAGATGTACAGGAGCCAGAATGAAGTCCGAAAATTCTACCAAAGAGTAAAACATCAAACAGATGGCTTTGGTACAGGCACATCCTCCTGTAGAGACCAGCAAGGTAATCTGGTAACAGATACAGATAGCGTGCTCAGGATATGGAAGGAACATTTCTCCAATCTGCTGGTATCCAATAGTAGCGAAGACGATGATACCACAGATCCAATCCCAGAAGATGGTATAGAATGTATACCGCCCGGCCAAGATGAGGTAAAAACAGCAATCAACCGGCTGAAGAATAATAAAGCAGCAGGAGCCGATGGCTTACCAGCCGAGCTGTTTAAAACCGGAGGCGACGCGCTGATAAGGTGTATGCATCAGCTAGTTAGCTCCATCTGGCAGGAAGAACGCGTACCCGACGATTGGAACCTGAGCATCTTATGTCCCGTCCACAAGAAAGGAGATAAGACTGTATGCTCCAACTATAGGGGCATAAGTCTTCTCCCTATTGCCTATAAGATAGTGTCAGGGATATTGTGCGAACGACTAAAGCCAATGGTCAACGAAATAATTGGACCATACCAATGTGGCTTTAGACCTGGCAAGTCCACCATTGACCAGATATTTACCCTGCGGCAAATCCTAGAGAAGACCCAAGAGATGCAGATCGACACATTTCACCTTTTTGTCGATTATAAAGCAGCATTCGACAGTCCCCTCCGATCAAAGGTATTCCACGCAATGTCTGAATTTGGTATCCCCGCAAAGCTCATCCGGCTTTGTAAGATGACTTTAACTGATACTAGGTCCTCAGTTAAAATTGGAAAGAACCTCTCCGAAGAATTTTGTACCAAAAGAGGTTTCAGACAAGGAGACAGCCTTTCGTGTGACCTATTCAACATTTTGCTGGAAAAGGTAATACGAGATGCAAATGTCAAGAGAAATGACACAATTTACACCAATAGCCACATGTTACTTGCTTATGCTGATGACATAGACATCATTGGACGATCAGTAAAGGAAGTAACTGATACCTTTAGGAAGGTCGAAGGTGAATCTGCGAAAGTGGGTCTAGCGTTAAACGGCGAAAAGACCAAATTGATGGTGTCGACGCGCAAAGCGTCTATAGAGCTCGGACCAACTGTGGAAGTTGGTACCTACAATTTTGAGGTAGTTAAAGACTTCGTCTACCTCGGCACTGCCATAAACATAACAAACAACATCAGTTGTGAAATAAGAAGAAGAATTGTATTGGCCAACAGATGCTACTATGGTTTAAGTAAGCAATTTAAAAACAAAGCCACATCTCGTCAAACAAAAATAACACTATACAAAACGCTGATACTACCCGTGCTAATGTATGGCTCCGAAACATGGGTACGAGTACTTGCGCAAGGAGATAAGGCAGTGCTTGGTGTGTTTGAGAGGAAAATTCTTAGAAAGATCTACCGGCCGATTTACGTTGACGGTGAATATCGACGTCGTATGAACCACGAGCTATATAAGCTATACAAAGACATGCATATAGTTAAACGTATCGAGATGCAACGATTGCGTTGGCAAGGCCATATCATGAGAATGAGCGATGATGAACCCGCTAAAAAGGCGTATGAATACATGCCACATGGCGGTGCACGCAGAATCGGCAGGCCTAAGCTTCGATGGAGCATACAAGTGGATGAAGAAATGAAAAGGCGCGGTATTCCAAAAAGTCAAGCGAAAAACAGAGAGGAATGGAGATCTTTTCTTAGTTCGTTCTTTGGAACAAATGTTCTGTAATGGGCCAACTAAGTAAGTAAGTAAGTTCAAAATAATAGGAGTGCTAATACACAAAATGGAATAGTCCAAAAAAACATGGTTAAACTTCTAATTGTTTCCCAATTCTGTATTTTTTTAACATTGTTGGCATCCCAACTGTTAATTCATTTGCAGAAATGTGGCAATTTGTTTTAAATTATTTACTGTTTACACCAACATTATAAATCGCCTTCAAATTTTTTGTTCAAAAAAATAGAAGTGTGGAAGATAAAGGACAATAAAAAAATATTTAGTTCAATTTGTAACCAAAGCTGTAAATATTTTAGATAATAGTAATAAATTCAATAGATTTTAAGTTTGTTTGAAAACAGAAATTCTTTGGTTGTAGCCAAAAACAGGATATTGTCCTTGTGGCGATTTTTCCATAAATTGAGCAATTATTGGGCAATTCAATGGATTTTATAGACAAAATCTTTAGTGATTAGAGTTCTTTAACACTCTGGCTGTTACATCGAACAATATATAATGATTATTATCCCATTAATTTGTGTATTTTGATCCTTGAGCCCCGGTTAAGTCAATTTCCATTGGCCCTTTATGTAAGGATCGGCCAAAAAAGCGTATCTATAATGCATTTATTTCTCGACCAAAGAATGTTTTGAGGCCTTCAGCATCTTATCTCCACCCAGAGCAATTAGTTTTTTTAATATTTGAAAAATTGGATGATTGGCAGACATGATACCTTTTTTACACACTTTCTTAAAAAGCAAACTTTAAAGAAATACTTTTGAAGTTACCCTACGAATACGTTTATTAGGTTTTGAATCGTATAAAACACAGTTTTCTAATGGAACTAATCTGAATAAAGTATTTTTGAATGAAAAACGTAAGTTTATGTAGAAAAATATAGTACGGTGTATACCAAACCTAGTGTAGTCAAAGCCTGCCTATCACAAAATGGGGTATAACTACATTTCAAGGTTTCACGCTTTAACAATTTTTTGAATAGAAGCGAAATTGATTGTGTACACAATGCTTATATTCCAAGGACCTCAAAATATTATTTGGTGGAGGAATAAATGCCTTATAGATACGCTTTTTTAGCCGATCCTTACATAAAAGGCTAATGGAAATTGACTTAACTGGGGCTCAAGGATCAAAATACACAAATCAATGGAATAATACTCATTGTATATTGTTCGATGTAACATCCAGAGTGTTAAAGAACTCTAATCACTAAAGGTTTCGCCTATAAAATCCATAGAATTGCCCAATAATTGCTCAATTGATGGAAAAATCGCCACAAGGACAATATCCTGTTTTTGGCTACCACCAAAGGATTTTTGTTTTCAAACAAACTTCAAATCTATTGAATTTACTACTATTAACTAAAATATTTGCAGTTTTGGTTGTAAAACCAACTAAATATATTTTTATTATCCTCTTTCTGCCACACTCCTATTTTTTTGAACAAAAAATTTGAAGGCGATTTATAATGTTGGTGTAAACAGTAAATAATTTAAAACAAATTGCCACATTTCTGCTTATGAATTAAAAGTTGGGATGTAACCAATGTTAAACAAATACAGAATTGGGCAAAATTGTGAAGTTTAAACATGTTTTTTTGGACCTTTCCATTTTGCGTATGGGCACTCCTATTATTTTGAACGCAAGTGTATGTCCAATTTCGCTGAAATTTGGAGGGTCTGACGGAATTTGTTCCAAAAATAAATGTGCCAAATTATATCGAGACCTGTTCAGATTTGGACACATTATATATGTCCAATTTTACTGCAATTTGGAAAGCGTGACGGAATTCTTTCTAGAAATAAATGGGACAAATTATATCGAAATCGGTTCAAATTTGAATATAGCTCCCATATATATATTTTCGGCTGATTTTCTGTATTTTAGCACAAAACACGCTATGTATTTTCAATTTCAATGAAATTTGGAATGTGATACGGGATTTGGTCTAAAACTAAATTTGACCGATTATACCGAGATCGGTTCATATAGGAATATAGCTCCCATATATGTATATTTTCCGTCGATTTCACGTTTTTGAACATACGTAACGTTCAATTTCAATGAAATTTTGAAATGAAATTTGCAGTCAGTAGAAGTCATCATTATTTACACAAGTACTTATAGTTGGGAAGGAATTGATCTAGGCTACAACTATTAAGTATCATATCTTTGAGAGACTTCTTAAGATTTATGTTTTATTATGATATATCTAAATATAAAAATATATCATAGGCGGAATGGCTTTCGGAGGAGTGTTACCTCCTGAAACATACAAAAATACCATAGTAGCTCCATAACAACCCTGAAAAGGTATATAACGCCTTCATATCTCCTATATTTATTCGTTAAAATATTAAAAACGTTAATATAATTATGGCATTCCATTATATTTTATCGTAGTCGGGGCAGCAAAGCGCACCGGATTCAGCTAGTAATTTATAATTTTATGTACATTCCGCGAATTCTGAGTAAAATTTTACATGCATTATGGAATCTACATGCTGAAGTCACTTCGAGAGAACTTTTTAGTAACAATTGTGCTCATTGAAATAATTAGCGTTTTTATAATGTTTTCTTTATTAAAAGCCGAAATAGAACCGCCATGACTTTTGTCCGTAACAACCAAAATTGGCTCACGACTTAACTCGTGCTGGGAAATTTTTTTCTTAACCTGTATGTATACCAAAAATCGTTGATGTTGCGCGAAAAACAATTTATCCTTTTTTCTGAAATGGAATAATTGACAATATTATTAATAATTGACAATATTCGTGATATCTATGTACGTGGCTTTTAATGTTCGTGAAGAGGACATTCACGAGTTCGTAAAGTCACACAATGAAATAATTAGCAATAATCAGTTTTCATTGCCTCTGAACATACATTAGAGAAAGAATAACCTGCGTCTAAAAATGTTATCGCAGAAAAAAAGTTTTAACTGTCACTCAAATATAAGAAGCCGTGCAAACTATAACCAAAGCAATTGTTATATTTGTAGACAACGATTCAGATGAAAATTACAGCGGCAAAGCCAAAAAGGCCACAGAAGATGCTATTAATTATGAATTTTATTTACCAAAAAATAATTCAACCGAAAAATAAAATAAAAACATCACAGAGAAATAAAATTATATGAATTATTTACATAATGTGGTGATAGTTTTAAAACTAATTTTATAGGAACGAACTTGTAATATTTTTAGTTAAGTTTTTCGTAAATGGACTAATTTTTGTATGCCAATTATAATACCATTTACATAGCGTTTGTGTCAATAAATGTTTAAAATCACATTAGCTTGAAATTTTAGTGAAAAATTTAGAAAAGAAAATCAAAAACAAGTGGGCAAGGTTATAGTCGGGACGGGACCAACTATGTGTTACCCTACACCACTAACCCGAGCATAAGCTTTTCACTCGTAAACATTTCTTTTAGGGGGATACTAAAATTTTGACATCTGGCTTTTGTACCA